>NW_024070213.1:26193745-26595486 GCF_014754425.2 Oryx dammah
TTTTGTCTTTGGTTTCTAGCAGTTTAAACTAGTATATGCTGAGATGTTCTTTTTATAATTATTAGGGTTCTCACAGCTTTCAGAATCTGTGGGTTAATGTCTGTTATAAACTAAAATTTTTAGTCAGTATCATTTCAAATATTACCTCCTTCCTACTTTCTTCTCTCCTTTATGATTCCATTTATTGTTATGTTAGCTGTTACCCTTTGCCCTACATGCTACTTGGGCTTCCGCTTGGGCTGTTTAAACCCCTTTGTTGATTATCAATTATTATTTTCAGTTCTTACATTGCACTTACTCTTTTATATTATAAACTAAATCTCCGAAGAATGCCTTCATATTTCATTCTTAATCCTTATTTTTAATATATTACTTATAGTCACTTGAGAGCTCTTGCCTGCTAACTGTAATACCTAGTTTGGCTATTTCTTTCTTAGCTTTCGGTCTTATGACATGATCTCATGAACTGATTATATATTTACTCAATGTAGAGAATTTTGTATGAAAGATGAAGCAACCTTCCTCCAATTAATGTTTATCCTTTACTATTCCAGTTGGACTGAGTTGGACTTAACACTTTATTCAAGACAGGGGTAGTCTTGATAAGGAGCTAGATTTACCTTTGGTTCCAGAGCATCAGTTCAGTTCACTTCAGTTGCTAGTCGTGTCTGACTCTGCAACCCATGAATTGCAGCATGCCAGGCCTCCTTGTCCATCACCAACTCCCAGAGTTCACTTAAACTCACGTCCATCAAGTTGGTGATGCCATCCAGCCATCTCATCCTCTGTCATCCCCTTCTCCTGCTGCCCCCAATGCCTCCCAGCATCAGAGTCTTTTCCAATGAGTCAACTCTTCGCATGAGGTGGCCAAAGTATTGGATTTTCAGCTTCAGCATCATTCCTTCCAATGAACACCCTGGACTGATCTCCTTTAGAATGGACTGGTTGGATCTCCTTGTAGTCCAAGGGACTCTCAAGAATCTTCTCCAACACCACAGTTCAAGAGCATCAATTCTTCAGCACTCAGCTTTCTTCACAGTCCAACTCTCACATCCATACATGACCATTGGAAAAACCATAGCCTTGACTAGACAGACCTTTGTTGGCAAAGTAATGTCTCTGCTTTTCAATATGCTATTTAGGGTGGTCATAACTTTCCTTCCAAGGAGTAAGCGTCTTAATTTCATGGCTGCAGTCACCATCTGCAGTGATTTTTGAGTCCAAGAAAATAAAATCAGCCACTCTTTCCACTCTTTCCCCATCTATTTCCCAGGAAGTGATGGGACCGGATGCCATGATCTTCATTTTCTGAATGTTGAGCTTTAAGCCAACATTTTCACCCTTCTCTTTCAATTTCATCAAGAGGCTTTTTAGTTACTCTTCACTTTCTGCCATAAAGGTGATGTCATCTGCATATCTGAGGTTATTGGTATTTCTCCTGGCTAACTGAAATCTTGATTTCAGCTTGTGCTTCTTCTAGCCCAGTGTTTCTCATGATGTACTCTGCATAGAAGTTAAATAAGCAGGGTGACAATATACAACCTTGATGGACTCCTTTCCTATTTGGAACTAATCTGTTGTTCTATGTCCAATTTGAACTCTTGCTTCTTGACCTGCATATAGGTTTCTCAAGAGGCAGGTCAGGTGGTCTGGTATTCCCATCTCTTTCAGAATTTTCCACAGTTTATTGTGATCCACACAGTCAAAGGCTTTGGCATAGTCAATAAAGCAGAAATAGATATTTTTCTGGAACTCTCTTACTTTTTTGATGATCCAGTGGATGTTGGCAATTTGATCTCTGGTTCCTCTGCCTTTTCTAAAACCAGCTTGAACATCTGGAAGTTCATGGTTCACATATTGCTGAAGCCTGGCTTGGAGAATTTTGAGCATTACTTTACTAGTGTGTGAGATGTTTGCAATTGTGGGGTATTTTGTGCATTCTTTGGCAATGCCTTTCTTTGGAATTGGAATGAAAACTGACAGTTTCCTGTCCTGTGGCCACTGCTGAGTTTTCCAAATTTGCTGGCATATTGAGTGCAACACTGTCACAGCATCATCTTTCAGCATTTGAAACAGCTCAACTGGAATTCCATCACCTCTGCCAGCTTTGTTCATAGTGATGCTTTCTAAGGCCCACTTGACTTCACATTCCAGGATGTCTGGCTGTAGGTGAGTGATCACACCATCATTATTATCTGGGTCGTGAAGATTTTTTTGTACAGTTCTCTGTATTCTTGCCACCTCTTCTGAATATCTTCTGCTTCTGTTAGGTGCATACCATTTCTGTCCTTTATTGAGCCCATCTTTGCATGAAATGTTTCCTTGGTATCTCTGATTTTCTTGTAGAGATATCTAGTTTTTCCCATTCTGTTGTTTTCCTCGATTTCTTTGCATTGATCACTGAGGAAGGTTTGTTTTTTTTTTTTTTTAGTCTCCTCTTGCTATTCTTTGGAACTCTGTATTCATATGCTTATATCTTTCCTTTTCTCCTTTGCTTTTCACTTCTCTTCTTTTTACAGCTATTTGTAAGGCCTCCCCAGACAGCCATTTTGCTTTTTTGCACTTCTTTTCCATGGGAATGGTCTTGATTCCTGTCTCCTGTACAATATCACAAACCTCCATCCATAGTTCATCAGGCACTCTATATATCAGATCTAGTCCCTTAAATCTATTTCTCACTTCCACTGTATAATCATAAGGGATTTGATTTATGTCATTGACTCATTGGAAAAGAGTCTGATGCTGGGAGGAATTGGGGGTAGGAGGAGAAGAGGACAACAGAGGATGAGATGGCTGGATGGCAACATGGACTCGATGGATGTGAGTCTGAGTGAACTCTGGGAGATGGTGATGGACAGGGAGGCCTGGCATGCTGCGATTCATGGGGTCGCAAAGAGTCGAACACGACTGAGCAACTGAACTAAACTGAACTGATGCAATATTGCTTTTTACAGCATCGGACCTTGCTTCTATCACCAGTCACATCCACAACGGGGTGTTGTTTTTGCTTTGGCTCCATCCCTTCATTCTTTCTGGAGTTATTTCTCCACTGATCTCCAGTAGCGTATTGGGCACTTACCTACCTGAGGAGTTCCTCTTTCAGTATCCTATCATTTTGTATTTTCACGGGGTTCTCAAGGCAATAATACTGAAGTGGTTTGCCATTCCCTTCTCCAGTGGACCACATTCTGTCAGACCTCTCCACCATGACCTGCCCGTCTTGGGTGGCCCCACACAGCATGGCTTAGTTTCATTGAATTAGACAAGGCTGTGATCCGTGTGATCAGATTGACTAGTTTTCTGTGATTATGGTTTCAGTGTGTCTGTCCTCTGATGCCCTCTCGCACCACCTACCATCTTACTTGGGTTTCTCTTACCTTGGACATGGGGTATCTCTTGCAGCCGCTGCTCCTTACCTTGGATGAGGGGTATCTCCTCACGGCTGCCCCTCTTGACCTTGGACGTGGAGTAGCTCCTCTCAGCCCTCCCGTGCCTGTTAACTTCCAGAGCATATTTTCACATTTTTTCACCTGAGAGCCCAGCACATGGTGTGTTCACTAGGGCCTTTCCCCTGGAAGTTAACTGACCTCATCTACACAGTCTATTCCACCTCTGTTTTGTAATGCTGATCCCTTAAATATTAGTTCCTTCAGCTGTTTTAGCTGTTCTCCAAATATCTTTTATTCAGCAGCTTTTCTTGATGTTCTTTGATAACAATGTTGTTCTTCTAAGAGTGACTTCATCATAAGCACAAGTAAAAGTCCTACAATATCTTCTGAAAAAGCAATTAGAAATCATTGAGCAAATACAAATAGTAAATATTAAATTTCATAATCCTTACTTCACAAGATTGATTTAGAGATTAAGTGAAATAAAAAGTTTAGAAAATGATATGAAATTATATACATATTCACTGCTTTCATCATTACTAAGAAACTTCCCTCAATTTTATAATGTCTTAGCATCCTAAATTGTATTACTCTTAGAGGCATGTTAATAAATAAGTTATGAGGATTTAATATAAATCATGGTGACTATAATTAATAATATTGTACTGCATATTTGAAAATTACTAAGAGAGAAGATTTTAAAAGTCTCTCATCACAAGAAAAAAAAGATGGTCAAGTACTTTGGGAAAACATTAGAGAATAAATGTGGTCATCTGTTAATTATGGACCCCTATATAGAAGCAGGCAAGAGAATGAACTAATTCCTCTGATGTCCAGTTTTCTGGAGAAGACTATGCTCAGTATTGTAAAAGAACATAATACTAGTGTAGTACACAATTTTACAAACCAAAAATATATAAGTAGTTAATATGTAGCTCTAATCTGTAGGCTTCATTTTTATTTGTGGTAAAGAAATTTTAAATTACCTTAGATACTATCAAATTTATATTTCACATTTATAGGAATGCTTCCATTTAAAACCCACAGTTAAATATAGTAATTGCAAAATAAGTTACAACATTTTTTAAAGAGGTGACAAAATGAAGCTTATTCTATCTTTACGTAGAAACTAATATGCATGTCTGTGTGAAATTAGATATGAATGGTGGTAATATCTAGGCACAAACCCCCAACCAAAGGGATTGTTTTAAACAAGAGCAACTATAAAATTTAACGAATGCTTCAGACATTTATAACTCTGCACAAAGATAATGAAACCTACACTTAATACTTATATTAAACTGCAGATTTTATGTGGTAAAATACTATGCCCAGTGAATTAGAAATGTCCTTATCAATCTTAAGGTGAATATGAAGACAACTGACAAAAAATTATATTTATTATAAAGAACAAATAAGGTAAAATAGTTTATGCTTTATTGACAAAACTCACATTTCCTTGAAATAACATACATGCTACAGACCACAAGAGTGGTGTTTTCTGATTATGAAACAAAACCTAAATTTCAATAAGAACCAAGGATTATGTTTAAAGATATCCATATTATTAAATATCAATCTAATTCAATGATAGTGGAATGAAAGCTTAAAAAAATAAATTTTCTGACATAAAGACTTCTGTCCTGAGGTGGATAATAGTTACTATGGATATAATTTCATTGATTTTGTATGAACTGCATCATGAAGAAATTTTCCCTCAAATATAATACAATATCAGAAAAGAAGTAGAATCACATTGATGTGCTAATTTTAAGTACTTGAGTAGAACAGAATTGTATTGAAACTAATTAGATAGAATAATGATCAAAGAAAAAGATGCTGTACAGCTATTTTTGCATTAAAAAATTATTGAAGTTATATACAATTTTATGTAATAAAAAGGATGTTAATAAAACTACCATAATATTACTTTTAAGATGATCTTAAAATCTGGGCACAAACAAACTAAATCAGGGCCTCCTGACCCTATGGCATAAAATATGGGACATGGATCTACTATGTAACTATACAGGTTACCAATCCACTATGTTTCAATAAAAACACTGTTTATTCCCACTGACATTACATTTGTAGCAAGACTTTTATCTTTTGAGTACTCATACTTGGACTAACACTGCTAAATGTAGCAGAGTTAGCTATCTAGCTATTATCTATCTATCATCTGTTTATCACTTGTCTGTAAATATCTATAGAGAAATACAATTTATTATGGGGAAAAAGATATCTGGATGCAATCACATCTCCCTTTCTCCTACCCCCAAGGCTTTTCCATAAATACCATATTACTACCTTCCCTATCTCTCACTACACATTAAAGAAGAAAGTTTGTAGAGTCACTTATCTTTAGCAATTATTTCATTATCTGTGAGAAAAAAGGTTTAACTAGAAAGGTTAAATTTAAAAAATCAAAGAGATTTCTGACAGATGGGGAGAAGAGAAAACAATATCTACTCAAACATGGGTCTGGAGGCAGAGGTCAGGATTTGGCTTGTGATGGTCTTCAGAGCTCGTTGTGTCAACAGAGAATTGGACAATGAAGGTGGGTTTTTGAGTGACATCACTACAGCATATAAACTGAATCTCCTTTCATGCTTTTGACTGCTGAGAGTAGACATTTTCTATTGCTTGCAATTACTAGGTAGTTTAAACCAAGAAAATAATTCTGTGATATCCCATTTAACCATTTTTGTGATACCTCATGCAATAGAAGCCCTCCAGAATTCTCAGCACATGATTTCTCAGTCACTATTTTACCACCTATAAAGTCATTTTGTTAACTGTTCCTCACAAATCTCTTTTTATGTGGTAATAACCTTGACCCTGCTACTCTTCAGAGACCCTTCATCACCAAGGAAGCCCTTGATGGTTGTTTAACATGTATAGATCTGACTCAAGATAATCTACAGGAAACTCCTTTGGATAATGCTGAGTTCTCATGGCTCACTGATGGTTCTTATTTAAAAGGTGACAATGATAAATATTGTACTGATATGCTACTGTAACTCCTTTTGATGTTGTTGAGGCAGCGTCTTTACCTATGGCTACTTATATGTGCTTACACAGGTTTGTACTTCAGCCAAGGGCAAACTGCCAATATTTTTACTAATAGCAGATAGGCTTCTGGAGTAGCTCATGCTTTTGGAATTTTGTGGAAGCAACGTGATTTCTTTACTTCCAGTGGAAATGAAAGTAAAAATGGCCCCTATGTTCAGTAATTGCTGGATGCAATACATTTACCTGCCACTTTAGCTATTATTGAGATTCTAAGACATTCTAAATTTGACACTCTAGAAACTAGGGAAATCACTTTGCTGACATTTCTGCAGAAATTGCTGCCCTCAAAGGAACCAACAGCAGCCAAACCTCTGTCACGGTCTAAAGGGATATTTCCTCTAATGATAACTTAGAAAAAATGGCTAGAGAAGCCCAACAATTGACTTCATAAAAGAAAAAATAAAATAAGTTTGGAAATTTAACAGTTGTTAGTTTGATATAAAGAGAAAGCTCTGGTTTGGACCAAGTAACAACCTAGTCCTACTGGAGATTCTAAAATTCCCACTGGTAACCACTGTACCTGCATTAAACCACTGATCTACTGACAAAAGGATGGCCTTCATGAATCAATATTAGCTGGGAAACATTAACAAGGCTGAACAAACTGCCTACTTCATTTGTCCCATTTGTCTGAAGTACAAGCCAGGGAAGCTTGTTCATACTCCTCTCAGACATTTTTAAATGCCCATTGGACAATTTGAGGTCAGGCAAATGAATTTTATACAACTTCCTCCAACGAATGGACTTAAGTATGTTTTAGGCACAGTCTGTAGGTTTTCACATTCTACTTCAGTCTTCCCTTTCAGACAGGCTACTGCCTCTTCTGTGGCTAAAGTCTTTTTCGAACAGATTATCCCTACCTGAGGATCTCTTCTTGAATGTCATAGTGATCAGGGAGCCCATTTTACTGGTTAGGTACTTTGATAAGACTGCAGTATTTGGCTGGTTTTATAACACTTTCATTGCACTTATCACTCCCAATCCTCTGGTTTATTCAAATGAGCTAAAGACATTACTAGCAGTCAACTGGCAAAATTTGTAGAGTCCTTCCTAATACATTGGCCAAAAGCACAGCAATTGGTCCTTCTAAATCTTAGAACCACACCTTTTAGAACTCATTAACTGTTACCCTTTAAGAAAGTCACAGGATGCCCAACACACATGGCTCCTGACTCTTTGGACCCACAACTGACAATGCCAATATTGCAAAAGCCTCATGGCTTCTATTAAAAAATAGCCATGTTTTGGTAGAGTAGTATTTTCACAATGTGCTCTTGGGAGACGGTCCTTGAGCATCACACCTTGAAACTTGGAGACTGTCTACTGGAAAAGGACTCTCCCCACTCCCAAAAGGACTCTCTTCAACCTCACTAGAAAGGCCCCTATCATGTACTGACACTCAGCTGTTATGCCAGCTAACTCCAGGGAACAGACTCTTGGAGTTGTTGGAGAGAAGAACCAATTCTGACTCCATTTTGAAACTGTTTCTATGATTTGCTTCTCATTGCTTTTGTTATTATAATCATACCTAATGGCCTGCCTAAGAGGACCTTGCCCCTCTGCCCAATTGTTAAAATGCCTTTGTTCAGCTCACAGAAAGATAATCTGACTCTGCCCACCTGTGAATGGCTGCAAGAAAGAAGAGATTAACACACTGTTTTCACAGGCTGGTCATTTCCAGGGATGTTTTGCAAGACTAATGGCCTCTTTTACTTTGCTTTCTCCTTTTCTCCTCTATGAAAGAGTTCTCTCCATTTTTGCTCAGGACATGCACACAGCTTGCCATGGCTGCAGACCCTGAATTACAATTCTTTGCTTATCCCAATTAGTCTGATTTAGAGAAATAACTGACAGTCTATTTGTTTTAGGTGAATCAAGGGAAGTATATAGATGGCAAAAATACACATGAAATGGGTTTTAAAGTCTTAGTGTTAGGAAAATACAACTGTCTCCCAAAAGACTGACAATATCAAGTGTTGATGGGATGAATACCTAGAAATTACATATTGCTTAGAGAATGCTAAACAGCAAAACCACTGTTACAGGCTAAATGATGTAACTTTTATTAGAAAAATTATTGCAGATGTAAATTAAGGTGAGGTTATTAGAGCAAGATCTAATCCAATATAACTGTTGTATTTATAAAAATAAAAAATTAGATAAGATTATAGGGAAAATAACATGAAAAGACATGGGGAGAGGATGACTCACAGCCCTCAGAAAGAACCAATCCTGGTGATACTCTGATTTCAGACTTGTAGCCTCTAGAACTGTTGAGACAATACATTCACTGTTGTTTAACTCAATTTGTGATACTATTACAGCAACTCTAGCAAACTAATACACCCACTATGGAACATAGTTTGGTGGTTTCTTATAAAAATGTATATTTAATTATCTTTACCAAGATGACTGAAAACAGACATTCATTTAATGGCCTACATGGGAATGTTCACAGCGTTATAGGAACCATAAACTAGAAACAACCAGTGCAAAGCTGGTGAATATATAAACTAATTGTAACACATCCATGCAATGGCATAAAATGGAAGAAACTACTGATACAGGCAAAAACAGATAACTTTGAATTGTACTACATTAAATGAGAGAAATCAGACACAAAAGGCTATATTCTGCATGATTCTATCTATATGATTATCTGGAAAAAGACATCTATAGACACTGAGAACAAACCAATAATTAGCACTTTCTGAATGGAGAAAAGGATTGCTATAGTCAGGCAAAGAAACTTCAAATAATGCATGGAAAAAAAAAAATGGGACCTATGTTGCAGTTTTGTATCTTAATCCCTTTCTGAATCTTTATTTTCTTCACATTTGAAAGAAAGCCCTTGCCTTTTCTAAAAGTTAAGTGTATGCAGTTTCATTGGACCTGCCACACCATAAAATTCTTCAGTGACTTGTAAACAGAAGAGATTTAATTGTTAAATTCACAGCTGAAACCAAAACAGGGATAGAATAAACAAGCAATGGGTGAAAAAAATCTAGGCAACAAGAAACTGTTTTGATAAGAGAAAAACCACATATTCTTCATGTTCATTAAGTGGAAAAAGTGAAAATGATTACAGAAATCAATTATGAGGTTGGACTTACTCTGTTAGCTCTGTAAGAAGTTAGCTGTATTAGCTTAGTCCAATAAATTTTTTTCTGAGACTTTGGTTTCTTCACTGAAATAATGAAGGAAGTTGGAATAATACCATGTGAATTTCTACCAGTTAAACACAGGAAAATAAACTCAGATGCCCAATTTAAATTGCTAGGATGTATCATTTCAATCTAAAATATAGCATAGGAATATGAGGGAAAACTTAATGTCTTACAGGACACAAATAAATATGGTGAAGTGTGGCAGGGATAAAGCATTAACCATGCTAATTAAGACCCACCTTCACAAATCTGGTTTTCCCTTGTGGGTCAGCTGGTAAAGAATCCGCCTGCACTGTGGGAGACCTGAGTTTGATCCCTGGGTGGGGAAGATCCCCTGGAGAAGGGAAAGGCTACCCACTCCAGTACTCTGGCCTGGAGAATTCTGTGGACTGTATAGTCAGTCCATGGGGTCACAAAGAGTCAGACACAACTGAGCTACTTGTACTTTCACTTTCAAAAGAAATATAAATCATAAACAAGAAAACAATAATACATTATTAGACCATGCTCGACGTTCACTCTGAGAATCCCACAGCTGGAATGACGTAGACACACTATGACATGTCCAGAGGAGAAAGGGCATAGTATTGAAGGGACTCAACCATAACATCAGGGAAAACTGAAAGAACTGAATCTTCCTATCCTGAGTTTCCAAGGGGAACACGCCATTTTCAAATACTTAAAATGTTTCCATTTGAAGCAGAAATTAGACCTATTTAAATTGACTGTGCTACTCAAAGGTCTAAAACTGAGACCTACATATTGATTAAATAAAGTATTAGGCAAACTTTTCATTTAGTTGCACAACTGTCTAAAGATAAACACAGATGCTTGAAGAGCTGGTTGATATCACAGGAGTTACTCAAACGTGATATATGACCATGTGTCCTGTGAATTTATAAGAATCAACTGAGTGGTTAACCAGATTTAAGGGTTTTTTCAATGTAAAGTTTCTAGGATTTCCTGATAATTCTTCTTTTCCTGATAATTCTTTTTCCTACGTAAGTAAGACCAAGTGTGGAAATTAAAGGAAGACAAATTTCAGTTCAAGATAAGAACTTGCTGAGAATTATGGTTGTACAGTGATCTAATATGTTCTCTCAATAGTAAGCCTCAGTTTCTACTAGTGGAAATGTCAAGGTGTGCTCACTGCTTAAGATCATTTGTAGGTCCCCAGAATGCTATTAATATAAGAATATTCTGCCTGGCATTTAGGTCTTTTCTGAAGGTCTTTGCTCTATCAATCTGAATTTATGTTTAGTCCCCGAGTCAGTCTCTACTGCGGAAAAATTAGTATTTCTATTAATGTTTACATATTGTTTCCATCACTATAACTCTGACTATAACATTCTCCTAAAGGAGAATACCTTCTCCCTTTCTTCTATGTAACTCTCATACATTTGTTAAAAATCAGTTCAGCTTCACACTGTTTGATGAAGCCTCTGGACTCATCCAATCATGCTGTTTTTTTCTTCTAAAGGACACTACCTGGTACATATATCTATTTCTTCTGAACCAAATCAAAGGTTTCTAATACTTTCCTCTATGTGCATTCTCCATTCTCAATTTGAACTGAAGAAAGTAACTGTATAATGCTGTTATATCCATCAAAGCCCCTATACTACTATTTGACACAAAACTGTTATTTGGTCAAAATCTGGTACTTGCTCTTGCTATTAACAGAATCCTAGAATTCTGATCATATCAAATTTCTCACTCTACACTTTATAAATATCATTGTTCAGTTCAGTTCAGTCATTCAGTTGCAACTGTCTCTTTGTGACCCCATGGACTGCAGCACGCCAGGCTTCCATGTCCATCACCAACACTTGGAGCTTGCTCAAACTCATGTTCATTGAGTCAGTGATGCCATCCAACTATCTCATCCTCTGTTTTCCCCTTCTCCTCCTGCCTTCAATCTCTGCCAGCATCAGTGTCTTTTCAAATGAGTCAGTTCTTCACATCAGGTGGCCAAAGTATTGGAGTTTTAGCTTCAGCATCAGTCCTTCCAATGAATATTCAGGACTGATTTCCTTTAGGATGGACTGGTTGGATCTTCTTGCAGTCCAAGGGACTCTCAAGAGTCTTCAACACCACAGTTCAAAAGCATCAATTCTTCAGCACTCAGCTTTCTTTATAGTCCAACTTTCACGTCCATACATGACTTACATATATCATATATATTTATGCTTATTTTGTCTTATAATAACCTTGCATGGGCTAATAACACCCACGTTATATCAGTTGGGTTGCTTTGGACAGACACTGTATATTAGGGTTTTTTGAAGAAACAGACAATGTATATCTAAAGAAAGATTTAATTTAATGAATTGGCTCATGCAATTATGAAGGTTGACAAATCAAAATGTACAGTATGGGTCCATGGGTTAGAGTCCCAGAGAAGACCCAAAGTTGTGGATCAAATAGGAAGGCCATCATTGGCAGAATTTCATCCTCCTCAAGGGAGCTCAGTTTTCATTTTACTAAAGCCATCAATTGACTAGATAAGGCTAACCCACATTATGAGATCAGTCTGCTGTACTCAAAGTCAACTGATTTAAATGTCAATCTCATCCAAGTAACAACTGTAGAGAGAATAATATCTGACTAAATATCTGGAACTATAACCCAACCAACTTGACTTTACCATCAGAAACTTATTAATGAGATTATGAATATTTATCATGAAATTTACTTACCATAGACTATTTCATATTAGTTTTACCTTACTCTTTGCTATCTTTAATATCTAATTACATTTACCTATATTTTTCATTATTTAATAATTAAGCTTACTGTTGATGCTGGTCAACAAACTGTCTTCCTGCAGTAAACTGCAAAGGTGACACTATGCTATCATTTTTTATCAAATCAGCTCTAAGTTGGGTAGTCAACATTTGTTTCTGTTGCCCAAGGCAATTCTTGAAGTAACATCATAGAGATTAACACCAATCCACAGGAATCTGCCCTAAAATTTCTGCAAAGAGTTAGGGGTCTTAATAGGTCATTGCCTAAGACCTGATGAAATTTTAAAAGGGCAAAATCTTATCTCTAAGGAAAAATCTTATCTTAGCTTTTAAAGCCTAAATATCTTAAAGGATTCAAAATGATTTGAATTTTTAACTTTTTGTAAGTCTAGTTTCACTGCATTTCAACCTACTAAAAAATACTGCATTAAAAAAACTAGAGTGAATTTAACATTCTCCATCTAATGATATCCTGGGTTCATTACCTTTTACTAGAGTAGAACTTTGATGTAACAGATAGGTGTAAACATCTAAACATCTAATATCAAGATCCCTGGAGAAATGATTGGTTTCCTGGTGATAAACAGGTTTATCAAACTTTTATCAAAGTTCAAGCTATAGTTCAAGACCTCAAAAGAAAATTGTAACTTCCAACCGTATGGAAGTGGATTTCCTGCTCTTTAACTATCTTTTTAATTTGTCTCCCTTTAATGCAATCTTTATTATATCTTCACTTGTGTGATCTTATGCTTTAGGACAGTTTGGAAGAAAGTTTCTAGGAAATAACTCTACCTGCTGTACTGAATTACAGTATTTTCTCAGTCATATCACATCTGTGATGCCACTTAACACCTGCACCACATTTATATTGGTGAATTGCTGTTGCCTGTTCTGTGACTTAATAGCACAGAATATATAGCATATGTTGGTAATTCTTTTGTAATATGTTCGAAAATGTGCATACAAATGAATCCTCTTCAGGTGCAAAAGCATGAATTTATAGTGTAATTAACAGTTTGAGCTCACACCTGCTTTAAATACCACACAGTCTTGTATTTTAATTACAAGCTATGCAGTGAGACCACCCAAAGTCTCTATTCCATATGTAGTCTAAAGAATAGAGGCAAAATTCATTTTGAGCCTTGTTTTCAGGACCTACATATTTTATATTTAAGAAATAAACATTCTTATAGATAACTACCTAAGGAATTAAACAATGAAATGACATCTATTTTAAATAATATAATAGGAAATGAAGATTGATTGAATAATTGCATATTGACTGGTTAAAAACATAATAGCATCTAACACCCAGAAAGGACTGGAGTCATGCTTTTAACTCAAACATTTCTGGAATCTGTCTTTTATTTGTATAGTTCAACTTGTCTGACTTGGTTTAGAGAAATGCTCCATAACTAGCTTTGTCAAAACTATCCTTTATTTCCACCAGCAGTCTGTAAAACTTATTTCCCTCCCATATTCTTACCAACACTGAAGTCAACAAACTTCTAAAACCTCTGTCAATCCTGCAGATACATTCCTGTAGTCTTAATTGGCATTTCTCTAATCTTGATGAAGTTTCATATGATGATTGGTCATTCCTATTTCCACTTCCTTGAAATGCTTTCTGCAAATTTCTCCAAACATCTTTTTCCCATTTTAATTTAGGTTGTTCATCTTATTGATTTGAAGGAACATTTTATGCTCTACGTATTTAATATTTTACGATTATGTTAAAAATCACTGCAGATGGTGACTGCAGCCATGAAATTAAAAGACTTTTTTCTTGGAATAAAAGCTATGACCAACCTAGATAGCATATTAAAAAGCAGAGATATTACTTTGCTGGCAAATGTTCATCTAGTCAAAGCTATGATTTTTCCAGTAGTCATGTGTGGATGTGAGAATTGGACTATAAAGAAAGCTGAGTGCTGAATAACTGATGCTTTTGAACTGTGGTGTTGGAGAAGACTCTTGAGAGTTCCTTGAACTACAAGGAGATCCAACCAGTCCATCCTAAAGGAAATCAGTCCTGACTATTCATTGGAAAGACTGATGCTGAAGCTGAAACTCCGATACTTTGGCCACCTAATGTGAAGAACTGACTCATTTGAAAAGACACTGATGCTGGGAAAGATTGAAGGTGGGAGGAGAAAGAGACGACAGAGGATGAGGTGGTTGGACGGCATCACTGACTTGATGGACACGAGTTTGAGTAAGCTCCAGGAGCTGGTGATGGACAAGGAAGCCTGGCGTGCTGCAGTCTATGGGGTCGCAAAGAGTCGGATATGACTGAGCGACTGAACTGAACTGAGCTGAATGATTATGTTAACTGCAATTAGTTTCTCTCAGGTTCTGATTAGTTGTTTTGTCTCTGTAGGGTCGCTTCATGAGTAACAAAACTTAATTTTAATGTAATAAAATTTTAAATATTTTTATTCATTTACCTTTAATATTTTCCTTCCTTCAGTATTTTAGCATGAGCAATAATAATAATATTGTGATGTTTGAATAAGATAGTAAAAGAAAGACATAAAGACTAGAAAAGCATAATCTTTTTTTGTTTGAGCCAAGGCAGGCTATTGTTAAATGAGTCAAGTAGCTCTAAACTTCCTGGAAGCCAAGGTAAAGGGTAATATGAGGGTTACAAAACTATCTATCAAAAGAAGATACACAAAATCACCAAAGAAACCAACCATAGCTCAGAACTCTGGGAGAACTGAACCTATGAGTTGGAACTGATGAATGTAATGGACAGTAACTTCAACAGAAAATTTTGTAATTACAGAGATCTTCTCATATATCCATTTTTACACTGGTTCTGTATTTTTAAAGTTAGGGTATAATCTTTTTTAAAACTAATCTTTTTTATTGCAGTATAGTTGCTTTAGAAAAGCATAATCTTAAGGTCAACTTTTCTAAGAGTTTTAACTTTCTACTAGAAAATTTAAAAAGCAATTAGTTTTAGTGGAAGATTAATATCAAGATATTAATCTATTACTTTCTGTAAAATTCAAATAGAATTTTTTTTTTAAAGCTTAGAATTCTGTTGGTGACTGCTTCAATGATTATCTAGAAATGACTTGGTTCAGGAAGAATTTATTTATTTATTTATTCATTTATTTTTTAATATAAATTTATTTATTTTAATTGCAGGCTAATTACTTTATAATATGGTATTGGTTTTGCCATACATCAACATGAATCCACCACAGGTATACACATGTTCCCCATCCTGAAGCCCTCCTCCCTCCTCCCTCCCCATACCAACCCTCTGGGTCGTCTCAGTGCACCAGCCTCAAGCATCCAGTATCATGCATCGAACCTGGACTGGCTATTCGTTTCATATATGATGTTATACATGTTTCAATGCCATTCTCCCAAATAACCCCCCGCTAATGTTCATCGCAGCACTGTTTATAATAGCCAGGACATGGAAGCAACCTAGATGTCCATCAGCAGATGAAAGGATAAGAAAGCTGTGGTATATATACACAATGGAGTATTACTCAGCCATTAAAAAGAATACATTTGAATCAGTTCTAATGAGGTGGATGAAACTGGAGCCTATTATACAGAGTGAAGCAAATAGAATTTAAAAATAAAATATGAAATTAAAATGTTACTTTAAAATACATGCAAGAATGCTTAATTAGAAAATTCTTAATAAAGACCCATACTATAGATAAATATATCCATGATAGAAAGATAAAGAATCCTACAGATTAAAGACTTCAATTTTTCATAAATTGATTTATAGATTTCAATGCTGTTATTATAATAATCCTAAATTTTCCAGGAATCTTTCCAAGTTAATTTCATTTCCTTGGTGGCTCAGAGGGTAAAGCGTCTGCTTGCAATGCAGGAAACCTGGGTTCGATTCCTGTGTTGGGAAGATACCCTGGAGAAGGAAATAGCAACCCACTCCAGTACCCTTGCCTGGAAAATCCCATGGATGGAGAAGCCTGGTAGGCTACAGTCCATGGGGTCGCAAAGAGTCGGACATGACTGAGCAACTTCACTCACTCAAGATCCAAGGAGAATCAGTACACATCTCAAGAAAATAGATTGAAAATTTTTAAAAATTAATAAAAAAGAAAAAATAGATTAAAGCAGGAATATATACCATAATTGACATATTTAGATTTGCTATAAAGCCCCTGCAATTAAAGTAGAAGGGAACAATGCAGGGGTAACATACTAAGCACTGAAAAGTACAGAAATTCTAGGGATAGTTTACATATATGAAAGCTTAATATGTGAAAGTGAAATAGGATGTAAAAGATGGACTACTCAATAAACAATGTTTTGACAATTACTCATATGAGATGTTAAAAAAACTGAATCCTTTCCTTCTAACATACACAATTGATGGATAAATCTTTTAAACATGAAAAATATTTTTTTCAAATTATTATGGCAATTGAGAAGCATGATGATGAAGGTAGAATTATAAACTAACACATATACACAAACACCTTAGTCACAACATAAAATATTTCTAACATTATGCATTTATCTTCATCAGAAGACACTATAAACATAGTAAAGAGCAAAAAAAAAAAAAAAAAACACTAAAAGAGAAACAGTACTAGTAAAGAATATAACATCAAAAGATTGGCTTGGTGTTCAGAATATTTATAAAATCAATTCAGATGAATAAGGGAGTCACACTGCCAAAAAACAATCCTCAAAAAACAACCAGAAAAAGCATTTCATAAAAGACCTAGTTTGAATGCTAAACAAATGAAAATGTATCAACTGTATTATTAATCAGAAAAATATAAAAAAGGAGTTACATTTAACTTAATATTCATCAAATGGACCAAAATAGAACTGGGAAATGACAAGTGCTGCCAAAGATATGAAACTATATAGGGAGAGGTATATGAACTCATATGCTTATGTAACTGTACATTGGCAAAATCACTTTTCAACAGTGTCTCATTACTTAGTAAATTTGAATATGTGTATACCCAGAGACGCAGAAATTTCACTTATAGGAGTTCTCCCTAGAGAAACAGTTGCATATGTATATGCACTGTATCAAGAAACATCCTGAAGGATATTCAAAGAAACACTGTTTTGAAACAGCAAAAAAATTTTAATAAAAAAGGAAAAAAAATTCTAAAATCTCTTAGTAAGCAAAAAGACTTACAAAAGAAAAGGAAAAGACTTAAAAAGGAAAAGGCAAAGCAAAAAGGTTAGCAAAAAATGTCTAGTGGATATAAGAATAAAAATGTACAATTGGATACTATATAATAGTGAAAATGAATCAACTATAGCTATATGAGTCAATATAGATTTTTTAAAAGATATGCTGAATAAGTAAAACAGCCAGTCAACAATCTATTCAGTATTATTCCACTCATATAAAATTAAAAAACAAAAAACTTGAAAAATAATTCACATATGTGGAATAATATAAAGAAAGCAAAGAATGATTAACATAAAAGCAAGAATATTAATTACTTTTGGGTAGGAAACACAATTTTGGAGAAGCTCAAAGCAAGTTTAAAAGTTACTGTTAATATTGTTTTTAAGCTGTTTATTGTGTGCATGTACATATATGTAAACATATTTAACGTACAAAATTCTTCTCAAAATGTTTAAAAAATGCTATACCACCTATTTCTTCTCTTTGAGTTGAAATAATACTGAGGACTTACAGGTTTGTAGGAACCAGGGTGTGTGGCTCAATTTGAAAAGGCATTTATACACTGGATACTACCAAATCTGGAGAATATATTTGATGATTTAAGCAAAAGCATACTTGTAAGGTAAATATTTTTTCCCAATTTACAGTTGGGAACATTAAAACTTAGAAAAATTAAATTACCAGCTCAAAGTTATAGGTACTAGAGTTAACCTCTACCTTCTTATCCTGATCCAGTTCTCTGAAACTGACATTTTATTCAGGGACAGGTATGCTGAAGATAAATATCTGGAAAGAATTTCATCTTTGGCTTTTCAAGTAATCTCTATCATTTCTGCTTGTACCAGTTTGGTGTAAGTAT
This sequence comes from Oryx dammah, assembly GCF_014754425.2. Classification (NCBI taxonomy): domain Eukaryota; kingdom Metazoa; phylum Chordata; class Mammalia; order Artiodactyla; family Bovidae; genus Oryx; species Oryx dammah. Next base: position 26,212,141 of record NW_024070213.1, read on the forward strand.
TACTCTTTCTTCTTAAGGCTCATCATAATTGGCTCTTAAACTTTTCACACCTTAGGGGGGAAAAAAAAAAGGTCAAATTTCTAGTTTAAAATAATGCTGGTTGTATAGCTAACTGTCCTCAATATATTCCAACTCCACTTTCTCATAGATATCTATAGAAAGATCAAAATACTAAAGAATACATGCACACAAATATACATGCCATACTATCAAAAAAAGTAAGATGTATCGTTAATGTTTTGGAAGAATCTGAGAGCAGACTGAAAGATAACTGACATTTTAAACATTTTTATCCCTACTTTTGTACCTTAAAAACTTTAAAATAAAAAAATAGTTTATTACATTTTACAAAGATCCATGTTTCAGTGTTACAGAAAATTTAAAACTGAAGAATGAATTGTGGCAAAAATTAAGATAGGCAAATAAGATGAAGGCAGAGTTGGGGTAAAAACAAAAATTTACATGTTGTACTAAGATCAGTAGTGTTTTATCAAAATTCATGTCCACCAGGACACTATGAATTCATTAGGAACCTGTGAGTGCAAAGTCATGTGGGAAAATGTCTCTGCAGATATCATCAAATCAAGATGGGATCATACTGGAGGAGAGTGAGGAGAGTGCTAAACCCAATATGATTGATGCCCTTATTAGAGGAGGGAAATTGGAACAACACAGACACAATCACTTGGGAGAAGGCCACTGAAAAACAGCCAGAGATTGGAGTGATAGAAGCTTCAAGTCAAGCAAAGGCAAAGATTACCAGCAACCACCAGAAGCTAAGATGCAAGGAAGAATTCTTCCCCAGAGCCTTCAAAGAAAATGTAGATATGCCAATACCCTGATATCAATCTTACAGCTTCCAGAACTGTGGACAAATAAAATTCTAAGACCCTCAATTTGTGGTAATTTGTTATTGCAGCTCTAAGAAACCAATGTGTAGACATGCAGTTCTACATGCAATTTTTTATTAATTATTTTATTAATTTTTATTAAAATATAGTTAATTTACAATGTTGTATTAGTTTCAATTGTACAGCAAAGGGATTCAGTTTTAGATTCATGTATAGATTCAATATCTTTCTGTTTCTGGTCTACAGATAGACCAGTGTTGGCTTCATTCTAAGGTTGTCTGCTTTAAGACTACAAGATAGCCTCCAGTAGTAAGTGGAACTATGTGCTTTTTGGTTCATGTACTGAAGAACCAGTTCCTAAGGGACAGGCAGACTATTGGAGCTGACAGAAAACACTGGGCTGCTGGACACCTCTACATAATACAGGGATTTATTGGGAAGACAGGAGGGGATAACTAAAGGAATGTTGGAACCAGGGTGTTATGGAGACCAACTATCTTAGTTATGACATATTAAATTTATTTACAGATAAACTTTTTGAGTCAGTTTTGTTTCTTGCTGCTAAAAGTATACCACACACAATTTGTGTGCTACACAACTTATAAATGGCAGAAATCCAAGATACCCAAACCCAAATCTTTTTTATTCTTATGCCTCACTTTTATCAACTAGGCTGTACTGTCCACAAACTACAACTTGACAAGTGACAAGAATACATAACAGAAAATAGTCCAACCTTAAGAATTCAAAATATTTTAAAAGAATGGGAAATATTGAAAGCAGGAGGAGAAAGGGATGACAAGAGGATGAGATGGTTGGATGGTATCACCAACTCAATGAACATGAGTTTGAGCAAATTCCAGGAGATGGTGAAGGACAGGGAAACCTGGTGGGCTGCAGTCCATGGGGTTGCAAAGAGTTGGACATGACTTAGTGACTGAGGTAACTGAACTAAAAGAATAGTCCAAAGCTATCCAAATATTTATTTTATTTATGTTTAAATATCATTTCCTTAGCTTTGGAAGACAAAATTCAAAAAGGCAGAATATGGTGTATCCAACATTAACTAAAAATATATTAATAAAAATGGCCCACGTACATTGACTATTCATTTTCAAATTATAAGAATAAACATAAAAATCTTACAATTATTCATTGAGGAAAATTAGCAAACCATACAGCCAATTGGAAAGAAAGAAAGTGAAGTCACTCAGTCGTGTCGGACTCTTTGTGACCCCATGGACTGTAGTTTATCAGGCTTCTCTGTCCATGGGATTCTCCAGGCAAGAATACTGGAGTGGGTTACCATTTCCTTCTCCAGGGGATCTTCCCAACCCAGGGATCGAACCCTAGTCTCCCACATTGGAGGCAGACGCTTTAACCTCTGAGCCACTAAGGACTATCCTTTAAATCCAAGAAAACTATGGCAACATGGCAACTTTAAAAATAATTTAATCATTCAATTTACTTTTTTGGGAGTAGGGAGATGGGCTTCCCTTCTGGCTCAGACAGTAAAGAATCTGCCTGCAATGATGGAGACCTGGGTTCAACCCCTGCATTGGGAAGATCCCCTGGAGGAGGGCATGGCAAACCATTCCAGTATTCTTGCCTGGAGAATCCCCATGGACAGAGGAGCCTGGTGGGCTTACATTCCATGAGGTCTCAAAGAGTGAAACATGACTGACATAACATGACAATTTACATTTTTAGATATCTTCAGGTAAAATTACTGCTGTCACAAGGACTTTAGGTTACATAAAAAGATCCCTAAAGATATCAAATAATCTAATCCTTGGTTAGCATGAGAGAATCTTCCCAGTTGGACATGTAGTTGTCTGGCAACCAGCTAAGCCTGATGATGATCAGCAAATGAGTAGATTGGCCCAATATGTTCACAACCTAATCGTTTTCTTATTTAAATGACAGTTGATATCTTCATTCAGGGATATTAGTACATTAAAACAGGTTTTAGGTTTTGTTGTTGTTTATTTGTTTAGCCTGAGGAAGTAATAATCGCTATAAGACATTAACTGTTGCTAGGGAGAGAGAGCTAAGCATTTTTAGCTTTTTTTTTCACATGGAAATATGTAATCTAATTTTGTTTTCCCAGTAATTTCCCCTATCAAAGCCAAAGATCTGAGCATCATCCTAAATTCTTTACTTTCTTGAAACCTGGGTAATTCAAACTGTACCTGTTCTTAGATTTTAATTTTTGACATTTCTTATCTCTCCCGTCTTTCTCTTCCTATTTGTTTGCCTGTTTAGATTCTCATAAAAACAGACAAGCATTCAAACTGATCTCCCAGTGACCAGACTAACTTTATTTATCCCTTTCCCTTTTCTTCCATATTTTTAAAATGAATATTACACATCATTTTCCTGTTCAACATGCTTCAGTATCTTTACATTACACTCCTTGAAAAAATAATTTCAGGATTATTTCTTTCATTCCTCATTCAAAGAGGAGGGAGATAATGAGCTGAACAAAAAGTCTTTTTCAGACCCTTTGCTGTGGGTGGTGCTCCTGTTGGAAAATCTGGTCTCTAGGAGAGGTCTTCCTCACTGGTCAACTGGGCAAGTGCAGGGAGAACAAGGCTTATGTGTCAAATAATCCTGAATAGGACAGATCACATTTACCTTGAGGTTCATTCTCAAACAGTTTTCAGTTCTTTCCCTCTTCATTTTCCTTTGGGTCTTCTCCCGTGCGCTCTCATTTCTTACTATGAGTCAGGAAAGATAATGGTAGCAAAATTTTAGATAAAAATGTAAGTTGGAAGCTGCCCAAGGAGAGCTTTTGATCAACACTTACTATGGGCTTCTAGGCCCAATGTCTAACACAGAGCAAGGGAATTTCTTCCTCTGGCCTAAACTAGTCCAAGATAATCTTGGTGCCAGAAATAAGATCTTATGCTAAGAAAGCTACAAATTTGTCCTGTATATGTGCTATATGCTAATTTTTTCCAGAGACCTCAAGATTGGTGACAGTGGCAAAGTAGACTTAAGTCTAAGGTTCAGAATTTTGATCCCTGACCAAGGAGATATTTATTATATTAAATAGATGAACATTTGAAATAGGGAGATTGGGTCCTGTTTAGTTAGTCTTTTTCCTTCTTAAGATATCTTCCCCTGTGTCTCTGCTCACACCCTTCTTCCAGACTACCTGAATTTCCTACTTTATTTCAGCATGTCTTTAAAAATCCCTCTATAATGTACAAAATAGTGCTTTTCTTCAAGTATTCAGTCAAAAAAGTTCTTACTGAATTTAATTAATGTATCTAAACCTAGGAAAATACTGTAAGCCCTGTAGGAAATCAGTCCTGGATTTTCATTGGAAGAACTAATGCTGAAGCTGAAACTCCAATATTTTGGCCACCTGATGCAAAGAACTGACACATTTGAAAAGACCCTGATGCTGGAAAAGATTGAAGGTGGGAGGAGAAGGGGACAACAGAGAATGAGATGTTTGGATGGCATCACTGACTCAATGGACATGAGTCTGAGTAAACTTGGAGAGTTGGTGATGGACAGGGAAGCCTGGCCTGCTGCAGTCCATGAGGTTGCAAAGAGTCAGACATGACAGGGACTGAACTGAACTGTGAATATTCATTATTTATTTGATATTTAGAATAATCACCAATTCTTTGCCTGTTGAGGAAAATCTCAAAGGACTATCAGATTTGTTAAATGTTAATAAATGTTAACATTTATTTATATCTTTGCATATTAAACATGCTTCAGTATTTAATAATTTCCCCTAATAATCAAAACACAGTTTATTTCTTTCAGATCTTTCCCTAATGTTAGAAGAGTTTTGAAATGTAGATATAGTCAATGTGAATATAATTAAAACATCTAAAATATATTTAGTCATGTTTTTAAAGTTGATGTTAAGGCCACAGTACTCTGCACTCTAACTCAAATCAGATATTATATAAAAATTTTAAGTTTCTTCACACTTGTACCCCAAAATCATTATCCAAACTCATCCTTTGGTAAAGTCTAGAGACAGTCCACTCAGGAGTATTGGCAGTAATAGTTGTGGGGCCTGGATTTCTTCAGCAGGTGTTTAAGTAAATCTCCCTACCCAGAAAACACAAACTGTCACATTGCAGAGGGACAAGCAGCAAGCAACTGTTTATAAGAAAACCAGAACCATGAGCTGAAAGTGAAGTAGAAATGTAATCTGAATAAGAACAGGAGAAAAAAAAAAAAAAAGAAGTAGAAGAAATTTCAAGGTATTCATAGGCACTAATGTCATTATTAAAGATTGGCCACATGTTTTACAATTACTATTACTTTGAGTTCTATTAGCTAATGTCCAAATTGTTGCATTTAGAAAACCAATTTCCTAAATTATACTTTAATAACCTGAAAGACTTACATCCTCAAATGTTAATTTGATATCAATGATTTAGACACTAAGGCTCTACAGCACAGAGTATCCTATTGTAACTGCAAAGTCCTGAATTTCACCTAGATTGGAAATACTATCCTACTGCCCATGATCTATGAGAATTTTTACTTTTAAGTCAAGTATATATGACACTACACACTGCCCCTTGTTAATGTGGTTGGCTTTACATGATGCTCGTAAAAATCACAAAAAGACTATGAAAAAAAAAGAAAGTTAATAATTAGTAATTTTTAAATTCTTGATTCATGAAAAAAGATATAAATAAGAAAAATGATATTGATGATGAAGTAACTGCCTTGTTTAAAAATCATGACACTAGTGGGAGAGAAGGATAAAGAGATGAACCACAGATCTTGCTTTTTAAAAATTGAAAAAAATTATAGGCAAATAACCACAGATTTCTATAATGCTCCAAGAATTGTAATTTATATGATTTGAAAATGTAATTTTTTAAAGATCAAGTATATTTGATCACTTTGCTCATTTGTACTTATCTGCATTCTTGCCTGATAATTTTTAATCATTTAATTATCTTATCAATCACTGTTCCCCCTTTAGTTAAGTGCTACTAAAAAATATCTTCAGAGTTGGAAAGAAAACTTGATTTGCTCTTCCTCTCCCCATCCTTTTTTTTTTAATTAGCAAATAAGCCCAACATCGCTGAAAATTATGTATTAGATTTTTTAGAGTAGTTAAAATGAAAGTGAAGTCGCTCAGTCGTGTTCCACTCTTTGCGACCCCCATGGATTGTAACCTACCAAGCTCTGTGATCCATGGGATTTTTCAGGCAAGAATACTGGAGTGGGCTGCCATTTCCTTCCCCAGGGGATCTTCCCAACCCAGGGATCGAACCCGCGTCTCCTGCATTGCAGACAGACGCTTTACCATCTGAGCCACTAGGGAAGCCCTAAGAGTAGCTAAGTGTTTATTAAACTTTCACCTCTAGCTTTTACTTGTAGAATATAGTGGAAGAAATATAATCAAAAGAACGAAGATGAAAATGATATATATTGGAGCAACCAGAAGAAACAGCATGCTCTCAGTGGATTAGTTTCTTATTTACAGCCAACTAAGGATAAGCAATACTTTGGCCACCTCATGGGAAGAGTTAACTCATTGGAAAAGACACTGATGCTGGGAGGGATTGGGGGCAGGAGGAGAAGGGGACGACAGAGGATGAGATGGCTGGATGGCATCACCGACTCGATGGACATGAGTTTGAGTGAACTCCAGGAGTTGGTGATGGACAGGGAGGCCTGGCGTGCTGCGATTCATGGGGTCGCAAAGAGTCACGACTGAGCAACCGAACGGAACTGAACTGAAGGATAAGATAATGAGGAAATTCTACACACACACACAAATTTATTTAATGATTCCAGAAACTCCAGAACATAATTCCTACTTGATTTACTATGATTCACAGTCATACATATAAACAAGTAGAAGGAAATGAATTTAAACATTTACTATTGCCACCAACAAATGCATTATTTTTTCCATGTTTATTTAACTTTGAGAGATCTGCATATTGATATTTTGGGCCAGGAAAGTTTCTGAAAATATGATGAAGTCATTAGTTTGTGTGGTTTATTTCACCAAATATTAACTTTTTAAAAATAATAGAAACTATAAAGATACTGAAAATACCAAAAAAGGGGGGAGTATCAGAGGATTTGCTTTCAGAGTACAAATGGTATCCTGCATAGTATCCTAGAACAGGAAAACAGACATTAAGGACTGACTTGTAAAATTCAAAATACTGAGTTTAGTTAATAATAATATACCAAACTTGGTTTTATAATTTTTAATTTTATTGAGTTATGTTTTTCTAGTTTTTTTCTAGCATACAAAGACATAAATCACTTAAACTTTATTAATAACAAGACAATATTTTAACCTCTCAACATTTGGTGTGTTTGAAGTTGTAATAGCTGAGTATCTTAATTAATAATATGAAATACCAATCTCAATAAATGTAGAAATCATGTATATATAATGCACTATTTTTACACATAAAAATATGTGAAGATGACATAAGCTTATTATCACTATGCTTTATAGTTTTCTTTAATGGATTGTTTTGTTAAAATGTAACACAACTGGACAATGCTCTTATACCTGAAGTATGGATGTATTAGGATTAATATTGATACTTTGTTAGGAATTGGTAATTAGGAGATAGAGGCTCTTCATAAGGACTAAGAAATACATAATAGAGATCACTTCTTAAAGGAAAAAAGTCATCATGTGCTATGCTTAGTGAGTCATATATTTACCATAAAATATTAACCAAACATACAAGGTGACTGTAGTAGATGGAAGTAACTTTCTGAGTTAAAACTAAGACACATTCATCTATGTCAATATTCAGTACTTCCAATTGTTATCTCTTTATATTTTTCTCTTCAGGCATGACAAACACAAACAACATATTAAAAAGCAGAGATGTCACTTTGCCAACAAACATCCACATAGTCAAAAGCTATGGTTTTTCCAGTAGTCAAGAACAGATGTTAGAGTTGGACCGTAAGGAAGGTGAGCACTGAAGGATCGATGTTTTTGAATTGTAGTGCTGGGGAAAACTCTTGAAAGTCACTTGGACAGCAAGGAGATCAAACCAGTTAATCTTAAAGGAAATCAAACCTTGGAATGACTGATACTGAAGCTCATATACTTTGGCCAACTGATGCGAAGAGCCAACTCATTGAAAAAGACCCAGATACTGGGAAAGACTGAGGGCAAGGGGAGAAGGGAGGGACAGAGGATGAGATGATTAGATAACATCACTGACTCAAGGACATGAATTTGAGCAAACTCTGGGAGATAGTGAAGGACAGGGAAGTCTGGCATGCTGCAGTTCATGGGGTCACAAAGAGTCAGACACAGCTTAGCAACTGAACAACAACAACTTGGAAAATGCTGAAAAAAAGTATGAAAATTAAAATCATTAGCATCAAAACCTCCAATATATAGTTTGATGTTTTATACAAACACACAGAGACAGGTATATCTTAAATTGGGTTCATACTATTTATCACATACTCTTATCTTGCTTTTTTCACTTAATGTCCAATTATGAAATGCTGTTCAAAGTCAGCACTGCAAAAATTATCTCCATTATTTATCATACAACAGTAGTACCTTTTCATGGTAAAATAATGTTTTATTCAGTTTGAGATCTTCCCCTTCTGTATTATATTTTCTATTTGAATAATCTATAATTAATAAAAATTTGGTATATCTTTTTACCACATCCAACCTACTCAGCACTGTAGACCAATTTGTACAGTATGATATGGCATTTTGAACAAAGTGATCTACTTCTCCCAAAGTCCCTCAGAGGTGACTCCATCCTTTAAGTGGTTAAAGACAAAAACCAGAGTCACCAGTCCTCTTTCTTCCATATCTCAGAACTAACCTATTGACCAATTCTGTTAGTTCTACCTTCAAAATGTATTTAGAATCCTACCACTTCTCACAGTGTCATTTCCATAACTAACTCAAATGGCATCTGATCAGCCATCATCTTTTGCCTGGAATATGGAAACAGGACCCAAAAGACCTCAATGTTTTTGTATGTACAGTTTTTTTTTTCTTCACAGAGCAACTAATCTATTAAAACAAGACACTTACCTGCACAAAATCCTCCAATAGCTCTCTATTTTTCTCAGGGTTAAGTTCAAAAGCACTTATATGTTCACCAGGTTCTTCCATGACCTGTTCTCAAGCTATGACTCTGACATGAAAATAAAATAACTCATTTTGAGAGTGACCAGGTCTTTTTCTAACTTGGTCTTTTCTCTCCTTTTTATTTTCTTCCTGGAAAGTTCTTATTCAGAATATTCTATTGTCATACATACATGCCATTCAGTTCTCTGCTCAAGTCAGAGAATTGTTTCTAGACATTGTTCTTTACATACTAACCCATCTGCGAGCACTAATCCAACATTTTCTGACATCACGGATTTATCACAAATTGGCATATTCTACACTACCAATTTGCCAACTGAGCGACTGAACTACACTCTTATACAGTCTAGGAGTCACTGCTATTGCTACAGCAACTAGAGAAGTGTTCAATAATTATTAGTTCAAAAAAGTGAAAATATATGTATGAATTATGATATATAGAAATTATACATAACTATTCTATATATTTGGAGAAGGAAATGGCAAACCACTCCAGTACTCTTCCCTGGAGAATTCCATGGATAGGGGTGCCTAGTAGGCTACAGTCCATGGGATCGCAAAGAGTAGGACACGACTGAGTGATTTCACTTTCTTTCTTTCTATAGTTCCTTTTGGAGAAGGAAATGGAAACCCACTCCAGTGTTCTTGCCTGGAGAATCCAATTGACAGAGGGGCCTGGTGGGCTACAGTCTATGGGGTCACAAAGAGTGGGACATGACTAAGCAACTAACACACAGACATTCTATATATTACCATTTATAAGATATATGTGCAATGTTTTGCTATTTCATATCATTTCAAAATTTGAGTATTTCCAATTTTATTTATTGTTCACTCGCTAAGTCATGTCCAACTCTTTGCAACCCCATGGACTACAGCATGTCAGGCTTCCCTGTCTTTCACTATCTCCCAGAGTTTCCTCAAACTCATGATCATTGAGTCCGTGATGCCATCTCATCTTGTCTCTCACCCCTTTCTCCTCTTGCCCTCAATGTTTCCCAGCACCAGGGTCTTTTCCCATGAGTCAGCTCTTTGCATCACGTGGCCAAAGTACTGGAGCTTCAGCTTCAGCATCAGTCCTTGTCCTTCCAATGACTATTTAGGGTTAATTTCCTTTAGGATTGACTGGTTGGATCTCCTTGTAGTCCAAGGGACTCTCAAGAGTCTTCTCCAATATCAAAATTCGGAAGCATCAATTCTTTGGCGCTCAGCCTTCATTATGGTCCAACTTTCACTTCCATACATGAGTACTGGAAAAACCATAGCTTTGACTATATGGACTTTGTTGTATATTGATAACATAGAGTCATCAAAACAAGGCCTTCCAGTTGTAGATCACAAAGCTAGACCTACTTCTAAAGCCCAGTGTCTTCCCCATTACATTCAGGTCTCAATACTCACAATGGTATATGACTGCAAAGTGAAACTACAAATCCTGAAAAAAAGTGTAAGATTTCACAAAATTATTGAAAGTGACATTGGAGAACTACATTAATCATTGATAAAGACAAACTGCATTAATCATTGGTAGCTATTGTTGACACTGGTTCAACTAAAACATATCACTGTGGTCTTAAGCAAGTTACATAATCTCTCCAGTTTTTGTTTCTTCAGATATAAAATGAAAATAATAAGATTTTACATCAAAGGATATTCTGGGTTAAATTAATTAATATATTAGTATATTACTTGTAGAGCTTTGAAGTGTCTGTGAGACTGTCATGCATTCAGTAAAAGAGTAAATAGTTAATCTTTCTAAGACTCTATTTTTCTTAGAGCAAATGGAACTATCAATATCGACTGTGCTGTGAATATAAGGTAATATAGTTAAGAGCCTTAGGACACATCCAAGATTGGTGAATTCTCAGAGATATGTCTCTCAATGTTCTCAGGTTAAATAAGGAGTAGGGAGTAAATGAGAAGTGACAGAATTACAAATTACTCTGACAGGGAGTTGCATTTGAACTGACTGCCCAAAGTTGGACTGAAATAATCTGAAAAAAAATTTTTTTTTTTAATTTAACATAAGATACCTACCTTTAATTGGCCAATTTAAGTTCAATTGCACCAAATCAGTAGGACAGGTGCTATAAAACTGTCACAAGATAGTAATAACGCTAAAATTTTTATCTTAATTATAACATGCAAACTTTGTGAGAATAACCAAGTAACTGGTAAATTTCTAAAAGTAAACATTCCTTATGCTTTTTATTTTTCCATGTACAGTATATAATAGTGATGTTCTTTAACAGTGTATCTTGGTTTATATCTTTGGAAGTGTGAATTTCTATTAGCACATTATTTGAAAACAGGAACAAAAAGATATGTAACAGTTGTAGGCTTGTTTTTATTCCTCCCTGTCTTCATGGTGTCATATGAGTTTTATTTCCTATCACACAGAATCTTGCTAAGGTTAAGGCCACATGTTTGACTGTTAATAAAATGATATCTCCTGGTCATTTTTGTTGTTATTTGGCTAAATGCTCCAGGTTTACTTGTACTTTTACATTATAATAGGGGCACAGTAAATCTATAAGTGATAACTTCCAGGCTGAAACACACAGCATCAACAATAGAATGTTCTGTCATCTGTGAATGAAGTATCAGTTGGCTTCAGCCATTACTCGTTAAAGTAGAGCATTCTGTCATTCTCTTTGATAATAAAAGCTGTTCATATGCTTATAATTGATAGGCTTAATTTCTGCTGGTTATAGTGCTAAATGAGCAAAGCAATGAATAGGTTCTTATTTTTTTAATTGTATAGTGGACTTTGGTTAGTCACAAAATAGGGAGTTGATAAGGTTACAAAATTCTCTCTGATAGAAGAGAATTATTTCTTCAATCTCAATCAAATTTCTTAAAAGTTTTCATTGAAGAAGGATCATTTTCCACTTGAACACGTCTTTCTAAAGAAATAATAAATTTGTTTGTTATATCACACCAAACACTAGAGATTACAAAGACAATTCTATTACAGAGAGAACTGTATTTATTTTCCTTTTTTTTTTTTTACTTCCACCAACTCCTACTTGAAATTTAAATTAATGACAAAGTTTAATTTCTAGAAATCTGCATTGTGTGTAAACCTGTAAGGGTGTTTTGAAATGGATCCGAAAAAAGAGGAGTCTTTCCTTTACTTCCATCAAGTCTGAAGCAAAAGAAACATTTTAGCAATCAACAAAAAACACTCCTGCATTTTAAGTTGCTGAGGCTGTAGTTCTTACTGTAAGGAAAAAAATAATCTAGAGGAAAAAGCATTTGAATACTCAAAGAAAGGAATCATGCTCTCTCTGCTTTGCTATCTTCTAGTCATGTGACTTTTGCTGAGTTAATTAAACTCTAGTTAATTTCCTCACAGTGAAGTTGAGAGGATATGAACTGCTCATTTTTAGAACTTCTGATTTTTTAATAATGACCCCACGGACTGTAGTCCACCAGGCTTCTCTGTCCATGGAACCCTCCAGGTAAGAATACTGGAGTGGGTAGCCATTCCCTTCTCCAGGGGATCTTCCTGATTAAGGGATCGAACCTGGGTCTCCTACATTTCAGGCAGATTATTTACCATCTGAGCCTCTACCAGGAAAACTTTTTAATGTAGCAAATCAAAATAAAGTCAAAACATTAGTAACAATTGCCCCCATTTATTTATTTAATATACTTTGCATAGATGAGTTGTATTTTTTTTTCCTACAGTGATACTCTCCTCTTCTTGCATTTCTGAGCTTCCAGAAAATACTGCCTGAATGGATAGGATAGAAACATTGCATCCATTTAAGAAATTTCAGAAACATTCACCATGCTAGGACATAAAAAGAGAACATAAAATATCAAGATAAATTTAATATTTCACTCTAAAATCAGGAGTTTTTGTTTGTTTAAGACTCTTCAATTATCACTAAATTAATAGGAAAGTATATTTTATAACACTGTACTAAGAGTATAACAATGCATTATTACAAATTAATTGGAAGCTAAAAACAAATGTAAAAAGAATGTACCCATCTCACTTGAGTAGACCAGGAATCACATAATGAAATGGACTACAGAAAACTATTTGTGTGATTTTTATACTTGCATGCAAAATGAAACTACTATGCATAGAATATTTTTGAAAATATTTCTCTTAAAAGGGGAGATCATGGTGGTAGAGCAGGAGGACACTGAACTCAACATCCTGTAACAAACACATAAAAAATACACCTACATGTAGAGAAACTCTTGCTGAAAACAATCGGAGACTGGTAGAAAGGCTGTTCTACAACAAGGCTGTAAAGAAAGATCCACATAGAGTTTGGTAATAAAGGAGGAGACGCGATCAATTCAGGACTGTACCCCTACCAGGGGACACAGAAGGAGAGGATGATATCGCAGAGATATCCTGAAAATCCTCCCTGAGGAGAGAGAAGTTTGAGCCAAATATTGGGCACTCCAGTCCTAGGGTCCAACTCCAGGTTCTTTCAGCTGGTTTAAGACCAATGGGACTTAACAGAGGGCTGTGCAAAACTGAGACTCCTCTCATGAAGAACATGCACACACATTTGCTTACTCCCAGGAAGAAAGTGAAGGTAGCTGACTCAAAATTCCCTGGGATTCTGGCTGGTTTCCTAGGACTACCCCAGCCCTCACCAGGAGACTGCTCTAGCCTCTGTTGCTCCAGTGCTGCACCTCACCAAGGTGAAGGTGCTGTTGGCAGAGGAGGTAACTGCACTTGGAGGAAGCAGAGCCAACCTGGACCCTGATCCACCTCTGAATGGAGTGAGGGAAGCCACTTCATGAAGAAACAGAGACAGTATATGAAAAATGGCCCGAGGTTCCCAGTGGCATGCTGGGACCGTTCCAGAGCACACCATTCCTCACCTCATGTGCCACTCCAGCCCCTCTCAATCCTGCACTACTTTCCACTAGGGTGAAGGTGAAAATGCCAAAGGATAGAGCACACACTTGAGAGTCAACAGAACAGCTTGAACCTGAATGTCAGGGTTGTTGCTCCATCATCTTGGCCTCCAAGCCTAACCCTGAGAATATGGTGAAAGCCAGTGACCATAGAAGCCCAGGCTTGCACTTGGCTCTAGCTCCAGCCCCTTCATCTCCATCCCACCTCTCATCAGTGTGCTAGCCATCAGTACACACAGCGGGGGAAGATGTAACCCATGCTTACTTCAGATCCAACCCTCCCACTAAAGCCACTGGGCACCCAGAGGCTGCATATAGATGCTTCCACACAAGGACACCCTTTCAAGACCAGGATAGGTAACTATTTCACCAAATTTCAAATAGAGAAAGTAAGCAAAATGGGAAGACAGAGGAATTTGTTTCAAATGTAAGAACAAGGAAAAGAACCTGAAATAAAAAAAAAGTAAAGATAAATAATGTATCATATAAAGAGTTCAAAGCATTAGTAATAAGAATGCTTACAGAACTTGGGAAAGGAACTGATGAACACAGTGAGAATTTTAACACAGAACTAGAAAATATAAAAAAGAGCTAATCAGAAGTTAAGAATACAATAAATGAAATAAAAAACACACTAGAAAGAATTAAGAGCAGACTAGATGATACAGAAGAATGTATAAGTGGTTTAGAAGATTGAATAATAGAAGTCATCCATTTCCATTACTAATTTTTAAAACTGTATTTAGGAAATACTAATTTTTAAACATGAGGATAGTATAAGAGACCTCTCTGACAACATTAAGCACAGCATCATCGGCATTATAGGAATTCTAGAAGAAGACAAGAGAGACAAAGAGGTAGAAAATATATGTGATGGAATTATAGTTAAAAAAAAAATCCAAAAGCTGAAAAATAAAACAGATTTTGATGTACTGGAAGGACAGAAAGAGCCCCAAACTGTACCCAAAGAGATCCACGCCAAGACATTTCATAAGTAAGATGCCAAAAGTTAAAAATATAGAATTTTAAATGCAGCGAGAAAAAAGAAAGACTCATGTACAAGGGAACTCTCATGGAACCACCAGCTAATTTTTCTGCATAAATTTTGCAGGCCAGAAGAAATAGCATGATATAGTCAAAGTGCTGAATGGGAAAAACCTACACAGTAAAATACTCCACGCAGCAAGCTTACCATTTAGAATTGAAGGAGAGATAAAGCACTTCTTGAAAAAGCAAAAAATAAGAGTTAGTTTAGTTCAATACTAAACTAACCATACAAGAAGTGTTAAAGGATCTCTGAGAGGAAAAGAAAAGGCTACAAAAAATAAGAATTTGTATGAAAGGAAAAATCCCAATAGCAAATGTAAATGTATAGTAAACACTATGGATCAACCACTTAAACGGGTATAAAGATTAAAAGACAAAAATTGTAAAAATCAGCTATAAATACAATAAAAAGTTAAGGAATAGATGTGAAAATGTAAAAGACTTTGAATTACCAGGGCAACCTTGAGGGAAACAAGAACAAAGCTAGAGGTATCACATTCCCTGATTTCAGACTATAATATAAAACTACTATCATCAAAAGAGTATGATACTAGAACATAAAAAGGTACATAGATCAGTTGAATAGAATAAAGAGTCCAGAAATAAACTCATGCGCATATGGTCAATTAATCCATGACAAAGTGAAAGTGAAAGTGAAGTCGCTCAGTCCTGTCTGACTCTTTGCAACCCCGTGGACTGTAGGCCAACAGGCTCCTCTGTCCATGGGATTCTCCAGGCAAGAATACTGGAGTGGGTTGCCATTTCCTTCTCCAGAGGATCTTCCCAACCCAAGGATCAAACCCAGGTCTCCCGCATTGCAGGCAGATGCTTTAACATCTGAGCCACCAGGGAAGCCCGTGACAAAGGAGACAAAAATAGACAACAAAGGAAAAAGGAAACAGTCTCTTCAATAAGTGGTGCTGGGAGAACTGGACAGCTACATGTAAAAGAACGAAATTAGAACATTTTCTCACATCATATAAAAAATAACTCATAAATGAATTAAAAATATAAATAAAAGACAAGAAAACATAAAACTCTTAGTACAATGTATTATTTTGGACTAGTCTCTTGAGGTAAAGAAATCAAAGCAAAATTAATCAAATAGAACCTAACTAAACTTAAAAGCTTTTGCACAGTAAAGGAAATTGTAGCCAAAATAAGAAGACAGCTTAATGAATGGGAGAAAATACTTACAAATGTTATTAACTTGCAAGGGGTTAATATCCAAAATACACAAATAACTCATACAACTCAATATATATATTTAAAAAAAAATCAACCCAGTTAAGAAATGAGAAGATGTGAATAGACATTTTTACAAAAGCTGGTCAATAGGCACCCGAAAAGATCCTCCAAATCAGTAATCACAAGAGAAATGTAAATCAAAATCACAAGGTATCACCTCATACCTGTAAAATGGTTAGCATCAAACCAACAACAAATAAATGCTGGCAAGGATGTGGTGAGACTGAAAATGGTGCAGCCTTTATGGAAAACACTATGAAGTTTCCTTAAAAAATTAAAAATGAGTAACTACTATGTGAACCTGCAATTCCATTCCAGGTTATATAACTGAAAAAAAAAATGAAATTACTAATTTGAAAAGATAAATGTACCACTATGTTCACTGGAAAATAATTTACAATAGGCAAGATATAGAAGCAACGTAAATGTCCATCAACAAATGAATGAAATAAATACACATATATACTTGTATATATATACATGTGTGTATATGTATACATAAGTGTTCTGTTCAGTTCAGTTGCTCAGTCGTGTCCAACTCTTCGCGACCCCATGAATCGCAGCACACCAGGCCTCCCTGTCCATCACCAACTCCGGGAGTACACTCAGACTCACGTCCATCAAGTCCGTGATGCCATCCAGCCATCTCATCCTTGGTCATCCCCTTCTCCTCCTGTCACCAAACCCTCTCAGCATCAGAGTCTTTTCCAATGAGTCAACTCTTCGCATGAGGTGGCCAAAGTACTGGAGCTTCAGCTTTAGCATCATTCCTTCCAAAGGAGATCACCCAAGACTGATCTCCTTTAGAATGGACTGGTTGGATCTCCTTGCAGTCCAAGGGACACTCAAGAGTCTTCTCCAACACCACAGTTCAAAAGCATCAATTCTTCAGTGCTCAGCCTTCTTCACAGTCCAACTCTCACATCCATACATGACCACAGGAAAAACCATAGCCTTGACTAACGAACCTTAGTCAGCAAAGTAATGTCTCTGCTATCTAGGTTGGTCATAACTTTTCTTCCAAGGAGTAAGCGTCCTTTAATTTTATGGCTGCAGTCACCATCTGCAGTGATTTTGGAGCCCCCCAAAATAAAGTCTGACACTGTTTCCACTCTTTCCCCATCTGTTTCCCATGAAGTGATGGGACCGGATGCCATGATCTTCGTTTTCTGAATGTTGAGCTTTAAGCCAATTTTTTCACACTCTACTTTCACTTTCATCAAGAGGCTTTTTAGTTCCTCTTCACTTTCTGCCATAAGGGTGGTGTCATCTGCATATCTGAGGTTATTGATATTCTCCCAGCATTCTTGATTCCAGTTTGTGCTTCATCCAACCGAGATTTTGCATGATGTACTCTGCATAGAAGTTAAATAAGCAGGGTGACAATATACAGCCTTGACATACTCCTTTCCCAATATGGAACCAGTCTGTTGTTCCAACTTGAGTTCTAACTGTTGCTTCCTGACTTGCATACAGATTTCTCAGGAGGCAGGTCAAGTGGTCTGGTATTCCCATCTCTTTCAGAATTTTCCAGTTGATTGTGATCCACACAGCCAAAGGCGTTGGCATAGTCAATAAAGCAGAAAGAGATGTTTTTTCTGGAACTCTCTTGCTTTTTCCATGATCCAGTGGATATTGGCAATTTGATCTCTGGTTCCTCTGCCTTTTCTAAAACCAGCTGCAACATCAGGGAGTTCACGGTTCATGTATTGCTGAAGTCTGGCTTGGAGAATTTTGAGCATGACTTTACTAGCATGTGAGATGAATGCAATTGTGTGGTAGTTTGAGCATTCTTTGGCATTGCCTTTCTTTGAGATTGGAACAAAAAGTGACCTTTTCCAGTCTTGTAGCCACTGCTGAGTTTTCCAAATTTGCTGGCATATTGAGTGCAGCTCTTTCACAGCATCATCTTTCAGGATTTGAAATAGCTCCACTGGAATTCCATCACCTCCACTAGCTTTGCTCATAGTGATGCTTTCTAAGGCCCACTTGACTTCACATTCCAGGATGTCTGGCTCTAAATGAGTGATCACACCATCGTTATTATCTTGGTTATGAAGATCTTTTTTGTACAGTTCTTCTGTGTATTCTTGCCACCTCTTCTTAATATCTTCTGCTTCTGTTAGGTCCATACCATTTCTGTCCTTTATTGAGCTCATCTTTGCATGAAATGCTCCCCTGGTATCTCTAATTTTCTTGAAGAGATCTCTAGTCTTTCCCATTCTGTTGGTTTCCTCGATTTCTTTGCATTGATTGCTGAAGAAGGCTTTCTTATCTCTCCTTGCTATTCTTTAGAACTCTGCATTCAGATGCTTATGTCTTTCCTTTTCTCCTTTGCTTCACCTCTCTTCTTTTCGCAGCTATTTGTAAGGCTTCCCCAGAGAGCCATTTTGCTTTTTTTGCATTTCTTGTCCATGGGGATGGTCTTGATCCTTGTCTCCTGTACAATGTCATGAACCTCATTCCATAGTTCATCAGGCACTCTATCTATCAGATCTAGGCTCTTAAATCTATTTCTTACTTTCACTGTATAATCATAAGGGATTTTAGTCACTCAATTAAGTCTGACTCTTTGTGACACTACACTGTAGCCTGCTAGGCTCCTCTGTACATGGGATTCTCCAGGCAAGAATACTGGAGTGGGCTGCCATTCCCTTCCCCAGGGGATGTTCCTGGCCCAGGGATTGAACTCTTCTGCATTGCAAGCAGTTTCTCTACCATTTGAACCACCAAGGAAGCCATATATATATATGGCACACCAGGGAAGCCATATATGTATATATATATATATACCACCACATATACACACAGGGGTATCCTTGGTGGCTCAAATGGTTAGAGAATCTGCCTGCAATGCCAGAAACCCAGGTTCAATCACTGGGGCAGGAAGATGCCCTGGAGAATGGAATGGCAGCCCACTCCAGTATTCTTGCCTGGAGAATCTTATGGATAGAGGAGCCTGGAGGGCTGCAGTCCACGTGGTCGCAAAGAGTCAGACATGAATGAGTGACTACCATGCACACACACACATATATAATGGAATATCAGCCATAAAAAGAATGAAAGTTTGCCATTTACAACAACATGAGTGGACCTGGAGGATATATTATGTTGTTAAGTAAATCAACAGAGAATGACAAATACTGTATGTTGATACTCACATGTGGCATCTAAAATATATATATATTTAAAATGAATATAACAACACAAAAAGAGATCCATAGACATGGGGAACAACCTAGTGGTTACCACTGGGAAGAAGACTGCAGGAAGTGGCAAAATAGGACTGGAGGATTTAAAATTTATATATATCAATAAGGTATGAGGATATATGATGAAGCATGGTGAATATAACTTATATTTTATAATATTAAACAGTACAATCTAAAAAAATCAATTTTTTATAATATTGTAAGTTAACTGTTAATAAAAGTAAATACATAAATTAATATATCTAACATTCTCTTTTGCTCTTCATAAAAATCGTCTCTCTGCTTACCAAGAATTCAAATAGATTTATACTAAAATAAAATTTTAAATAAATGAGATCACTTCATAAAAGCTACACTAAAGAGATAACTGCAATATTATAGAAAGTCAACTCAGTAAATGCATTCTATTATGATAAAACAAATTTTTTACTTCTGAAGAACAAGAATATAAAATCTACTACATTTAACCATCAAGTGTAGCACCTATCTTCTTAAAATAGAACCTCTTCCGTCAGTAAGTCAGTTCAGTCACTGTCTTGATCAAATCTATGTGACTCCATGGATTCAGCACACCAGGCTTCCCTGTCCATCACCAACTCCCGAGGATTGCTCAAACTCACATCCGTCAAGTTGGTGATGCCATCCAAACAACTCATCCTCTGGGGTCCCCTTCTCCTTCTGCCTTCAATCTTTCCCTGTATCAGGGTCTGTTCCAATGAGCCAGTTCTTTGCATCAGGTTGTCAAAGTACTGGAGTTTCAGCATCAATCCTTCCGATGAATATTCAGGACTGATTTCCTTTAGCATTGACTGGTTGGGTCTCCTTGGAGTCCACGGGACTCTCAAGAGTCTTCTCTAATACCACAGTTCAAAAGCATCAATGCTTCAGCACTCAGCTTTCTTTATAGTACAATTCTCACATCCATACATGACTACTGGAAAAACTATAGCCTTGACTAGACAGACTTTCTCGGCAAAATAATGTATCTGCTTTTTAATATGCTGTCTAGGTTAGTCATAGCTTTTCTTCCAAAGAGCAGGCATCTTTTAATTTCATGGCTGCAGTCACCATCTGCAGTGATTTTGCAGCCAAAAAAAAATGAAGTCTGTCACTGTTTCCATCGTTTCCCCATCTATTTGCCATGAAGTGATGGGACTGGATGCCATGATCTTAGTTTTCTGAATGTTGAGTTTTAAGCTTACTTTCTCATTCTCCTCTTTCATTTTCATTAAAAGGCTCTTTAGTTCTTCACTTTCTGCCATAAAGGTGGTGTCATCTGCATATCTAAGATTATTGATATTTTTCCCAGCAATCTTGATTCCAGTTTGTGCTTCATCCAACCCAGATATTGCATGATGTACTCTGCATAGAAGTTAAATAAGCAGGGTGACAATATATAGCCTTGACATACTCCTTTCCCAATATGGAACCAGTCTGTTGTTCCAAGTTGAGTTCTAACCGTTGCTTCCTGACCTGCATACAGATTTCTCAGGAGGCAGGTCAGGTGGTCTGGTATTCCCATCTTTTTAAGAATTTTCCAGTCTGTTGTGATCCACACAGTCAAAGGCATTGGCATAGTCAATAGAGCAGAAGTAGATATTTTTCTGGAATTCTCTTGCTTTTTCAATGATCCAACAGATGTTGGCAATTTGATCTCTGGCTTGAACATCTGGACGTTCACAGTTCACATACTGTTAAAGCCTGGCTTGGAGAATTTTGAGCATTAATTTGGTAGTGTGAGATGAGTGCAATTGTGCGGTAGTTTGAACATTCTTTGGCATTGCCTTTGGGACTGTAATGTAAACTGGCTTTTCCAGTCCTTTGGCCACTGCTGAGTTTTCCAAATTTGCTGGCATATTGAGTGCAGCACTTTCACAGACTCACCTTTTAGGATTTGAAATAGCTCAACTGGAATTCCATCACCTCCACTAGCTTTGTTTGTAGCGATGCTTCCTAAGGTCCACTTGACTTTGTATTCCATGATGTCTGGCTCTAGGTGAGTGATCACACCATCGTTACTATCTGGGTCATTAAGATCTTTTCAGTATAGTTCTTCTGTGTATTCTTGCCACCTCTTCTTAATATCTTCTGCCTCTGTTAGGTCCACACCATTTCCATCCTTTATTGTGCCCATCTTTGCATGAAATATTCCCTTGGTATCTCTAATTTTCTTGAAGAGATCTCTAGTCTTTCCCATTCTGTTGTTTTTCTCTATTTCTTTGCATTGATCACTGAGGACGGTTTTCTTATCTCTCCTTGCTATTCTTTGCAAGGAACTCTGCATCAAATGTGTATATCTTTCCTTTTCTCTTTTGCCTTTAGCTTCTCTTCTTTTCTCAGCTACTTGTAAGGCCTCCTCAAACAACCACTTTCACTTTTTGAGCTTCTTTTTTGGGGGGATGGTCTTGATTTCTGCCTCCTGTACAATGCCATGAACCTCTGTCCATAATTCTTCAGGCACTCTATCAGATCGAATTCCATGAATTGATTTCTCACTTCCACTGTATAATCATTAGGTATTTGGTTTAGGTCATACCTGAATGGTCTAGTGGTTTTCTCTACTTTCTTCAATTTAAGTCTGAATTTGGCAATAAAGAGTTTATGATCTGAGCCACAGTCAGCTCCCAGTCTTATTTTTGCTGACTGTATAGAGCTTCTCCATCTTTGGCTGCAAAGAATATAATCAATCTGATTTTGGTATTGACCATCTGGTGATGTCCATGTATAGAGTCTTCCCTTGTGTTATTGGAAGAGGGTGTTCACTATAACCAGTGCGTACTCTTGGAGAACTCTATTAGCCTTTTCCCTGCTTCATTGTACTCCAAGGCCAAATTTGCCTGTTACCCCAGGTGTTTCTTGAATTCCTACTTTTGCATTCCAATTCCCTATAATGAAAAGGACATCTTTTTTGGGTGTTAGTTCTAGAATGTCCTGTATGTGTTCATAGAACTGTTCAACTTCAGCTTCTTCAGCATTACTAGTTGGGGCATAGACTTGGATTACTGTGATATTGAATGGTTTGCCTTGGAAATGAACAGAGATCATTTTTTCATTTCTGAGATTGCATCCAAGTACTGCATTTTGCACTCTTTCTTCTACTATGACGGCTCCTCTACTTCTTCTAAGAGATTCTCACCCACAGCAGTAGATATAATGGTCATTTGAGTTAAATTCGCCCTTTCCCACCCATTTTAGTTCACTGATTCCTAAAAGGTCGGTGTTCACTCTTGCCATCTTCTGTCTGACTACTTCCAATTTGCCTTGATTCATGACAACATTCCAGGTTCCTATGCAATACTGTTCTTTACAGCATTGGACTTTATTTCCATCACCAGTCACATCCACAACTGGGTATTGTTTTTGCTTTGGCTTAGTCCCTTCATTCTTTCTAGAGTTATTTCTCCACTGTTCTCCAGGAGCATATTGGGTACCTACTGACCTGGGAGTTCATCTTTCAGTGTCATATATTTTTGCCTTTTCATACTGTTCTTGGGATTCTCAAGGCAAGCATGCTGAAGTGGTTTGCCATTCCCTTCTTTAGTGGATCAGGTTTTGTCAGAACACTCCACAATGATCCGTCCATCTTGGGTGGCCATCTTGGCATGGCTCATAATTTCTTTGAGTTAGACAAGGCTGTGGGCCATAGGATCAGTTTGATTAGTTTTCTATGATTGTGGTTTTCATTCTGTCTGCCCTCTGAGGGGTAAGGATGAGAGAATTATGGAAGTTTCCTGATGGGAGAGACTGTGGGGAAAACAGGGTCTTCTTTTGATGGGCGGGACCATGCTCAGTAAATCTTTAATCCAATTTTCTCTTGGGTGAGGCTGTGTTCCTTCCCTATTGTTTGACCAGAGAACTATGGTGGAGGTAATGAAGATAATGGTCCTTCAAAAGGTCCCATTCATGCACTGCCACATTCAGTGCCCCTGACCCTGCAGCAGGCCACCACCAATCAATGCCTCCTCTGAAGGCTCCTGGACACTTGCAGGCAAGTCTGAGTCAGTCTCTTGTGGGGCCACTGCTCCTTTCTCCTCAGTCTTGGCACACAAGATTTTGTTCGTGCCCTTCAAGAGTCTGTTTCCTCAGTTCTGAGTAAGTTCTGGTGGCTCTATGGTGGGGTTAATGGTGACCTCCTCTAAGAAGGCTTATGCCACACCCAAGTCTGCTGCACCCAGAGCTCCTGCCCCTACAGCAGGCCACTTCTGACCCATACCTCTGCAGGAGACACTCAAAGTCACATCTGGCTCAGTCTCTGTGGGGTCTCCTGTTGTGCACAAGGTTTTGTCTGAGTCCTCCAAGTGTCTCTGGTAGGTATGGGGTTTGATTCTAAAGGTGATTTTGACCCTTGTACCATCTTGCTGGGGTTTCTCCTTTGCCCTTGGATGTGGGATATCTTTTTTTGGTGGGATCCAATATTCTCCTGTCAATGGTAGTTCAGCGTGAGTTGTAATTCTGGAGTTCTGGCAAAAGAAGATGAGCACATATCCTTCTACTCCACCATCTTAATCTTACTGAAACTCTTCTTGATATGTTATAGTGTCTACTGTCAAGGAAGTTTCTTTTTGCTTTTCATCCTAACCACATTGAGGAAGAGGGGAAGCCAAATATATTTCATCAAAATTTTTCAACAATGAAAAGATTCTTAATCAGATAATCCAGTTAATCATAACACTTTAATTCCTAGACAACTTTAATAACAAGGAAAAATAATATATGGAGAAAAGTAAATTTAGTTATGCCTTTCATTGTAGATACTGTCTTTTTCCTCACACTATTCACAATCTCTACATCAATTCTTACCATTCCTGCTTAATAGATGCTAGTTATGAATATTTTCAATATTATTATTATATCCAGGGTTCTAAAGATATTTGTTAAGAGAATGAGTGAATGAAAATTAAGATTTAAGTTTTGTTACATTTATTTTCAGTTATGCTTTATAATTACCAAAATAAAACATTTAAGTTGCCCAGATACAGTATTCTCTGGTTTTTACACCTCAAATCTTACAGATATACTTTCAAAAAGGTGTATGCTATTGCCAGTTTTAGTCTAAGAAGGCAAACCCTTGAGTAGTTACTCACATAGATTTTGGAATTTTCTCACTCTTCTTCACATAGGTTACAATCATATTTCTTTTTTAACTTTATTTTTAATTGAAAGATAATTGCTTTACAGTATTGTGTTGGTTTCTACCCATACTATCTTTCCTTTTAACATTAAGAATCTTTTGGTTCTTCTACTAAGATTGCTATTATTCTGGCAGAGAACTAAATAATATGCAATACTGTGTTTGCAATTCATTTTTATTATAGAATTATACACATATATACAACATATATACTCCTACTACACATCCTTATGCCTTGAAAGGAGAAGCAATTTTTTAAATCAAAAAAATAAATCAATGAATAGCACATGCTATATAAAGCAGTCAACAAACACAGTTTGAGCAGTTAGTAAACCCATTTTACAATAAATTTTGGTTATTGATATATAGGAAATCATATTCTTTTAATGACTTAGTTGCAGGTGAAGTGTGATTAGAAGCTTTTGAAAGATTCATTAAGCTTTGACCCATTAAGTAATTTTTAGTTCACTAAAAATTTGCTAGAAGTTGAGAAGGGTTTTGATAATCTCACACACATGTGCATGATCTTTCTCTCTGTCTGTCTGTCTGTCTATCTGTCTGTCTCTCTCTCTCTCTCTCTCTATATATATATATATATATATATATACACATATGCAAATAGTATGAGAGACAAATCAATTATAACCCTTATATCTTCATTATTTCAAGTAACCAGAATGTTGTTCTTAAAAAGGCAAGACTTCAGCTACATTAAGTCCACAGAAAAGAATTATCACAATTCTAACATAGGCTCACAACATAGTCAGATCCTGAACTTGACTGAGACTATCCAGTCTTCTGAAAATTCCCCTCTCTTCTTTTCTTATTCTTAAATTCTATGTCCTCTGGTTGTTGTCATCATTTTTAAGTCTTCCTCAATCCTCCAAGTGAAAAATTCAACTGACCTAATTGAAAGACCTGAATTCTATTTCTTATTCTTTGATTACTAGCCATGTGACTGTGTTTAGTTACAAATAACAAAGTAGACTCTTTTAAAATAGTTGAATTCTCAGTGTTTAAACATAGCATAAATGCCTAGTATTACACACACACAAACAAACATATGCTGTATTTTGAATGGGTAAGTTTTGGCAACTGATAAGTCCAGAAATTAAACCTTTTCTTGGAACAATAAGACCATTAAATGAAGTAGTGCATTACAGTCATGCCTAATATAGGAAGTACTCAAAAATAACTATATTATTAAAATAATCTACAACAAATAAATATATGTAAAGTTCTAAGGAAACCTCATGTAGGGAAGATCATACCCGTGGATGAGATAAGAAATCACAAAGCATTAAAATATAATCTGAGTCCTTAGGATATGTAAGAGTTTACCACTACTCCATGTAGCTGAATACAAACATCACATTTTTAAAACATAAATATTTACAAGGACAGTACAGTAGATCAGACTTAAATTGAAGAAAGTAGGGAAAACCACTAAACCATTCAGATAGGACCTAAAACAAATCCCTTATGCTTATACAGTGGAGGTGATGAATAAATTCAAGCGATTATATCTGGTAGGCAGAGTGTGTGAAGAACTATGGACAGAGGTCCATAACACTGTACAGGAGGTGGTGACCAAAACCATCCCCAAGGAAAAGAAATGCAAGAAAGCAAAATGGTTATTTGCGGAGGACTTACAAGTAGCTGAGAAAAGATAAGTGAAAGGTAAAGGAGGTAAGGAAATATACATCCAACTGAGTGTTGAGTTTCAGAGAAAAGCAAGGAAAGATAAGAGAGCTTTCTTAAGTGAATAATGAAAAGAAACAGAGGAAAACAATAGAATGGGAAAGACTAGAGATCTCTTCAAGAAAGTTGGAGATGCCAAGGGAATATTTCATGCATAGATAGGCACAACCGAGGATAAAAACAGCAAGGACAGAACGGAAGCAGAAGATATTAAGAGGAGGTGGCAAGAATACACAAAGGAACTATATAAAAAAGGTCTTAATGACCTAGATAACCACGATGGTGTGGTCACTTATCTAGAGCCAGACATCCTGGTGTCTGAAGTCAATTGTGCCAAACCATTACTATGAACAAAGATAGTGGAGGTGATGGAATTTCAGCTGAGCAACTTCAAATCCCAAGAGATGGTGATGTTAAGTGCTGCACTCAATATGCCAGCAAATTAGGGAAACACAGCAGGGATCACAGGACTGGAAAAGGTCAGTTTTCTTTCCAGTCCCCTGAAAAGGCAATGCAAAGGAATGTTCGAACTAAATGAGCACACAATTATGCTCATTTCACATGCTAGCAAGGTAGTGCTCAAAATCTTTCAAGCTAGGCTTCAACAGTTTCTGAATCGAGAACTTCCAGATGTACAAACTGGATTTACAAAAGGCAGAGGAACCAGAGATCAAACTGCCAGCATCTGCTAGATCATAGAAAAAGCAAGGGAATTCCAGAAAAATATCTACTTCTGCTTCTTTGACTAAGCTAAAGCCTTTGACTGTGTCCCAAGTTCCCTAAGGCACTAGCAAAAGCACCAGGGCCATGCAGGGTGAGTGCATGCTCAGTCGTGTCTGGCTCTTTGTGACCCCATGCGCTGTGGCCCACCAGACTCCTCCGTCCACAGAATTCTCAAGGCTAGAATACTGGAATGGGTTGCCATTTCCTTCTCCGGGGGATCTTCCTGATCCAGGAATCAAACCCACATTTCCTGTGTCTCCTGAATTAGCAGGCAGATTCTTTACGAGTAGTGCCACCTGGGTGTGGATCACAACATCTGTGGAAAATTCTTAAAGAGATAGGAATACCAGACCACCTTATTTGCCTCCTGCGAAATCTGTAGGCAGGTCAAGAAGCAACTGTTAGAATCAGACATGGAACAATGGACTGGTTCCAAATTGGCAACGGAGTACATCAAGGCTTTATACTATCACGTCGCTTATTTATCTTCTATGCAGAGTACATCATACTGAATGCTGGACTGGATGACTCACAAGCTGGATTCAAGACTGCCAGGAGAAATATCAATAACCTCAGATATGCAGATCATACCAGTCTAATGGAAGAAAGTGAAGAAGAACTAAAGAGCTTCTTGGTGAGGGTGAAAGAGTAGTGAAAGAGCTGGATTAAAACTCAACATTCAAAAAACTAAGATCATGGCATCCAGTCCCATCATATCATGGCAAATAGATGGGTGAAAAGTGTAAACAGTGACAGATTTTTTTTTTCCCCTTGGGCTCCAAAATTACTGTGGATGGTGACTGCAGCCATGAAATTAAAAGACGCTTACTTCTTGGAAGAAAAGCTATGACCAACTTAGACAGCATATTAAAAAGCAGAGACATCACTTTGCTGACAAATGCCCATCTAATCAAAGCTATGGTTTTTCTATTAGTCATGTATGGATGTCTGATTTGGACTGTTAAGGCTGGAGTGCTAAAGAATTGATGCTTTTGAATTCTGGTGCTGGACAAGACTCTTGAGAGTCCCTTGGATAGCAAGGAGATGAAACTAGTCAATCTTAAAGGAAATCAACCCTGAGTATTCATTGGATGGACTGATGATGAAGTTGACACTCTAACACTTTGACCACCTGATGAGCTGACTCATTGGAAAAGACCCTGATCCTGGGAAAGATGGAAGGCAGGAGGAGAAGGGGTGACAGAGGAGACTTTACTGCCTCACAGACTCAGTGGACATGATTTGAGCAAACTCTGGGAGATAGTGAAGGGCAGGGAAGCCTGGCGTGTTGCAGTCCGTGGGGTCACAAACAGTCAGACAAGACTTAGTGACTGAAAACAGCAATCTGTACAACTGAATATTCAGCATGTTGAAAATAATAAAATATAGAATGGGATGAAACTAACTTGGAGACATTTTGCTACTGGATGATAAACAAGCTTTCTAATATAGTTAGAATGATATATTAATTTAACATACATAAACTACGAGCCAAAGAACAAATCTAGTTAATAGCATACTGTCAAGGTCAATCTTTAATTTTCTTACTCCAGTTATTCCTTAATTTCAGTAGCCTTTTAAAAATCATATCAAAGCACCATTCAAATACATTATAACTTATTTTCTTCAACAAGCAAACAAATGATATAGTACAATGAAGTAACAAGAAGTTTTGATAGCAAAGTATGGATGTGAACTATCTGCTGTGACACGATGCCTCTTCTTGTTATATTTTGAAACAGATTGAAAAGGATTCACCTCACCTTTAATTAATGAAAAATGGTAAAAGTCATTAAAATGTGTGGATAAGTTAAAAAAAAATTCATACTGTACTTGTTTCTGTGAAATTGTAACATAACCAAAAATCAACAGATTGACTCTATAAAATGGACTTTATTTCAATCCCTCACCATTTAAAAGAGAATAACAACCTCTACCACAACAACAAACAACAAGAGAAGCAGCTTCTGGCCTATTCAATGGAAACAGTTTTAAGTGGAAAAATTAATCCAGAATTTAATTATTCAGAACTCAGAAACACTTTCCTCTATCAACTGTATCCCCATCTCAAAAAAATAGTTTTCAAAGACCTCAGAATTTCTAGGTTTGGGAAAGGCACTTTCTGAGATTTTGATATTCACTTGTAAAGTCAATGTTCAAAAAAAAAAAAAAAAAAGGATATCTCAGGTTCCTTTAAATTGAAAAATCTATGATATTAATGGAAAAAGAAATATGAAATGGCAGTTGGCCATGCCTTAATGATTTAACTTGGCATCTGGTCAAATGACCTGGGCAAATGTTCTTTTGAAAAATGTCATGGAGTTTTTTATTAATGATGAATATTAAAGGTCTCAAACCATACTCATCTTAAAGAAGACTACTTTAGCAATCTCAGTTCTGTCAAAACTGGGTTTTGAATGACTTGATCCTCATAATCATCAAACTAGTTCTGCATGTAAATATAGTCTACTTCACCTTTTTCTCAGCCATCCAAGTCCTTTTGTAGGACATGAACAAAATATGTATCCACAATGGAAATCTGTATATATTTCTTCAGGAAACTAGGAGTTAACACTTAGTTGCTTGTTGTGATGCTGAATTTTGTGGACCTGAAATTTGCAAACCAAGTTTCACAAACTATGTAATTTTTAGGTATTACTTATTTCTTAATACTACCTGACTTCAAATGTATTGATACCAGTGAAGTGCAAATTAACATAAAATATTGACAGTAAGAAATAGTCTTGTCTTCACGAGAATAAACAGATTTGAGCAATAACAACAATAACATAATTTAAAATTTTTACTTACAGCTCACATGTACAACATGTGAGCATTTTCTTAGTGCTTTTTATTAATTTTCTCATTTATAGTTTCTAAGTGAAACTTAATGTGAGATAATGGCACAAGATCACAGAGTTAGTAAATTATGGAACCAGAATTGAGTGGTGATTTTTGAAATGATTTTAAATTCATCATAAGAGTGCAAATTCTGGAATGTTAAAGATAGATTCAAATCCCAGTGCTATCACTTAGGAGTACTGATACTACCTGCAATTTATTTAACCTCTGATCATGTCACGGTTTTCCTACCTAAAATGGCAATAATATTAATAATATCTGCCCCATAGGGTCCCATAAATGATGAGAGGATATATTCGATGCTCTTAAAAAACTGTGGTGCATATAACTCACTGCTTTATTATTATTGCTATTGTTATTACTTTATCATTATTTTCTATGTATTGCATTATTTGAATATTACAGACTATTTATTTTATATTGCTTTGGCAACTCATTTTATAGTTGTTACATTTCATATACCACAGGGATTTACTAAAAAACTTGGAATTTATCATAGGTTAGTATAATTTCAGAAGGTAAGACTTCTGCTATTCAGAAACTAGGAAATATTAATTTTTTAATAGAAACTAGGAAATTTCTTCAACAAAAATTTACTGACCAATAACCATGG
This sequence comes from Oryx dammah, assembly GCF_014754425.2. Lineage (NCBI taxonomy): Eukaryota > Metazoa > Chordata > Mammalia > Artiodactyla > Bovidae > Oryx > Oryx dammah. Next base: position 26,242,526 of record NW_024070213.1, read on the forward strand.
GGCAGGGGTGCAAGTAGGAAAGAGGAACTTTATTGACAAGCACAAAACAGGCCCCTCCCTCCAAGCGTTCACAGTTAAATATGGAGACAAAAGAGGAAAAATTACCACTGCCTCTCCATGGGTTGTTTGCCACCCTCTGGGAGCCCACTTTTCCACACAACGTCAAAATGCAGTTTCAAAAGGAACACCAGCTTAAATCACTTGCCTGCTTAGAGTTCTTCCATCGTGCCACTGTGCTCTGAGGATAAAAAAAGCCACCGGGTTCTGAAGGCCTCAGGCAGCCCCGCCGTGCTAATGGAAAAGACGCCACCTCACATGGAAGCCTCTTTCATGGAACTCTCTTGCTTCTGCCTACTTCCACAGACTGTCGGCTTCTGCAGTCAGCTGACTTCCCCAAAAGGGGATTTGATTGGTGATTCTAGATAAGGGGAGTATGCATGACCGGGCCACTACCACCAGCTCTACCTTTAGAACCTCAGGGGTGTGGTAGGCTTGCGTTCTTGTAGTCTTTCCTTCCACAGTCTCCTGAGGCTTAATTGACATTCAGTAATTGCCAGTGGACAATCAGTGAGTTTTGACATAAGTATACACACATGACCCGATCACCACAATCAAGGCAGTGAATATCATCCTCATGGTTGGATGGATGGAACACATCCATCATGCTCAAAAGTTTCCTGCTGCAGCTTGGTAATCCTACATCTTGTTTCTCCATGCTGTCCTCACCTGAAAATCCTGGGAGCCAGCATGAGGAACTCCGCCCATGGCAAAGGTCATGAGGAAGGAGGCTTGGCATATGCAAAAGTGTGATCAAGCCTCAGGAAACCCCCTGTTCCCGAGCATCTACCCCCAAACCAGAGTCTGTTTTATGTTCTCACCTACACCTCTGACTTTATGGAGGGCTCTCCCCCATAACCGTTTCTCTCGGAGAAGGAGTAAGCGTGCAGCTCCAAGGCAATAAAAATTCCTGGGCGTGACAAGAGTGTTTCAGCTTACGGACTCCTCTGAAGGTTATCTAGCCTGCCTGTATAGGTTCGTCCGGCCACATGTGATTGTTTACAGCTTCCCAACCTGAGAGGCACGAGATGTTTTAGACTTACTAAAGGCAAATTCTTTGGCGGAGTTGGAAATTATTAGTATAGTGGGTTGGTTAGGAATTATATTAGTAAAGGGGTTTTCATTTGCTGTGCCAATAATTGCTGCTAATTCCCTGCCCTGGGTGTGACAAGGGTGTCTCAGGTCAAACCTCTCTGCTGACAGACTAGCTTGTGTGACAAGATTATCCATACTCCTGCCACTAGCACATGATTCTTTACTACCTCTCAACTGTAAACAGCACAGAGTTTTGGAGTATTTTGAAAGTCTTAATTAGCATAGGGCTTTTCTCATTGTTGAGTCAATGATTGCCGCCAGGCCTCCATATCCTTAGGCACCTGGGAATATATTAATCAAGTATTTGGAATATAGACAAGGAAATATAGTAGTTTTAAGGTTAGCAATACTAGCCTTTTTGAGTTAATGAATTTTCTCTTTTGTAGTAGATCACTGTGCTTTGTTATAAATCACTGTGTCCTTGCTATGTAAAAATGTAACTTTATCACTATCTTAAGACTAAATAGATCTTAAGGGGAACATTGGTGAAAGGATTTTCATTTGTTGGGTTGATGTTTGCTGCTAAGTCTCCATGTTCCCTGCCCTTATAATGAATATAACTAGCATATAGGAGAAATAAGTACTAACCTTTAAGCATATAGGAGAAATAAGTATTAACCTTTAAGATTAATCATGTTAACCTTGGGTTAAATAAACTCCTTTCTTGATTGTAACTCACTACACCCTCACCCTATAGGAATGTAACTTTATTTGGAGGGTGGTGCCTGGTCTAAGAAAAAACACCCTTGGAAGAAATAAGTGTTATCAGAAAGAAAGGATCATAAAATGGCAGCAGGTCTCATAGCCAGAAGATGATGTAAAATCCCTAAGACCTTTTTATGTGAAGCACCTGATTTTGATAAAGGTAAGGACTGCTGACCCCCGCGTGACTCTGTATTCATCCCTCTGTGTAACAAAAGGTATATAAGCAAACCCAAAATAAAGAAATTGGATCAGTTTCTGGAAAGACTGATCCCCCCCATGTCACTTCTTTCTTGCTCCCCGTTTCTCTGGCTGAATTCCCATCTGGAGCATGGATGCTATTTCACGTAAACCAAGTTATCCAGCTTCTTTTTCTCCACTAATTTTCCTACTACACCATCCATTTCTAATCCCTCTCTATCTGTAATTAGATATGTATTTTTCCAAGGATGCCGACTCTGTCCCCACCTTCGAATCACCCTGGATCCACCGGGGCTGGACCCCGGCATGAAACCACCAATCTATTTTCTTTCTCCCTAGATTATTAGTGTTTATTTTCTAGTGTTTTATATAACAAAAATAAACTCTTTTTTTTACTGCTTCAGACAAACAAATTGAAGAGATTCCTGACTCAAGAATACATAATTAGGAGATATCTTAATTAGAGATATATTCTTTTTTCTCTCAAACTTTAAATTTTTTTTATTTTGCATTGGATATAGGGACTTGATGAGATTCCTGGTGGCTCAGACAGTGAAGAATCTGCTGACAATGTGGGAGACCCAGATTTGATCCCTGGATCTGTGTCATGGCGACCCACTCCAGTATTCTTGCCTGGAAAATTCCATGACAGAGGAGCCTGGAGGACTATAGTCCATGGGGTTGCAAACAGTCAGACACGACTGAGAATACACAAACACAGGGACTCAGGCATACATATACATGTATTCATTCTCCCCTAAACCCCTCTACCATCCAGGCTGGCATATGACATTGAGTTCCATGAGCTATACAATAGATCTTTATTGGTTATCCATTTTGAATATATTAATGTGTCCCTGAAGAACTGGACATGGAACAACAGACTGGTTCCAAATAGGAAAAGGAGTACGTCAAGGCTGTATATTGTCACCCTGCTTATTTAACTTCTATGCAGAGTACATCATGAGAAATGCTGGACTGGAAGAAACACAAGCTGGAATCAAGACTGCCGGGAGAAATATCAATAACCTCAGATATGCAGATGACACCACCCTTATGGCAGAAAGTGAAGAGGAACTAAAAAGCCTCTTGATGAAAGTGAAAGAGGAGAGTGAAAAAGTTGGTCAAAAGCTCAACATTCAGAAAACGAAGATCACGGCATCCAGTCCCATCACTTCATGGGAAATAGATGGGGAAACAGTGGAAACAGTGTCAGACTTTTTTTGGGGGGCGGGGGGCTCCAAAATCACTGCAGATGGTGATTGCAGCCATGAAATTAAAAGACACTTACGCCTTGGAAGAAAAGTTATGACCAACCTAGATAGTATATTCAAAAGTAGAGACATTACTTTGCCGACTAAGGTCCGTCTAGTTAAGGCTATGGTTTTTCCTGTGGTCATGTATGAATGTGAGAGTTGGACTGTGAAGAAAGCTGAGCGCCGAAGAATTGATGCTTTTGAACTGTGGTGTTGAAGAAGACTCTTGAGAGTCCCTTGGACTGCAAGGAGATCCAACCAGTCCATCCTGAAGGAGATCAGCCTGGGATTTCTTCGGAAGGAATGATGCTAAAGCTGAAACTCCAGTACTTTGGCCACCTCATGCGAAGAGTTGACTCATTGGAAAAGACTGATGCTGGGAGGGATTGGGGGCAGGAGGAGAAGGGGATCACAGAGGATGAGATGGCTGGATGGCATCACTGACTCGATGGATGTGAGTCTGAGTGAACTCCGGGAGATGGTGATGGACAGGGAGGCCTGGCGTGCTGCAGTTCATGGGGTCGCAGAGTGGGACACGACTGAGCAACTGAACTGAACTGAAGCTCCCAAACTCAACTATCTCTTCCTCTTGGGCAACCATGAGTTCATTTTTTAAGTCTGTGAGTCTCTATTTTTTAAGTAAGTTCATTTGAATCGTTTCTTTTTAGATTCCACATATAAGGGATGTAATATGATATTTCTCCATTTGAGATATATTTTGACTGCAATATACATGCTTAGCATAAAAAATAGCAATAAAATATAAAAGTGAAATATAAGCATAAGGCAAGTACATGTATCCAAAAATTAGGTTGATTCTAAATACATCATATAAAAGATGGAATGAGGAGGGGGAAGAAAAAGAAAATTTAAAGTTATTGAGTACCTACATGTGTTAGATTCCAGAACAGTTTTTAAAATGTGTCTCTGACATTTTGCTCTTTTTCTTTTCTTTCTTTTTCTTTCTTTCTTTTTTTTTTTTTTGCTACCATGAGAAATTTTATTTTATTTTATCTCTTTATTTTGTACTGTGGCATAGCTGATTAACAGTGTTGAGGTCTCTTCAACTGTTGGGTTAGATTTTTCTTAATCCTGTAAGTGTTCATATCCAAGTCCTGCCAATTCATCTCTAAACTACATTCACTTCTCTGCACCGCTATCATCACCAACTCAGTCCAAATTATCACCATCTCCCATCTTTACCATGATTACCTTTCAACCAGCCTACATTCATCCACATTGGCTGCTCTGAAACTGAGAAGGCAATGGCACCCCACTCTTGCCTGGAAAATCTCATGGCTGGAGGAGCCTGGTAGGCTACAGTCGATGGGGTCGCTAAGAGTCGGACACGACTGAGTGACTTCACTTTCACCCATTGGAGAAGGAAATGGCAATCCACTCCAGTGTTCTTGCCTGGAGAGTCCCAGGGACAGAGAAGCCTGGTGGGCTGCTGTCTATGGGGTCGCACAGAGTCAGACACGACTGAAGCGACTTAGCAGCAGTAGCAATCATAAAGAAAACATATTTTGGCATTATCTATTAAAGTGTATAACATAAAATATACTTTAAACCAGTAACTATTTCTAGGGTTATCTTGCAGCTCTGTCTTGAAGCTCTTTGAGACCATGTCCATGTGCTCAAAATATAGGTAGAAATGAATATATTGTTTTACTGTATGTAGTTTTGTTTTGTTTTCTTCTTCCAGTTGCATGTATTGTCTTTTTTAATAATGTTGAAATAATATTTTTAGCTCAAATTGGGGAATGTAATAGCTCAATCAGAGAAGATGATGGCACCTCACTCCAGTACTCTTGCCTGGAAAATCCCATGGATGGAGGAGCCTGGTGGGCTGCAGTCCATGGGGTCACTAAGAGTTGGACACGACTGAGCGAATTCACTTTCACTTTTCACTTTCATGCATTGGAGATGGAAATGGCAACCCATTCCAGTGTTCTTGCCTGGAGAATCCCAGGGACAGGGGAGCCTGGTGGGCTGCCGTTTATGGGGTCACAGAGTCGGACACGACTGAAGTGACTTAGCAATAGCTCAATGAGACTATTTCAAAAAGATATAAGACAAGTACATAATCTTTTTAAAAATATGTATTATTTTTCCTCAAGTATTATCTAATAAGTGAAGCAAAGAGAACACTAGCTGAGAGTGGACAGGAGTACCTGACCAGTGGAAAAGAATATATACAACCACGCAAAACTTGGTAGGATGAAGAAATTAGAGGAGCAAACAGGAGTGTTAGTAGGACTGGACCTGCCCTCGGAGAGTGTGGGAACTGAAGCAGGAGTCCAGTCCCCACATTGGGGCAATTGTCTGAGTCAGAGGAGAAACATTTAAAGCTGAGAGTGAAACAGCTGGTCTGTGGCAGCTTAAATGGAATGAGAATCAAACAGTCCTTGCTGCAGCCATATATACCCCTGACAGGGATGCAGGTCCCCTGGCAGGTGCAGCAACTGGGAACTGGAGTTTAGGGATTGAGAAGCAATCCTTGGGTGAGGGCTGCTGTTGACTGCAGAGAGATGGATCGAGGGGATGTGAGGGAGGAGACAGAGGTGGGAAAATGCTTGTGGAGGAAAGCTGGGCAATTATGGAAGCAAGGCAGTACTGCTGAATTATGCATAGGGAGTGGAGCCATCACCATAGCCTCTCTCCCCACATGCCAGCAGCTGAACAATGGAGAGGCTGGCCCATGAAATGCCTGATGCACTGAACTACAGAGTAGGACTCCAGCCGGGGTGGGGTGGGGGGGCACTCTATGTGCCAGGATGAGCAGAGTTATGGAGAAAGACTGGCCAAAGAAGCCTTCTGATCACCAGCTACAAGAGGCTAGAAAAAAGACTCCGATAGGATCATAACTCCTGTGGCAGAGGCAGTCCATATCCCTGCACACCTGGTGCCACCAGGGTCCCCACAAGCCAAGCAGCTACACCATCTTCATGTTCAACTTTCACTGGGGAAGAGCTGCACAGGCAAAAAAAAAAAAAAAAACTTGACTCTTTGCATACAGGGTCGCTTCAGTCATGTCCAACTCTTTGCAACCTTGTAGACTGGCCTGCCAGGGGATTCTCCAGGCAATAATACTGGAGCGTATTAGCCAATACTGGTTGCCATACCCTTCTAGAGTACTATATTTCCTGTTGCCCTAGCCACCAACTCCCCTGAGTACCTGGTGCTACCAGAACCCCTGCAACCCAAGCAGCTGTTCCATCTCCATATCTGGCCCTCACAGTGACAAACCCAAGTCCTCCAGGGCAGCCACAAGAGCAAACCCCAGTGGATGACCCACATGCACAGGTGAAAATAAAACCACAACTGAAACCCAGAGGCAGTGTGACTAAGGAAGAAGACCCTGATAACTTACAGTGAACAATGTCGGATTCATGAGCTCCAAAGAAGATTTAGCTTCAGGACCAGGGACCAGGCTTGATCACTCAAGAGCTTTTGTGTAAGAGAGTTTTATTAAAGTATGAAAAGCAACAGAGAAAGCTTCTGACAGACATCAGAAAGGGTACGGAGAATGCCCTCCTCATTAGTGTTAGCAAGGGAGTTATATACTTTTTAATTAGTTATTATCTCAGTCCATGGGATTCTCCAGGCAAGAATACTGGAGCGGGTTACCATTTCCTTCTCCAGGGGATCTTCCCGACCCAAGGATCAAACCCAGGTCTCCTGCATTGGAGGCAGACGCTTTAACCTCTGAGCCACAGGGAAGCCCCTAATTAGTTATTACAATAAATCAAAAGAATGTCTCAAGTTTGTGAAAATTTTACCAGACCCACTCCCAGAATTTACATTTTAGGATAACAGGATTAGAATTTAACAATAGAAAGATCCTAATAGACCCATTCCCATAACATACATTCTAAGATATCAGGATTAGTCAGAAGGTCTTCAGGAAGGAGAAACTGTCCTCAAGCAGTATATATTGTTGTTATATAATCCCTGAAAAGTGAAATTGAAAGTGAAAGTTACTCAGTCCTGTCCAACTCTTTGCAACCCCATGAACTATACAATCCCTAGTACAGTTTAAACTGAGTTGCTTGTTGTGTACTCATCAGTTCAGGGCTTAAAGAAAAAGAAAAAAAAAAAGTTTCATGTGACTAAGACTAAGGAATGTGGAGGGCGGGGGGGGGGGGGGGAATGTCCTTTCCTCCTCCTTGAGAACCCCAGGCCCCTATCTCCTCCTCAAGAACCCCAGACAGCTCTTGCCTTGGGGACACCAAGACTTCTTAAAAACCTGCCTAGAAACTGACTCTCTCAACCCAAAACCTTCCCACCAGCTTTACAAGCTTCAGATTAAATCCACATGATCAACTAGGCAGACTCTGTGTCTAAGGAATATATAAAAGGACATTGAGAACTCCCACAAAAGAAAATGCACTAGTTCTGATAGCTGTGGACATTGGAGGTAAGAATACACAGGAGTAGGACCAGATTAGAATCTGAGCTGCCCCCACAGCAGGTCCACAGATCAGCAGTGTTGGAGGGCATCCTAGGAAGGTGAGGTGGACTCTGGCTCCCAGTGAGGAAAAGAACTCTGACAGCAGTGACTCAAGAAAAGCATTTATTATTCTTATGTTGTGACTTGTCTGTCAGGCAAGTGTATGCTCCTCGATTCTGTCTTGTCACAACAAAGATTTGGAGTGACGGACATTAAAGCCCTCAGTGTGTCACAGCTCTCGGGTCTTGGACAGACTGTGTTATAGCTCTTAGACGAGTCAGTGTTACAGCTCTATTTTATTTAGAAAATAGCAAGAGAATCCATCCTTGAGGTGTGAGGGCATGCTGACCCAAAGACGCAAAGACAAAAGAATGGGGGAGCACGGCAGCATGTGGGGGAGAGAGAGAACGTGATTTGGCTCCTCTTTTTATGTTTTTTTTCCTCCCCCTGTGCCTGCCCTATGTAAACTGGGCTAGCCAGGAGTGCTGTTTGTTCTACCTGAGGTCCTCATTCAGGTCCTCGGACCTTTCTTTGACCTTCCTTTGTTCTATTTTTGTGGGCTTTTCACTCCCTTGTCTTTTAGCCAGTGCCATTTTGGATTCCTGTTTCCTATTCTAACTATCTTGCCAACAAAGGTTCGTCTAGTCAAGGCTATGGTTTTTCCAGTGGTCATGTATGGACGTGAGAGTTGGACTGTGCAGAAAGCTGAGTGCCGAAGAATTGATGCTTTTGAACTGTGGTGTTGGAGAAGACTCTTGAGAGTCCCTTGGGCTGCAAGGAGATCCAACAAGTCCATCCTAAAGGATATCAGTCCTGGGTGTTCATTGGAAGGACTGAGGCTAAAGCTGAAACTCCAATACTTTGGCCACCTAGTGGGAAGGGTTGACTCATTGGAAAAGACTGATGCTGGGTGGGATTGGGGACAGGAGGAGAAGGGGACAACAGAGGATGAGATGGCTGAATGGAATCACTGACTCGATGGACATGAGTTTGAGTGAACTCCGGGAGTTGGTGATGGACAGGGAGGCCTGGTGTGCTGCGATTCATGGGGTCGCAAAGAGTTGGGCATGACTGAGCAACTGAACTGAACTGAACAATTCTGTAGATTCTTCTGGATTTTTTCCCTCCCACCCCCCACCCGCATTGTAGTTGTCAATATTATTGGCACTATGAAATCTAATTAGCTTTTGATCTTTTTTTTTTTTTTTTCTTCCCTCGGTCACATTTTCTATTGTTGTCATAAGCCTCTGCTTCTGTGTTGGGTTTTTACAGTTTTATGGAGTTTTCTTTCTTTTTTTTTTTCTCTTTTCTTAATTTTAATTTTTATGTTTTTAAACTTTTTTTCCTACATTGATTCCTTTGTTTGTTTTTCCTTCTGTTCTTTTCCCCTTGCAGTTAAACTTTAAGGTATATAAATCTTCTTCATCTACGTCTATTTAACTTTGCATATCTACTCTTTCTTTTCTTTCTTTCCTTTTCTCTCAACATATTTATTAGTTTTATTTGCATTGCTTTATTCCCCAATCAGCGCCTTGCTTTAGTTTTTTTTTTTTTTCCAGTTTGTGTTTTAGTTAGTTTTGTATTGGTAGATATAATTTTTGGTTTCCTTTGTTTGCTCAGTCAATCTATTGTACTTTATTTTTGTTGGACTGTTTTGATTCTGCTTATGCCTTGTGAGAAATCTGGATGCAGGTCAAGAAGCAACAGTTAGTACTCGACATGGAACAACAGACTAGTTCCAAATTGGGAAAGGAGTACATCAAGGCTGTATACTGTCACCCTGCTTATTTAACTAATATGCAGAGTACATCACGAGAAATGATGGGCTGGATGAAGCACAAGCTGGAATCCAGATTTCTGGAAGAAATATCAATAACCTGAGTTATGTAGATGATACCACCCTTATGGCAGAAAGCGAAGAAGAGCTAAAGAGCTTCTTGAAGAAAGTGAAAGAGGAGAGTGCAAAGGCTGGCTTAAAACTCAACATTCAAAAATGAATATCATGGCATCCCATCACTTCATGGGAAATAGATGGGGAAACAGTGGAAACAGTGACAGACTTTATTTATTTATTTATTTATTTTTGGCTGCAGAATCACTGTAGATGGTGACTGAAGCCATGAAATTAAAAGATACTTGCTGCTTGGAAGAAAAGCTGTGACCAACATGCTGCTGCTGCTAAGTCACTTCAGTCGTGTCTGACTCTGTGCGATCTCATAGACAGCAGTGCACCAGGATCCCCTGTCCCTGGGATTCTCTTGGCAAGAATACTAGAGTGGGTTGCCATTTCTTTCTCCAGGCAGCATATTAAAAAGCAGAGACATTTTTGCCAACAAAGGTCCTTCTAGTCAAGGCTATTGTTTTTCCAGTAGTCGTGTATGGATGTGAGAGTTGGAATATAAAGAAAGCTGAGTGCTGAAGAACGGATACTTTTGAACTGTGGTGTTGGAGGAGACTCTTGAGATTCTCTTGGACAGCAAGGAGTTTCAACCAGTCAACTTAAAGGAAATCAGACGTGAATATTCATTGGAAAGACTGATGCTGAAGCTGAAACTCCAATACTTTGGCCACTTGATGCAAAGAAATGACTCACTGGAAATGACCCTGATGCTGGGAAAGATTGAATGCAGGAAGAGAAAGGGACGTCAGAGGATGAGATGGTTGGATGGCATCACTGACTCGATGGACATAAGTTTGACTAAGCTCTGGGAGTTGGTGATGGACAGAGAAGCCTGGCATGCTGCAGCCCATGAGTTCACAAACAGACAGACGCAACTGAGAGACTGAACCGAACTGATGGGTATATATGTGTATGTATATATTCAGTCACACTTTTTATTGTTGTTATAAACCTCTGCCTCTACGTTGTGCTTTTGTAGTTCTCTGGAGTTTTCCGTTTTTTGGGTTTTTTGTTTGTTTGTTTGTTTGTTTTTCTTTTTTTCTCCCTCTTTCCTTTTTCTTCTTTTCTCTTTTTTATAATTTTATTTTTTTAACCTGTTACATTTTTTCTACATTATTCTTTTTTTTTCCTTTCCTACTATTATTTTCCCCTTGCAGTTACTCTTTAATGTGTATGAATCTTCTTCATTTACCTGTATTTAACTTTGCATATCTATTTTTTCTTTCCTTTTCTTGCAATATCTTCATTAGTTTTGTTTTTATTCCTTTATTTCCCACTTAGCACTTGCTTTAGGTTTGTTTTCAAGTTTGTGCTTTAGTTAGTTTTGTTCTTAAATGGTAAATATAATTTTTGATGTCTTTTGTTAGCTGGGTCAATCTACTGTACTTTATTTTTGTTGGACTATTTTGACTTTGCTTATGGGGGTATCCGGGTCGTGAAGATCTTTTTTGTACATTTCTTCTGTGTATTCTTGCCCCTTCTTCTTAATATCTTCTGCTTCTGTTAGTTCCATACCATTTCTGTCCACAATGATGGGATCACTCATCTAGAGCCAGGCATCCTGGAATGTGAAGTCAAGTGGGCCTTAGAAAGCATCACTATGAACAAAGCTAGTGGAGGTGATGGAATTCCAGTGGAGCTATTTCAAATCCTGACAGATGATGCTGTGAAAGTGCTGCACTCAATATGTCAGCAAATTTGGAAAAGTCAGTAGTGGCCACAGGACTAGAAAAGGTCCGTTTTTATCCCAATCCCAAAGAAAGGCAATGCCAAAGAATGTTCAAACTACCACACAATTGCACTCATCTCAGGCTAGTAAAGTAATGCTCAAAATTCTCCAAGCCAGGCTTCAGCAATACATGAACCGTGAACTCCCTGATGTTCAAGCTGGTTTTAGAAAAGGCAGAGGAACCAAAGATCAAATTGCCAACATCCGCTGGATCATGGATAAAGCAAGAGAGTTCCAGAAAAACATCTCTTTCTGCTTTATTGACTATGCCAAAGCCTTTGACTGTGTGGATCACAATAAACTGTGGAAAATTCTGAAAGAGATGGGCATACCAGACCACCTGACCTGCCTCTTGAGAAATCTGTATGCAGGTCAGGAAGCAACAGTTAGAACTGGACATGGAACAATAGACTGGTTCCAAATAGGGAAAGGAGTACGTCAAGGCTGTATATTGTCACCCTGCTTATTTAACTTCTATGCAGAGTACATCATGAGAAACACTGGGCTGCAAGAAGCACAAGCTGGAATCAAGACTGCCGGGAGAAATATCAATAACCTCAGATATGCAGATGACACCACCCTTATGGCAGAAAGTGAAGAGGAACTAAAACCCCTCGTGATGAAAGTGAAAGAAGAGAGTGAAAAAGTTGGCTTAAAGCTCAACATTCAGAAAACGAAGATCATGGCATCTGGTCACATCACTCCATGGGAAATAGATGGGGAAACAGTGGAAACAGTGTCAGACATTTTTTTGGGGGGGGGCTCCAAAATCACTGCAGATGGTGACTGCAGCCATGAAATTAAAAGACGCTTACTCTTTGGAAGAAAAGTTATGACCAACCTAGATAGTATATTCAAAAGCAGAGACATTACTTTGCCAACTAAGGTCAGTCTAGTCAAGGCTATGGTTTTTCTTGTGGTCATGTATGGATGTGAGATTTGGACTGTGAAGAAAGCTGAGCACCAAAGAATTGATGCTTTTGAACGGTGGTGTTGGAGAAGACTCTTGAGAGTCCCTTGGACTGCAAGGAGATCAGCCCTGGGATTTCTTTGGAAGGAATGATGCTAAAGCTGAAATTCCAGTACTTTGGCCACCTCATGCGAAGAGTTGACTCATTGGAAAAGACTCTGATGCTGGGAGGGATTGGGGGCAGGAGGAGAAGGGGACCACAGAGGATAAGACGGCTGGATGGCATCACTGACTCGATGGACATGAGTCTGAGTGAACTCCAAGAGTTGGTGATGGACAGGGAGGCCTGGCGTGCTGCGATTCATGGGGTCACAAAGAGTGGGACACGACTGAGTGACTGAACTGAACTGAACTGAACTATGGGAGTACATGTATATGTGTATATTCCATTACTTTAATTATTATTTGCCTGATTTTGTAATTGCCGTTTGTCTGGGATTCATCTTTTGTTTCTCATTTTGGGGTATTTATTTTAATTTCACTTAACGTCATAACAAACCACTTGTGGAAATTTTGTTGCTGACCAGAGATCAAGCCCTAGTCCTTCTCCAGGGGATCTTCCCAACCCAGGGATCAAACCCAGGTCTCCCACATTGCAGGCAGATGCTTTAACCTCTGAGCCCCCAGGGAAGCCCAAGTCACACAAAGGAAACCACTTAAATACAAGATCCAGCATCACCCAACCACCTGTAGCACTCTGTGCAGGACACCTCATCTAAACAACAAACAAAAGAAAAATACAAACAAAATCATCAGCAGACAGGTTTACCACTTCAATCAGCCTTGCCCATCAGAGGAAAAACAAAAACAAAAACAAACAAACAAACAAACAAAAAAAACTCATCACAAATCTCACCCTATATAAAACTTACAGAAACCACTGGACCAAACATAGGAGGGAAGAGAAATATTGCACAAAAGAAGGAACAAACTAGAAGCACAGAAGTTGAAATAAATAAACAAAAAATAGGTAAACCACATGTTTTGTTCTGACAAAACGTGGTCCACTGAAGAAGGAAATGGCAAACCACTTCAGTGTTCTTGCCTTGAGAACCTCATGAACAGTAGGAAAAGACAAAAAGATATGACACTGAAAGATGAACTCCCCAGGTGGGTAGGTGCCCAATATGCTCCTGGATATCAGTGCATAAATAACTCTAAAAAAAATGAAGCCAAAGCAAAAACAACACCCAGCTGTGGATGTGACATGTGATGGAAGTAATGTCTGATGTTAGAAAGAACAATTTTGCATAGAAGCTAGAAGTTAGGTCCTTGAATCAAGGCAAATTGGAAGTGGTCAAATAGAAGATAGCAAAAGTGAACATTGACATTTTGGAATCAGTGAACTAAAATGGACTGGAATGGGTGAATTTAACTCAGATGACCATTATATCTACGACTATGGGCAAGAACCCTTTGGAAGAAATGGAGTAGCCATCATAGTCAACAAAAGAGTCTGAAATGCAGTACTTTAACACAATCTCAAAAATGACAAAATGATTTTTGTTCATTTCCAAGGCAAACAATTCAATATCACAGTAATCTACATCTAGGCTCCAAAGGGTAATGCTGAAGAAACTGAGTTTGAACGGTTCTATGAAAATCTACAAGAGCTTCTAGAACTAAAACCTAAAAAAGATGTCCTTTTCATTATAGAGGATTGGAATGCAAAAGTAGAAAGTCAAGAAATACCTGGAGTAACAGGCAAATTTGGCCTTGGAGTACAAAACAAAGCAGGTCAAAGGCTAACAGAGTTTTGCCAAGAGAATGCACTGGTCATAGCAAACACCGTCTTCCAACACAAGGGAAGACTCTACACATGGACATCACCATATGGTCAATATCAAAATCAAACTGATTATATACTTTACAGCCAAAGATGGAGAAGCTCTATACAGTCAGCAAAAACAAGATCAGGAGCTGACTGTGGCTTAGATCATGACCTCCTTATTGCCAAATTCAAACTTAAATTGAAGAAAGTATGGAAAACCAGTATACCATTCAGGTATAGAAAGAAAGAAAAGAAAGTGAAGTCACTCAGTCGTGTCTGACTCTTTGTGACCCCATGGACTATGGCCTGCCAGGCTCCTCCATCCATGGGATTTTCCAGGCAGGAATACTGGAGTGAGCTGTCACTTTATGACCTAAATCAAATCCTTTATGATTATATAATGGATGTGAGAAATAGATTCAAGGGAATAGATCTGATAGACAGAGTGCCTGAAGAACTATGGATGGAGGTTCATGACATTGTACAGGGGACAGTGATCAAGACCATCCCTAAGAAAAAAAAAAGCAAAAAGGCATTCAATATGCTGTCAAATCTGGGAATCTCAGCAGTGGCCACAAGACTGGAAAAGGTCAGTTTTCATTCCAATCCCAAAGAAAGGCAATGCCAAAAATGTTCAAAATACCTGTGCAATACTGTTAACATAGTAATGCTCAAAATTCTTCAAGCCAGGTTTCAACAGTACGTGAACTGTGAACTTCCAGATGTTCAAGCTGGATATAGAAAGGTAGAGGAACCAGAGATTAAATTGCCAACCTCTGTTGGATCATTGAAAAAGCAAGAGAATTCCAGAAGAACATCTACTTCTGCTTTATTGACTACGCCTAAGCCTTTGACTGTGTGGATCACAACAGACTGTGGAAAATTCTTAAAGAGATGGGAATACCAGATCACCTGACCTGCCTCCTGAGAAATCTGTATGCAGGTCAAGAAGCAACAGTTAGAACTGGACATGGAACAACAGACTGGTTCCAAATCGGGAAAGGAGTACATCAAGGCTGTATATTGTCACCCTGCTTATTGCAGAGTACATCATGAGACATGCTGGGTTGGATGAAGCACAAGCTGGAATCAAGATTGCCAGGAGAAATATCACTAGTTTCATATATGCAGATAACACTACCTTTATGTCAGAAAGCAAAGAACTAAAGAATTTCTTGGTGAAAGTGAAAGAGGAGAGTGCAAAAGTTGGCTTAAAACTCAACATTCAAAAAATGAAGATCATGGCATCTTGTCCCATCTCTTCATGGCAAATAGATGATGAAACAATGGAAACAGTGACAGACTTTATTTTGGGGGGATCCAAAATCACTGCAGATGGTGATTGCAGCCATGAAAATAAAAGACGCTTACTCCTTGGAAGGAAAGTTATTACCAACCTAGACAACATATTTAAAAGCAGAGACATTACTTTGCCAACAAAGGTCAGTCTAGTCAAGGCTATGGTTTTTCCAGTAGTCACGTATGGATGTGAGAGTTGGAGTATACAGAAAGCTGAGTGCTGAAGAATTAACACTTTTGAGCTGTGGTGTTGGAGAAGACTCTTGAGAGTCCCTTGGACTGAAAGGACATCCAACCAGTCCATCCTAAAAGAAATCAGTCCTGAATATTCATTGGAAGGACTGATGCTGAAACTCCAATACTTTGGCCACCTGATGTTAAGAACTGACTCATTGGGAAAGACTCTGATGCTGGGAAAGATTGAAGGCAGGAAGAGAAGTGGTCGACAAAGGATCAGATTTTTGGATGGAATCACTGGCTTGATGGACATGAGTTTGAGTAAACTCCAGGGGTTTGTGATAGACATGGAAGCCTGGCATCCTATAGTCCATGGAATTGAAAGAGTTGGACACGACTGAGTGACTGAACTGAATTGAACTAAGGCAAACTACATGAAAAATAATTCACAATAATGATAGTAAAGATGATCAAAAGACTGAATGGATACAAAATCAAGACCCATATATATATACTGTCTACAAGAAACCCACTTCTGACCTAAAGACACATATAGACTGAAAGTGATAGGATGGAAAAATATATTCCATGAAAATGGGAAGCAAACAAACAAACAAACAAAAAAACTAGCAATCCTCATATCAGACAAAATGAACCTTAAAATAAATAATATTGCAAGAGATAAGGAAGGTGACTTCATAATGATCAAGGGATCAATCCAAAAGGAAGACACAACTATTGTAAATACCTATGCACCCAGCATAGGAGCACCTCAGTACATAAGGCAAACACTAACAGACATAAAAGAGAAATTGACAGTAACACAATAATAGAAGGAGATTTTAATACCCACTCACACCAATGGACAGATCAGCAAAACAAAAAATTAATAAGGAAACACAAGTCTTAAATGATACATTAGATGAGATGTATCTCATTGACATCTTCAGGATATTTCATCCAAATGCAGAAGAATATACCTTTTTCTCAAGTGTACATGGAACATTCTCCAGGTTAGGCCACATCCTGGTTCACAAATCAAACCTCAGTAAATTTAAGAAAAGTGAAATCATATCAATCATCTTCTCCAACCACAATGCTATGAGCCTACAAATCAATTACAAGAAAAAAAAGAAAAAACTGTTAGAAACACAAACACATGGGATTAAACAAAACATTTCTGAATAACCCTCAGGTTACTGAAGAAATCAAGAGGAAAATAAAATAAAAAAAAGATTCTAGAAACAAATGACAATGAAAACATGACAACTCAAAACCTATGGGATACAGCAAAAGCAGTTATAAAAGGAAATTTATAGCAATGTAATCCTACCTCAAGAAACACGAAAAATATTGAATGGACAACCTAACTTTTCAATAAAACAACTGGAAAAGAAGAATGAAAAGCCCCCAAAATTAGAAGAAGGAAAAAAAATCATAAGGATCAGAGCAGAAATAATTGAAAAGAAATAAAAGAAACAATAGTAAAGATTAATAAAACTAAAAGCTTGTTCTTTGTGAAGATAAACAAAATTGACAAATCTTTAGGCAGACTCATTAAGAAAAAAGAGAGAAAAATCAAATCAAAATTAGAAATAAAAAAGAAAAAGTTACAACAGACAATGCAGAAATACAAAGGATTATAAGAGACTATTATGAACAACTATACAGCAATAAAATGGATAATCTGGAAGAATTGGATGGATTCTTAGAAAAGTTCAATCTTCCAAGACTGAACCAGGAAGAAATAGAAACCATGAAAACCTAATTTCAAGCACTGAAATTGAAGCTGTAATCAAAAATCTCCCAAAAAACAAAAACCCAGGACCAGATGACTTCACAGGAGGACTCTGTCAAAGATTTAGAGAAGAGCTAATGCCTATCCTTCTAAAACTCTTCCAGAAAATTGCAGAGGAAGAACAATGCCAAACTCATTCTATGAAGCCACTATCACCCTGATACCAAAACCAGACAAACACAAAAAAAGAAAACTACAGGCCAATATGGGTACCTTATTTTTGACAAAGGAGGCAAGAAGATACAATGGGGCAAAGACATCTTCTTCAATAAATGGTGCTGGGCAAACTGGACAGCTACATATAAAAGAATGAAATTAGAACACTTCCTAATACCATAAACAAAGATAAACTCAAAATGGATTCCAGAAACTGTAAAACTCTTAGAGGAAAACATAGGCAGAACACTTGATGACATAAACCAAAGTAAGATCTTCTACGATCCACCTCCTAAAGTAATGGAAATAATAACAAAAGGAAACAAGTGGGACATGATTAAACTTAAAAGCTTTTACACAGCAAAGGAAACTATAAGAAAGGTGAAAAGACAGCCCTAAGAATGGGAGAAAATAAAAGCAAATGAAACAACTGACAAAGGATTAACTTCCAAAATATACAAGCAGCTCATACAACTCAATACCAGAAAAACAAACCACCCAATAAAAAGTGGGAAAAAGACCTAAACAGACATTTCTCCAAAATAGACATACAGATGGCTAACGAACACATGAAAAGATGCTCAACATTGCTCACTATTAGAGAAATGCAAATGAGAACTACAATGAGATATCACCTCACACTGGTCAGAATGGCCATCATCAAAAATTCTACATACAGTAAATGCTGGAGAGGGTATAGAGAAAAGGGAATGCTCTCACACTCTTGGTGGGAATGTAAATTGATACAACCACTGTGGAAGATGGTATGGAGATTCCTTATAAAACTAGGAATAAAACCACCATATAACCCAGCAACCCCACTCCTAGGCATACACCCTGAAAGTGAAAGTGAAAAGTGAAGTCGCTCAGTCATGTCCAACTCTGCAACCCGTGGACTGTAGCCCACCAAGCTCCTCCGTCCATGGGATTCTCTAGGCAAGAATACTGGAGTGGGTTGCCATTTCCTTCTCCAGGGGATTTTCCCGACCCAGGGATCGAATCCAGGTCTCCCACATTGCAGGCAGACGCTCTAACCTCTGCACCACCAGGGAAGCATATACCCTGAGGAAACCAAAATTGAAAAAGGCACATGTGTCTCATTGTTCACTGTAGCACTATTTTCGATAGCTAGAACATGGAAGCAACCTAGATGTCCATCAACAGATGAATGGATAAAGAAGTTGTGTTATATATACACAAAGAAATATTACTCAGCCATAAAAAGGAACGCATTTGAGTCAGTTCTGATGAGGTGGATCAACCTAGAACCTACTATACAGAGTGAAGTAAATTAGAAAGAGAAAGATAAATATCATATTCTAATGAATATATATGGAATCTAGAAAAATGGTACTGAAGAATTTATTTACAGGGTAACAGTGGAGAAACAGACATAGAGAACAGATTTATGGACATGGGGAGAGGGGAGGAGAGGGTGAGATGTATGGAAAGAGTAACATGGAAACTCACATTACCATATGTAAAATAGATAGCCAACAGGAATTTGCTGTATGGCTCAGGAAACTCAAATAGGGGTTCTGTATCAACCTAGAGGGGTGGGATGGGGAGGGAGATGGGAAGGAGGTTCAAAAGGATGGGGATATATGTATACCTATAGTTGATTCATGTTGAGGTGTGACAGAAAACAATAAAATTCTGTAAAGGAGTTATCCTTCAATAAAAAAATAAATAAGCTGAAAAAAATGAAGTGAAGCAAAATTGTTTAAAACTTTGTTAAGCCTATTTGCATATACAGTGGGGAAAAGGAGTAAAGGTTTTTAACTTGCATTTTAAAACGTACTAGGAGCAGTCACCTTTATGTAATAAGTGGTCATAATCATCTTCAGAGAGATGGTTGTTTCTTCAGCAAAACACATTCATGAAGGACATTTGGAGATGTGATGAGCAACCCCACTCACATACCCTTAGCCTCAAGGCAAAGTTAGAAAAAGAGTAAAGTTAGAACTGAATTTTTATGCAGAATAAACAAAAGAAATCTCATTTTCTTGAATAGCTTTGTAGTGAGGGACTCCTAAGAATCTTAAAAGTATCCAGGGCAAAAGAGCACAAGTAATAAATCAAATACTCTGCAGTGATTACTAGGAATATTAATGTGCGTGCTCAGTAGCTTCAATCATCTCCAACTCTCTGTGATCTGATATACTGTAGCCTGCCAGACTTCTCTGTTCATGGGATTCTCCAGGCAAGAATACTGGAGTTGGTTGCCATGCCCTCCTTCAGGGAATCTTCCCAACACAGGGATTGAACCTGCATTTCTTACATCTCCTGCCTTGGCAGGTGGTTTCTTTACCACTACCGCCTATGAAGAACAAACTAATGTATCCCAGTGCATTCTCAGAGTTTGGAAATTCTGTTGAGTTGACCATTTACTGTTTCACCACCACAGAAGCATTCATATGTTAAGAGCATAATGTTATTTGGGGGAATATGATTTTTCCCTACTCTCAGTACATGTTCAGGTGGAATTTGCACACTTTCCCTAGGGTATAAGCATGTGACTTAGGCCAAATCAATCAGAGTATTCTATTACCTTTTCCACAGTCATTAAATCAAGAGCAGTCAAATGACCTATCTGAGGTAATGAGAGACAGTCACTAATAATTTTTATAGAAGCCACCCAAAAGATCTCTTCCCTCTATATGTGATGGGGTGAGAGTAGGATTTGGGTCATATGCACCTTGCATATGGGACTCCTATGGATGCTGTTTTATTTCTGAATTAAGCTATTCCTCAGCCATCCAATTACATGAGCCAATTAAGTCCTTAGTTGATGAAGTGATTTGTAACATAGACAAGCACTTTTAAATCTCAATAATGGTGGTGTTTTTCTTAAATTTTTTTCAGTTGATGCAGAAAAAAAAAACTTTTAAAATTTATTTATTTTTGATTGAATGATAATTGCTTTGCAATATTGTGTTGGTTTCTGTCATACATCAACATGAATCAGCCATGGGTATATATATGTTCCCTCCCTGATGAAACTCCCTCCTGCCTCCCACCCCTCTAGGTTGTCAAAGAGGCCCAGTTTGAGTTTACATGCATTTATTATTAAGATAATAAATTAAATAATACCCTACATCCTGAGTGAGAAACATCTGCATAAAAAATAAGACATCTGAAATTCAAAATCAGTGTGGTGATCGGAAATTTCTAAGCTGTAACATTGTTAAACCTCCATATTGCATTGTCTATTTTTTTTTTTTCTGGTAAAAATTATGTTTCAAATCTTTTAAAAGGAATAATCTGTCTTGCGAGATGCAAATAGAAGCTTAAGGCCCAGTTACCAAACCCATTCATAATATTCCCCATCTGATCACTCCACTCACAGCAGTTGAATACCTTCCTCATATATATAAGCCAGAACTTTAAATAATTATATAATATGCAGGTTTATATATCTTCACCCTGTTTGTGTTACCCTTGGTCATACTTCTAAGGAGCTGTCTCTTCCAGACAGGCTGACAAGCTCTATTACTTTTCCTCTCCTGGTAATCTTTTCTACTTGGTTGAAGCCTTTACTGCATTGTGCGTTCATATTTGCTCAGTTGTGTCTGACTCTTGCGACCCCATGGACTGAAACCTCCAGGCTCCTCTGTCCATGGGATTTTCCAGGTAAGAATACTGGATTGGGTTGCCATTTCCTACTCCAGGAGACCTTCCCAACGTAGGGATCAAACTTGCATCTGTTGTATCTTGTACATTGGTAGGTGGATTCTTTTACCACTGTCGCCATCTGGTGAGGACTTTATAGATCAGATTAAATACCCCTCTCTTCCATTCACCTACCACAGTGCTCCAGTCAACTCAGCAATTCTAAAATATTCTGATTTTATCCACTTTCTTTCTCCACTATGATGACACTAATCCCTTCTTCTTCCCCCACACCTAACCCTGAAAACAAAACAAAACAAAACAAAACTGTCCCATTTATCCTGGACCTCTGAAGTAACCATTCAACTGGTAAACCTGTTCCTCTATTCCTCCATTTACCTCACAGATGCAAAAGGCATCCTGCAAGGCACTCACTTAAAATTCTCCAACGCCTTCTTGTAGAACTTGGAATAATCTCCAAATTGCACTGGAGGAAGCCCTATGTGTCCTGGAGTTTTCTTACCCTTCACATCATTCTTGAACCACTCCTTTTTTCTCTCATTCAGCTCTAACCAAACTGGCCTCTGCCCTTACTTTCTCAAGCCTTTTGACAAGTTGTGTCTTTTGCCCAGAAGACTCTTTTGTATGATATTTAAAAACTTGACTCCTTCTTGTCAATCAGAAAACAGCTAAATGTCTTCAAAAAAACTTTTTCTAGCCATTCAATTTCATGTCTCTCTGAAGCCAAAATTCAGTCACCAGAATGATATGCTTTACTGTTTATGATAGTTTCTAACTTATTTGCTTAATTAATCTGCTTGCTGTATTACTTTGTACACTATTTTGTAAGTTCCATTTTGTCTGCGTTGGTCTTCAGTGTATCCTTAGTATATAGAACAGTGACTAGTTTATATATCATTGTCTAAATGAGCTGTGCCCAATCTCTTTGGCACTAGGGACTGGCTTCTTAGAAAAGATTTTTTCCATGGAGTGGAACCAGGGGAGATGGTCTCAGGATAGTTCAAGTGCATTCCATTTACTGTGTTTTTTATTTTTATTACATCAGCTCCACCTCAGATTATCAAGCATTAGATCCCAGAGGTCAGGGACCCATGGCATAAATGGTTAAATGAGTGACTGAATAAATGAACAGTGAATATTCCATAAGAACCTCCCCATAACTTCTGTGTTACAATCAATTCTTCCTTCTTTATTGTCACATGACATCTAACCATTACCGGGTTATAATGAGATTTGTGCATGTCTATGTCAGCACGTGAGCCCATGCCCCTAACCTCCATGCGGTGTTGGCTCACTCATCCTTTCCACTTATTCAGTTGAGTTGTTTATTTATATACCTCTGTGTTTTTCCTCACACATCTCTCTTTTTCTGGAATTCTCATCCATCCTAAGGGCTTCCCAGATGGGTCAGTGGTAAAGAATCTGCTTGCCAATACAGGAGATCCCAGTGATGCAGATTTGATCTGTGGATCAGGAAGATCCCCTGGAGAAGGGAATGGCAACCCACTCCAGTTTTCTTGCCTCAGAAATCTCATGGACAGAGGAGCCTGGAGGGCTATAGTCCATGGTGTCACAGAGTCAGACACAATTGAGCAACTGAGCACATAATGAGATTTGTACATGCCTATCTCTTCCATGATATCTCAGCCAGTTTGACGGAAATGTGTAATTGTTTTTCCCGTCTTTGTACTTTGCAAGTAAATGTCTTACACAGTGCCTTAGTATCTTAGACATGATGGCCACTCATAAATGTTTGTCTAATTGAATTATATTGCCTTTACAAAATCTTAAGGATCTCTCATGAGCATTCCTAAGGGAAAGGTGTTTCACTTAGAACCTCTCATGAGTCCTTAAACCAAAATTAATTGCTGCTTCTCTTTTTCCATTGTAATCAGTATATACTAAGTGTTTTTAACAATATGATTTATATTGTAGATGTTTATCAACATTTCTATTTCCATAGCTAGACTGAGATCATGATACTATTGTTTGTTAAATAATATCAGGACCTGAAGGTGGGAAGAGAAGGGGACAACAGAGGATGAGAAGGTTGGATTGCATCACCGACTCAAAGAACATAAGTTTGAATAAGCTTCAGGAGTGGAAAACATGCCTTTAAGCTATGGAAATTCGATTTAGGGTAATCTAACACTCTTTGGTATCCTGAGCATGGCTGAAATTTTTTTTTTTTTTAACAGACAAGTTTTTAAGTATTAATTTGCTTATTTATTTGGCTACATCAAGTCTTACTTGGAGCTTCCCAAGTGGCGCTAGTGGTAAAGAACCCACCTGCCAATGCAGGAGACATAAGAGCTATGGGTTTGATCCCTGGGTCAGAAAGATTCCCTGGAGCAGGGAATGGCAATCCACTCCAGTATTCTTGCCTGGAGAATCCCATGGACAGAGGAGCCTGGCGAGCTATAGTCCATAGAGTCAGTCCATAGTCCCAAAGAGTCAGACACTACTGAAGAGACTTAGCACATACTCAGGCACAAATCTTAGTAGCACAGGGAATCTTTTTTTCAGCATCCAGGATCCTTAGTTGCCCCGTGCAGGCTTCTCTAGTTACACTGCGTGGGCTCAGTAATTCTGGTGCAAAAGCTTAGTTGCCCCATGGCAAGTGGGATCTTAGTTCCCTGGCCAGGGATTTAACCCGAGTCTCTTGCATTAAAGGCCGATTATTAACAACAGTTCCACCAGGGAAGTCCCTAACAGACAATTTTTGCCAAGTACTTTTATCTCTGGGAATGAAGCAGTAAACCAGACAACATAAGCCCTAGCTTTCAGAAATTTTTATTGTATGGAAAATTTGGAAGTTCAGCATGTGCCAAATAAAGTAGACATTTTTCTTCAGTGGCTTGTGTTTTATATCCCTTCCAAGCCAGTATAGACAAACTTGCAGGATAGTAAACTTGTCATGGGCTTCCCTCATAGCTCAGTCTTTAAAGAATCTGCCTGCAATGCAGTTCAGTTCAGTTCAGTTCAGTCGCTCAGTCATGTCCGACTCTTTGCGACCCCATGAACTGCAGCAGGCCAGTTCATCATCAACTCCCGAAGTCCACCAAAACCCATGTCCATTGAGGAGACCCAGGTTCAATTCCTGGGTTGGGAAGATCCCCTGGAGAAGGAAATGAAAATCCACTCCAGTATTCTTGCTTGGAAAAATCCCATGGACAGAGGAGCCTGGTGGGTCCATTGGGTTGCAAGAGGTGGACATGACTTAGTGACTAAACCACCAAACTTGTCACTGAAATAAGAATAACAGAGGATAGTAAAGATGACCTTTCCTCTGTAGTTCCTCAGCTTGAGAATTTTGTAGCCACCCAGCCTTCACCTCAGTGCCCAAAGCAATCCAAAGGGGAAAGCAGTTCAATAGATCCTGACTAAGCTCCAGATTCTCCAAGAGTAGAAGCATGAACAGAAATCAACACAACATTGTAAAACAATTTTCCTCCAGTTAAAAACCAAATTAAAAAAAATAAAATCATAAAATTAAAAAATTGTATGCCAATCATTTTACCCACCATTATCTACTTAATGTGAAAGTTTCATTTTCGCAGACATTCAGGAATTGAAGGATGTTTATTATTCATTTTATCTTCCTTTCTGAATACAGTTTTCAAATATTTGCATCAGTTCAGTTCAATTCAGTCACTCAGTTCTGTCCGACTCTTTGCAACCCCATGAATTGCAGCAGGCCAGGCCTCCCTGTCCATCACCATCTCCCAGAGTTCACTCAAACTCACATCCATCAAGTCAGTGATGCCATCCAGCCATCTCATCCTTGGTCATCCCCTTCTCCTTCCCCCAATCCCTCCCAGCATCAGAGTCTTTTCCAATGAGTCAACTGTTCGCATGAGGTGGCCAAAGTACTGGAGTTTCAGCTTTAGCATCATTCCTTCCAAAGAACACCCATGGCTGATCTCTTTAGAATGGACTGGTTGGATCTCCTTGCAGTCCAAGGGACTCATACTTGCATGCTAATTAACAAGTTTATATCTAAGGAAAAAAAGGAAGTCAAAGGTGTATTAACTGGGTCTTGAGAGAAAGTTTCAATCAGACAATGGGAGCAATTCTCCAATCTTGGCCTTGAAGAATTTGTCCATCATTGTGAAAGTTGCTCAGTCATGTCTGATTCTTTGCGAACCCATGACTATACAGTCCATTGAATTCTCCAGGCTAGAATACTGGGGTTGGTAGCCATTCCCTTCTCCAGGGGCTCTTCCCAACCCAGGGATCAACCCCAGGTCTCTCGCATTGCAGGCAGATTCTTTACCAACTGAGTTATCAGGGAAGCCCCTTGTCCACCGTTAACTACACTCTGTTTTCCTCATAACCCTCAGATTCATAGCTTGATAGAAGAATTACTTCCCCAGCATTACCTTAATTCCTGGAAAAGCTGCACAATTTTCTGCAAGATACACCATGTTGGGCTAAAGAGAGGTCCTAAAATATTTTTCCTGATGCTAAAAAGTACAGGTGTAGGCTTTGGTAGGGCTTCAGGCATGATGTTGGTTTTCTGGTATATTTCAGAGAGAACCAAGTAGCTTTCTTTCTAGTGTCTATGTCATCTGCCTTTGCCAAAATTGGGAGAAATATTACATGGAGATATATAGTGGATTGAAAACCACTCATCATGTGGCTTCACAACCTTTCCTTCATTCATGAGAATCCACTTTATCTTATCTATGTCCCTGATATAACTGGCCCACAAATACTCTAGACTCCACCTCAGAATTTTTTTGGACAAGAATATATCTACATGATGACTAAAATTTGAATTTCTACTCACATTGTGGTTAATGTCAAGACAGACTGTTGTCTTAGTTGTAATTGGCTTGGGTAACAATTCCTCATTTTAATGTATGCTGTCTTATAGGTGAAAAGAGACTCACAAGCACTCAGGCAAACTATTTCTTACAAGTATTTGTCCTGTGACAACTATTATGCAGAAAAATAGCATTATAGAGGCCATCAAAGTAATTTCAAATGGGGTGAATAACTTACACTTGGCGGTAGTTTAGTTGCTAAGTCACGTCCAACTCTTGTGACCCCATGGACTGTAACCTGCCAGGTTCCTCTGTCCACGGGATTCTCCAGGCAAGAATACTGGAGGGGGTTGTCATTTCCTTCTTCAGAGGATCTTCGCAACCTAGGAATCGAACCCGTGTCTCCTGTGGCTCTTGCATTAGAGGCGAATTCTTTACCTCTGAGCCACTAGGGAAGCCCAACTTGTACTTGCACATACTCAAAAGTTCAAAGCTCCTCTCTCTAGAAAGTAGATTGTGTACTGACTTACTTAAAAAGCATTTAAGATAAAAATCCTTAACATTTAATGTGAATTAGTATTTCAGGCTGTCTGCAAACAGTGGTTCATATTTTTCCTTCTCTGTTAAGATTACACTAATGATTATTTTGCTACATCACTAGATATGGGATGAGAGATTGCCAAGGTAGTAATTCAATGAGTTTGGATTCTTAGACAAGAAGAATATGCACTTGGCAAACTTTAGGTATTTCTATGGAAGGTTGTTTATTTCTCAATGAAGTAGAATATTTCATTATATTGTGCGCTGGCATTTTTAAAAGTACCTAGGCATGGAAAGTCTACCAACTGAGGGTCAAGGGGCAAATGATGATTCAAAGAATGGTATTGGCACAGAACTGTACCATCTGTAAGTAACCACTATGTTGAAATATCTATGGAAAAGGGACATGATGATATCACTAGTGTCTTAAGCTTAAAGCTTCTTGGTATATTATAAACTGAAATTCATAGTGATCTGAATGCTTACAAAGCACTAGAAACTAGAGAGTATGGAAACCTGCAGGTGGAAATTTTAAGTATTGCATATTGCATTGGATAGTTCTCTCTCCATGTTGTAAATATCAATTATTAAATACTACCAACATTATTTAAGTAGTCACTTTTAATCATAATATTTTACATGTATATTTATGCCACATAAATGAAAGCTCCCAATGTATTTCACAAACTATTCACAGCCTTATTAATAAAATGTGGCTGTGTCTACTAAAAGCACATTTTTATTCAAGATATAATTGTAAAATGCAATAATCATAGATTATGCTAATAGACAAGAGAAAGAACATGAATAAATAAAAGCCACAGATAATCCCCCAAACCTAATTTTAACAACTACATTCAGCTTCCCTCTTCTACCAAACCTTTATAAGGGCTTGCTAACAAGTAATAAAACTGATTGATTGGCATTTCAACAACACTTCTTTCTGTTGCTCACCTACCAGTGGAAATGCTAACAAGCATGGAAATAGTCAATGGGTAGGGAGTAGAGGAAAACAGAGAAGGAGGAACACTGGTAATTCACCACCTAGATAATCAGCTCATGAATAACAGAGAGCTGACTGAAAAGATAGCACTTAAGTAAGTACTGTAATAAACTCAGTAATCAGTATTCTCAGTGGCTTAGTGGCAAGAAAGAGAACTACCATCTTTACAGCTAGAGGGAAGTCCATGATTTTTACAGAATTTGTACTGCAATGAGAATATCAAGTTTCAATGCCAAACATCCAGGATGTTCAAACTGGAGCATTTAGATCATCTCAAAAATGCCTTTGCTTATGTTAAATAAAGGATCCAAGTTTGCAAAACAGCTTAAGGGGCACGTATATATCATTACAATGTTTTAACTGCTTATTGAATTCACCAATCATGAAATTTAAGATATGTAATATGTGACAGTGTAAATTGTTTTGATCTTCTCCAAATTATTATTCTTATTTTTCTTAACTGCCTGAAGTTACAAATTATTTTCTTTGAAACACAAGGAAGACTTGTGAGAAGATGGATTGTTGGGGTCAATGACAGTAATATGGCCTGACTAACGAAGCCCATCTATCTATAATAATATTGCTTGGGTACACAGTTTATTAGAGTTATTTTTTAACATAATTCCTAATTGAGGATCACATCTTATCTTTTTGTTTGCTCTGTCACAAAATACTACACTTCTTAGTAAGAAAGAGTTGGTTGCTAAATGGCAGGAAATAGGCTACGTCTTCCTCTTAGATTTCTTTCAATCTATTGTTTTCTAGAAGTCCTTAAAAAAAAAAAAAAAAAGTATGTGGTAGAAAATTCTCCAACAACCATCAAATAAAAGTCTGTTCCTTTTAGGGACTTTTGCCTTCTTGGGCCACTAAATATTTATTCTATTTCTGTAATGTTCTCAAAGAGATTGGTCTCTATGTTTATTTTTTTCTTCCTAGGAGTTAGTCACACTTTTGCCACCTTTAGTCAATTACACTTTCTAGGACCCATTCATACTTGGCAAAGCAATATTTTGATGTCTTGAGCTAGAGACTTAATGATGGCAAAACAAACCTTAGCTTTTCCATTTCAGAATGTTGAACATTGGCAAATAAGTCAGTGACCTCACCTCTAGATATATGCTTAATATCACATATTTGTATTTGAGATATTAAAACGCCTGCATTTGTCACTCTTAATTGGGTCCTAAGAAGGAAAAAAAAAAAAAGGCAGTTCACAGCATGCCCTCTTTGAGCTGTCATAAACAGAAATATGAGACAGTGCCAAGTTCTCCAAGGCTTGACAGCTGATGATTAGGATGTTTTAATTTAGTGGACATATAGAACTTCTTCTGACATCTAAATGGGTGAGTGCCATAAGCACACTATTTCTTGCACACATTCAAATTTAGATTGAATGAGAATTAGCTTAAAGTAGCATTTTAAAGGAATAGAGAGAGCAGAGGAGTTGATTTTAATATAACACTAAATTTAGAAGTATATTGACTGTTAAATTATAAACCTAGAACTGAAATAACTAAAATAAATCTTATGCATTTTCTTTCTCGTTCATAGTATTAAAGGAATATGTGCACACAGAAAATACTATTTTAAAAAGAATTTCTGGATTTTTTACTTTTTTTGTTTTTCCTATGATCTGTCTTTTGGCTTAGCCACTTACGTCTCTATAAAATGTATTCAGCTTGATAAGAAAACATGATTGTGTTCAGACATGTCCAACTCTTTGCAACCCCATGGACAGTAGCCTGCCAGACTCCTCTGTCCAAATCTCCTGGAATGGGATCTTCCCGACCCAGGGTTCGAAGCCTTGTCTCTTAAGTTCGCATTGGCAGGCAGATTCTTTACTGCTAGTGCCACCTGGGAATCTTAAGAAAACATGAATAAGAATGGTCACTTCTGACTTTTTAGGAGAGTGTGGATAATGAACAATGCAAAGACTTATTTGAACACATTACAAGTTACACTGGTAAATATTTATGATATTTTAATTATGTTTCTTTGAAAAAATCTGCTCTAAAAATTTTAAGTAAATGTATGAAAAATATCATTATTTTGGTCTTTCTACTATGCTGAAACTATTGAAAAAATGAGAACATGTAGATATGTTCTATGATATTTCAATATCCCATGGAAGATATTCAGTCTCAGTTCCCCCAGCCCACCCATTTGTTGTTACTCAAAATAATTTTCCAATATCAAATTTTGATGATTGATAGAATGCTAATAATGATGGAGAACAGTTATCCAAATTGTCACAAAACTCTTCAAGATTTTTAGTTGTACTCTTGAGAGTATATTTTAATAATGGCCTGTCTCTTGATTTCTTTCAAAGTGAGTTTTGCTAAGTTAAATTGGTCATTTTCAGTATTAAATGTGTTTATGTTCACAAATGCTAAGAAACTCAATATAGAAATAAAATCAAATTAGCATATATATAAAACTTTACTATTGGCTAATTACTTTCAGTTCAGTTCAGTTCAGTCACTCAGTTGTGTCCGACTCTTTTAGACCCCATGGACCGCAGCACACCAGGCCTCCTTGTCCATCACCAACTCCCAGAGTTTACTCAGACTCATGTCCATTGACTCGGTGATGCCATCCAAACATTTCATCCTCTGTCGTCCCCTTCTCCTCTTGCCCTCAATCTTTCCCAGCATCAGCATCTTTTCAAATGAGTCAGCTCTTCGCATCAGGTGGCCAAAGTATTGGAGCTTCAACTTCAACATCAGTTCTTCCAATGAACACCCAGGACTGATCTCCTTTAGGATGGATGGATTGGATCTCCTTGCAGTCCACGGGACTCTCAAGAGTCTTCAACACCACAGTTCAAAAGCATCAATTCTTTGGCACTCAGCTTTCTTTATAGTCCAACTCTCACATCCATACATGACTGCTGGAAAAACCATAGCCTTGACTACATGGACCTTTGTTGGCAAAGTAATATCTCTGCTTTTTAATATGCTGTCTAGGTTGGTCATAACTTTCCTTCCAGGGAGTCAGCGTCTTTTAATTTCATGGCTGCAATCACCGTCTGCAGTGATTTTGGAGTCCCCCAAAATAAAGTCAACTACTGTGTCCACTGTTTCCCCATCTATTTGCCATGAAGTGATGGGACCGGATGCCATGATCTTAGTGTTCTGATGATCTTAGTTTTCTGAATGTTGAGCTTTAAGCCAACTTTTGCACTGTCCTCTTTCACTTTCATCAAGAGGCTCTTTAGTTCTTCTTCACTTTTTGCCATAAGGGTGATGTCATCTGCATACTTGAGGTTATTGATATTTCTTCTGGAAATCTTGATTCCAGTTTTTGCTTCACCCAGCCCAGCATTCTTAATTCCTGGGTCAGGAAGATCTGGTGGAGAAGGGATAGGCTACCCACTCCAGTATTCTTGGGCTTCCCTTGTGGCTCAGCTGGTAAAGAATCTGCCTGTAATGCAGGAGACCTGGGTTCGATCCCTGGGTTGGGAAGATCTCCTGGAGAAGGGAAAGGTTACCAACTCCAGTATTCTGGCCTGGAGAATTCCATGGACTGTATATGTATAGTCCATGGGGTCGCAAAGAGTCGGACACAAAGGAACGACTTTCACTTCACTTCACTTCACTTCACTCTGTATATACGTTAAATAACAGGATGACTATATACAGCCTCGATGTACTCCTTTTCCTATTTGGAACCAGTCTGTTGTTCCATGTCCAGTTCTAACTGTTGCTTCCTGACCTGCATATAGATTTCTCAAGAGGCAGGTCAGGTGGTCTGGTATTCCCATCTCTTTCAGAATTTCCCACAGTTTATTTTGATCCACACAGTGAAAGGCTTTGGCACAGTCGATAAAGCAGATATTTGCTAATGCATTTTCGCCTTGATTATTTTACTTAACCCTCACAGTTATCCTATGGCCCAGTGTGAATAGCTAGGTTATGCCACAATAACAATACCTAAAATTGCATTTCATATTTTTTGTCCATTATATGTATTTACTGTGGATAAGCTAGAGGTTTTGCTCTTGACTGTAGCACTAAAGAATTTGAGTTGAATAAGGCTTCATCTCAGTATGTTAATCTGTAATTTTCACAATAATAATAATAATTAGAAAGCAGTTTTTGTACACTGTTTCAAAAATTACCATCCAGAAATGACATTCTTTCCTATTTCATTGGCCAAAATGAATTATATGGTCACATCTATTTCCAAAGGGGGTGAGGAAATGAAATGTTAGCAATTGCCTGGTAAGGGGAATGCTTAGAAATATTTTATGAATGCAACAATCATTACTATTATACCCAAGGAAGTAAGTACTTTTTTTTCCTATTTCATGGATATGTTTATTTATTCAGGCATTTATTCAGCATATTGTAGTGAGTACATTTGCTTGCAAGTTCTCTTCTCTTCAAAGAATTCAAGAGACCAAAAAATGTATGCAACCCTTTTATAAATCATTAAATAATATTTAAAACTTTTTCATAGAAAGACTTTTCTTTACCATATCTATTGAGGTGTTCTCCGTTCACTGTGATGGAGTCTTATTTAACTGCCATTAGTATTAATATTATTTTTCTCATACCATTCTAAAATAGCCAAAGTGAATATCTGATAAAATTAAAAATTTCCCATGACATAATACTAAACATAAGTAAATGAAGATTTTATAATGGGTGTGGGGGTCTCTTTACTTATTCAATTATAATAAACAAATAATAACTTACTTTAACTAGCTATCCCCCCAGTTCTAGCTCCACGGTATCACCTTGATATATGTGTTGAGTAAAGGGGAACACTTTAGCTAAAGCTGAAATCTTCTGTTTCTCATTCATGAGTTTAGATTTTAGTTTCCTTTCTAAAGCACTCGGCACATGACAGCCCATATGTTTGAAAAGTAATTATGTAGATATGTACATGTCTTCAATTTTTCTCAATTCTTATTTCTGCATACATTAGAAAGCTTTCTTCATACAATTTTAAAATTTGATCTTAGCAAGTCATTCTCAAGTTTCATTCCCTACCATATCTGCACAGTTGAGTTCCAGATAATTTATGACTTCTCACTTTGCTTAACTTCCAACCACTTTTTAAAAATATGATAAAACAGAAATCCACATGAGCCCAAATCAGTGGGAATGTTTCCCTGATACAGCTGTGTGTACATCTGAAATTCTTACTGAATTATTTTTATGTGCTCCTAACTACATTCTTTCAAATTTCCTGTATAATGTCGAGATGAACTAATAGCCTATCATTGATGATATGATCATGAATAATCCCTAAATTTTACACAAATCTGTGTTCATTACCAGACATGCCTTTGTCAATGAAAAAAAAAATCAATAAAACAAAGGGCTTCATCTAGGGTTCTTGGTTAAAAGCATCAGAATGGGGGGAAAATATTTTTAAACAATAAGAGTATCATTGCAAGTAAATTTAGACTCAGTAAATTAGTAAAAATCTGACAAACCAAGGTTGGAAAATTGGCAGAACACAAAAGACAGCAGGAATCACACAAGGAGCATGCAGCCAAAGCCATATAGTTTGCACAACACCTAGGCTGCTGCTGGAAATTTGACCTCCAATTGTTCCCTCTGCCACTAGTACAAGATCCAATTTTTCAGGGTTTCTGATTGGCTGAGATGAAGTCACATGTCCAACTTCTGGCTGAATAGTGAATGAAAAAGGGGAAGACTGTGCTTCTCTTCCTCCAGAAGAACTGACCACCTACATAAGTTTGCTGTAGGAAGATGAGTCTCAGCAATTTCCACTCAAATACAAATACACAAATATGAAATTCGTATGCTATGTCACTATAACAGGTGCAATAGGAAGAGAGAATCGGTGGGAAATTGGATCCAAAGGGCAGAAAAAAAAAAAAAACTTTATAAATTAAAAAAAAGCAAAATGCACACTACTCACAGGGCTTCCCTGGTGTCTCAGGCTGTATAGGGTCTGCCTGCAACTCAGGAGACCAAAGTTCAATCCTTGGGTCAGGAAGATACCCTGGAGAAGGGAATGGCAGCCCACTTCAGTATTCTTGCCTGGAGAATTCCATCAACAGAGGAGCCTGGCAGGCTACATAGGGTCACAAAGAGTTGGACACAACTGAGCAACTTTCACTTCAGACTACTCAGAAGTACTCACAAACATATGATTTGTAAAAATGTTGTCTACTCATGTTTTCCTCTTTTCAAAAACTACTAAAGAAAATATTATTATATTCCATATGTCTGTTTTTAAATCTAAAAACTATATGCATGTAACTGTTTTTTAAAATTATATTTTAGTTTTAATTGGAAGATAATTACTTTACAATATTATGATGGTTTCTACTGTACATCAACATGAATCAGCCAAAGGTGAACATATGTCTCCTCCCTCTTAAACCTCTCTCCCATCTTCCTCCCCATCCCACCCTCTAGGTTATTGCAGAGCATGGGCCTTGGTTCTCTTTGTCACAGAGCAAATTCCCACTGGCTGTCTACACAGGGTATTGTTTCAAATCATCTCACCTTCTCTCTCCCACAGTGTGCAAAATTCTATTCTTTATGTCTGCATCTCCATAGTTGCCCAATAGATAGGTTCATCAGTACCATCTTTCTATACACATGTATTTATTTATTTTAAGCATCCATGATGGGTGCCAATTGCCATGGGAAATAGATGGAGAAACAGTGGAGACAGTGTCAGACTTTATTTTTGGGGGCTCCAAAATCACTGCAGATGGTGATTACAGCCATGAAATTAAAAGACGCTTACGCCTTGGAAGGAAAGTTATGACCAATCTAGGTAGCATATTCAAAAGCAGAGACATTACTTTGCCAACAAAGGTCCATCTAGTTAAGGCTATGGTTTTTCCAGTGCTCATGTATGGATGTGAGAGTTGGACTGTGAAGAAAGCTGAGTGCCAAAGAATTGATGCTTTTGAATTGCGATGTTGGAGAAGACTCTTGAGACTCCCTTGGACTGCAAGGAGGTCCAGCCAGTCCATTCTGAAAGAGATCAGTCCTGGGTGTACATTGGAAGGACTGATGCTGAAGCTGAAACTCCAGTACTTTGGCCATCTCATGCGAAGAGGTGACTCATTGGAAAAGACCCTGATGCTGGGAGGGATTGAGGGCAGGAGGATAAGGGACGACAAAAGATGAGATGGCTGGATGGCATCACCAACTCGATGGACATGAGTTTGAGTGAACTCCCGGAGATGGTGATGGACAGGGAGGCCTGGCGTGCTGCGATTCATGGGGTCACAAAGAGTCGGACACGAATGAGCGACTGAACCGAACTGAACTGAGTAGGATTACTCAAATGATAACATAATGACTCAGAAAAAAATTGCCAAAATTAAAATAATATTTATGCCTAAACATCTTTAGCTTCATGGATTTACAAAAGACAAATAATGTTGTTCCTTTGTAACTACTTTTTCTTTTGTTACTTTGTGGTTTTATATGTTGTTTCTGTAATTGTCTTAAAAAGTTTTACATCAAAATCACCTGGAAAATGGGATGCTGTTGTAAATGCAGATTTTTGGCTCTCCTCTTAAAACCACTGATTCTTAACTTAGGATGATGAGACTAGAAAAATATATCTCAAAGAAACATCCCAAATGTATTTGAAATTTGAAGAATATGTGCTTTGGAAATTGTTCTCAATGGCTCAAACAGGTTAACTCAAGTTGGATTAAGTTTGCTAAGTATAAAAAAAGATAAAACAACAGAAAGATCAAGCAGAATTTGAAAAGAAAAATTGAGGGAGGAGGAAAATTGAGGGAGGAGGGAATTACATATATTTTGAAATCTTGCTCTCTAATACTTAGAATAATTTATGTTCCAAAAGACAGAATGTTTGTCTTGCTGAACCAAAAATGTTTTAGGCACTTAATGACATTTAAAAAATAAAAGTGAATTTTCACCATGAGCCAAAGTCATTTTCTATTTTTCTCAAATGAATCATACAAAGTTTACTAGAGATTTAGAAGAGAATTTTAACCCAAATTTAAAAATATAATTTCCTTACATGTGATTTTTTTAAGCATGCTAAAGGAAAAGTTATTTTGAATGAAAGAGATACTGCAAAGGAAGGGAAGTTATAAGTGTGCCTTTAGACAGCTTCTGCCCTTAGAGTGTTCTGCAAACTGTATTGAAATGAATGGAAGCAATTATAAAAGGAAGCTGCTGACCTTTCTGAAAAGGCTGCCAATCCATAATACCTCCTGCAATGCTCGTCCCCTTTATTCGTGCTTAACAAACCTTGTCACCCTTGTCGCAGTGCCTCAGAACCCCTTGTTAACTTTTCCCCTTTTGTTGTCTTTAGGGTATCTGCAGCATGCCTGTCTGCTGAAATACCTCTCAATTGCCAATTAAAGGAAGTTTAAGAATGACTATCTAGGGATGAATTAACCTAGCAAGTTAACCTGGGGGAAGAATGTGTTAGGGATACAAACGCTCATCATCACAGTCTTCTATATTTACCTCCTCATCTGACTTACTTAGGAGAGGGTATTGGTTATATATTTGCACAATGATCAGAAAGCGTCTCCCTCTAGTTTTTCAAGGGTGTACACAATTTGAAAACAAACACCAGAATCTTCGAAATGTTTTTCTTTTCCCAGTAAGTTCACTTTCCCTCAAGTGAAAAAAATGCTAATATTTAAGCACTGCTTTACAGAAACACTTAACAGGTACCTGTAGCTGTATAAAGCAATTCTTCTAGGAGGATCTTATCTAGAATATCTTCTTGCTTTATAATGCCGACTTAACATATAAGCCCCTGGATCATCCCTGTTTGGATTAGCAATTATTTGAATGATTATTTAGCAGAATTCTCCAGAATCAAGTAGTTCTGGCATTCAGATAAGAAGGGGAAAAATCCCAATTTTAAATTATCTGATATTTTAACATCTAAGCAAATTTTGATTAAAAAAAAATCTTGTGACTAGTGTTTCGGCTTTTTTGCACTCACATTAATTAGTTTTCTTGAAAGAACACTTCGACAATGAATCCTTAGCATCTATAATTGAATGACTTTTTAACCTGCTTGCAGTAAGAAAGTAAGAGAAACAAAATGGAACATTTTAAATATGCAGTACTGATATTTAAATACGTGTAAGTATCATGGATTGCTGCTAATATCGTTGACAACATGTATAACCTTATTTATGTCTACAAAGGTTTGGGGCAAGGAAGAGAAACAGCATATAACAAGCTTAACTATTATATGATAAATCATTTTCACATATTTAACACTTCAGTAACTCTATGATGTCATTAATATGTCTCAGATATATTAATGATATCATGTATATATATGAAGTTAGTTCCCTAAAGCCCTTTGGCTAGTAAAGGCAGCAGAGGGATTCAAATTTGAATAATTTTCAAGTTCACATAGAATTCTCCCTGAATCCAGAGTCACAGTTCACACTTTACTATACTACTTATATATAAATCCATTATAAGATCAATATGTAACAAATATCAAGTAAAATGGAGAAGGAAATGACAACCCACTCCAGTATTCTTGCCTGGATAATCCCATGGACAGAGAAGCCTGGCTGGCTACAGTCCTTGGGGTCACAAAAGAGTCAGACACAAGTTAGCAAAAGAGCAGTGGCAGATCAAGTGAAATAAAACAACTACAACAATAAAAACACAAAATCAGATACCACTGGTTATGTTACTTCTAACTAGGTGACTCAAAGGAACGTTTGAGGCTATGAAAATTTCATTAGTAAAAAAAAATATTTTTCTACATGTTTTATCAATAACATCTCCAAAAGTTTTTGCCCTTAGGCTTCACTGAATTCCTCATCGGATTGGAAAGATTGTACCATCTAAGTGAGAAGAAGCATATATGTCAGAAATGAACTGAATGTATACTGCTGTCAGTTCAGAATTCCCCATTCTAAAGATGGTGTCACTGAAACGCAATGCAAGTTAATCAAGTTATACAGGAATTAGGGCAAACATACTACATTACATGCCTCCACACTTTTTATATGAATGGATGTATTAGGTTCAATTATTTTTATTTCTTCATATAACACTTGCCAGTATATTTATATAAGAATTAGCATTTCCCCCTTTACTATGCTTTCTGTAAAAACTAAACA
The DNA here is from genome assembly GCF_014754425.2 of Oryx dammah. NCBI lineage: Eukaryota > Metazoa > Chordata > Mammalia > Artiodactyla > Bovidae > Oryx > Oryx dammah. Next base: position 26,280,125 of record NW_024070213.1, read on the forward strand.
AACAAATCTCCAAAAAAAACAAGAAAACAAAAACCAAGCAAACAAATAAAATCCAGAGTCATATTAGCAGATTAGCAGTTATAATAAATCTTGGTCATTTTAGAAACCTATAACTCTGCTCTTCTGCCGTATTTCCAAATCCTGGCTACCTAATTTATATCCGACCTACTGTAAGATGACTGAATTACTAGGAAAAGGTGAAGTCGCTGAGTTATGTCTTGACTCTTTGCGACCCCATGGACTGTGGCCTACCAGGCTCCTCTGTTCATGGGATTTTCCCGGCAGTAGTACTGGAGTGGATTGCCATTTCTTTCTCCAGTGGATTCAGGGATCGAACCGGGGTTTACCCACATTGTAGACAGACGCCTTACCATCTGAGCCACCAGGGAGTACTTGGGAGTTACTAGGAAATTGTCAGTAATAAAGCACATCTTCCTTACACTAAGTCCTTTTAACAGTGCTAAGACTTGCAGATACATCAGAAGTAGTCGGGTGCTAGTTTGACTATGCAAGACTACCCTGGTACTTTGATTTTAAAGGGAAAATGGATGACTTTTTTCTCTTTCTCACAATATAACATCCCATGTGGCACTAATGGTTAAGAACCCGCCTGCCAGTGCAGGAAACACCAGAGACTCGGGTTTGATCCTTGGGTCAGGAAGGTCCCCTGGGGGAGGGCATAACAACCCACTCCAGTATTCTTGCCTGGAGAAACCAGTGGACAGAGGAACCTGACGGGCTACAGTCCATGGGGTCGCAGTGAGTCAGACATGATTGACGCCACTTAGCCTACATGCATACAACTTTACTTCCAGCCTTCTGCACAAACATTTCAGGACGATACCTCTCTAAACACAGCCAGCATGCTTGGGGTTTGTACTGCAAATGTTTTAATTAATATGTTTTCATATTAGAATTTTCCAGAATGGTTTTTCTTTCATTGCGTTATATCCAGTGTCAAGATTATTCATAAAGGAGAAGAATTATTAACACCTTAGATATTATTCTATTGATTTTAAAATATATTTTAAAAGATGGTTTTATTTAACTTGAAGTAAGATCACTATATACTAAATGTGCTAGTTAATTGGCTAATAAGAATGCAGTCATTTTGAAAAGTGCCTGATTTGGGTCAGATGGAATAGAGGAAAAAAATATACATATAAAATTCTGATTTTCCAGTTTTTTTTTTTTCTTTTGTTGTTGTTGTTTTTGTTGTTCTGTGAGCCCTAAGTGTTGCAAACATGCAGAGCATTAAGGGAGAGCCTTCTTTAACTTTTTATAAAGCAAACCATATTCCTTAGTTAGAAACTCCATTCCCATTTTGGAAAAGAAAGGACTCTCAAAACTACTTCACCTTACATGGAACAGAGAAGCAAGTACCTCATTTTGTCCTATATTATTTCTTATGGGGTTCCTTAGAAATTGTAGAAGGAAATATTGAAGATGAGAATCACAAGTAAACAAGATTGAGAAGAGTAAGAGGTAGTCAGTCCCAATGCTCAACAGCAGAGAGGTGTCTTTTCGCTTTTTCCCACCTTTTTTCACATGCTTTATGGATCCTGGTAGTCAGAAGAAAACTGAGCTCATATTACATCATTTTGCTTTTCCAGTTTTGTAATAGCATTTTAGAGGAAAAGATATTCTTGAGCTAAGTTTTCCTCAATTTCACTCAAATTGTTCAGCATGATTCTCAACAATCTGACTTTATATAATGAAAGGAATCTGGTATAAGTTTATTATTGAGGCTCCTAGTGGTACTTTACTAGATTTCAAATTTATGGTCTAGGTCATCATTTCTTTTCCCACATCTTGTGCTTTGATCTCATCCTCAGGCTAGACAAGTGCCTTATGAAGAGGAAAAAGAAGTTGGTTTACATACTACAGTAATTAAGAACTAAAAAGATGCTTTCCCAGCTGTTGCTTTTGAAGTCAAGTTTAGTTAGTGGCAAAGTGCCAATTTCCAATTAAAAATAAGATTTTTATTTAAACAGTGTAATGTGTTATATATGTCAATATTTTTAACATTCTCTTTTTTTAAGTTTCTTTTCCAATAACAAGGGTTCAAATCACCCATTATTAAAGGCTGAGTCCTTTGACAACGACATAGCATTGTGTGTTTGTTCAGCTTTTGTTTGTTCATCATTTGTTAAGCTGAAATAAATCCCTTTCCCCTGTTTTCCTAAATACTTCAAGGAAATTTTAGCTAAGATATTTTTCTGTTTTTGCTTCATCTCCAAAAAATTATTTTAAATACATGAACACATGCATATGCATATACATGATATATTTAAGTTTTAAAATTGAAGTTAAGGAAATAGGTACTAGTGTTAATTCAGTGCAGCTTGATAGTAATTTAACATTTCTCTGTTCCTACTTTTCCTTGTAATAGTAAAGATGTGTTTACCTAATGTGGACATATAAGTACTTCTCTTATCTACCATAAAATGGTAGTGGAGGAAGCCCAAGGATGACTTATTGGCCCAGTGAGAATTTGGTCTTGACTTTGGCTCATAGAAAAACTACGTTACTAGGAAAATGTGCCAGTATCTGAAGATCATGTTCAAGGAAAGAGTAAATACAATGGATGCTTTCTCTAAGGTGGCACTAGTGGTAAAGAATCTGCCTGCCAATGCCGGAGACCCAAAAGACATGGGTTCCATCCCTGGGTCAGGAAGATCCCCTGGAGAAGGGCATGACAACCCATTCCAGTATTCTTGCCTGGAAAATTCCATGGACTGAGGAACCTGGCGGACTCCAGTCCATAGGGTTGGAAAGAGCTGGACATGACTGAGCACGCACGCACTCATATCTGAACACCATGCCCAAGCAAAGAGTAAACACAATCGATGTTTTCTCTTTCCTTCTATAAAAACATTTTTTAAAGGATAATGGGCTCAAATATTTATTTTTAATAAATTTTTATTTAAAAAATTTTTATTATTTATTTATTTATTTTTGGCTGAGCTGGGTCTTCCTTGCTGTGCAACAGGCTTTCTCTAGATGCAATGAGTGGAGGCTACTCTTAATTACAACTCACTGGTTCAACAGTGCACTGGCTCCAATAATTGTGGCTATGTACGTCCCAACAGCAGGTGGAATCTTCACAAATCAGGGATGAAACCCGTGTCTGGTGCACTGCAAGGCAGATTCTTAACTACTGGACCACCAGGGAAGCCCCTAAGCTTTTTTTTTCTTTATTTTTTAAAATTTTATTTTATTTTACTTTACAATACTGTATTGGTTTTGCCATACATTGACAGGAATCCGCCACGGGTGTACATGAGTTCCCAGTCCTGAACCCCCCTCCCACCTCCCTCGCCATAGCTTCTCTCTGGGTCATCCCAGTGCACAAGGGCCAAGCATCCTGTATCCTGTATCGAACCTAGCCTGGCAATTCATTTCTTACATGATAGTATACATGTTTCAATGCCATTCTCCCAAATCATCCCACCCTCTCCCTCTCCCACAGGGTCCAAAAGTCTGTTCTATACATCTGTGTCTCTTTGGCTGTTTCACATACAGGGTTATCATTACCATCTTTCTAAATTCTATATATATGTGTTAGTATACTATATTGGTGTTTTTCTTTCTGGCTTACTTCACTCTGTATAATCAGCTCCAGTTTCATCCACCTCATTAGAACTGATTCAAATGTATTCTTTTTAATGGCTGAGTAATACTCCATTGTATATATGTACCACAGGTTTCTTATCCTTTCATCCACTGATGGACATCTAGATTGCCTTTTTAAAATGAATCTTTACATGGTTTTCTCTTAAATCTATGCCAAAACCAATACAGAATTGTAAAGTAAAAATTAAAAATAAATAAATAAATAAAAGAAAATATTCTCATCCCTCTTTTTTCATCCCTCTTCCCCTGAATTTGACTTCCTCTGGGTCAGTGATGCTCAATGCTACTGACACTCTACTTGGTCCAACCTCAGGTCCTCATTGTCAGATAATTAACTTGGAATAGCAGCAGCCCTTGGCAGCTATGGCTTATGACTTGAAGATAGCTAAAAGACTGGGCAGAACTTTATTCCGCTGCCAAGTTGGGTGTGTGTAGTCGTGTGTATACACACATGTGTAAAATCAAAACAACAATACATTTTTCCGCTCCTCAAGTTGGTTTGTCTGACAAGTTATAATTGGAAAGATGGAAATTTGAATTTCAGTTTCAGGTAGGAAGTTAGGAAGTGGCTTGATATCTTAGTATAAGTCTTAAGGGAAAACTATCTAACATTCTTGGCTATTATGTTTTAAGTTAGAAAAGGATGAAGATGAAATAGTTGGATGGCCTCGTGGACTCAATAGACATGAGTTTGAGCAAACTCTGGGAGATAGTGAAGGACAGAGAAGCCTGGCAAGCTGTACTCCATGGTGTTGCAAAGAGTTGGACACAACTAAGTAACTGAACAACAACAAATAATAAAAGATGTCTTCAGAAAAGAAGAGTTTTGTTCTCTGGTGTTGCTTTAAATAGATTAGATAATCTGAATTTATCCACAAGGGAATTTATCTGCATTTTTCCAAGCCAGATTATCTAAAAGACATTAAACTCTTGATGTTCTAAAAGATTTTAAGAGTGAGGGAGTAAAGTTTAAAAAGTAGATGAGGGGAGCAGATCACTAAAAATATTCTTTTTTTGTCATACTGATGGAGCAAAAATTTAACTCTTGTTTAAATTTAACTCTCAGTTTATTTCTTGTCTACAGCCACTCAATTGGTTACAGATAGAGAAAAAAGTAAACCATTCTTGCTTATTTCATTTAATATTCATTACTCTTAAAATTTTGGCAGCAATTAGTGTTAATTGGCATTTCTATAATATTATTCTTCATTCGAGCTTCCCAGGTGGGTCTAGTGGTAAAGAATCTGCTTGTCAATGCAGGGGACACAAGAGATATGGTTTCAATCCTTGGGTTGGGAAGATCCCCTTTAGAAGGAAATGGCAACCCCATCTAGTATTCTTGCTTGGAGAATCCCATGAACAAAGGAGCCTAGTGGGCTATAGTCTACAGGGTCACAAGGAGTTGGACATGGGTGAAGTGAAGCAAGCAAGCAAGCATGCTTCATTTGTCCAATTGATAGTCAGAAATGACTTCTGTAAATTTCCTTTTCTTTTCTGAAAGCTTCAGCAGTTTCTCCTCCTTGTTCACTTGCCCTGACAATCTTACATTCCAGGTCACTCAGAAACTAGAAGCCATCAGCTGTCAGAAAAGAATTTCTACAAGTTTCTACCATCTCAGGTACCCAATGCACTTTGTATCCCTGCCCTCATATTTGACTTCTTTCAGTTTGGATGAACTATTCATGCTCCAGTCTAAGGACGATCCCTCCACTTGAGCTCTAGATCCATCTCTTTTACCTATCCAAGGGCATTTCTCTAGGTATTCTGCCTTCATTTTTTTGAATCATTAGTGTTTTATTGCCTACTTCCTCATCCCCATTGGCACACCAATGGGCTATAGTTTCTCCCATTACAAGAAACAAGAAAAGGATTAAATACCCACTCCTTTCTTTTCTATTTTTCTTTCTAAACATTAATAGCAAATCTCCTTGAATAAGTAGCCTAAACTCTGATTCCTCTCTTCCAATATACTGATGAACAAATTTCAGTAAGACTTTCCTCCCAACATAAATTGCTCTTGTCCAAGGAAGTTAAAAGCTAACTTCTCAGCAGCATGTAATCAAACTGATACCCTTCATTTCTTGGCAGTGCTGCCTCTTCAGGTATTTAAGACACCACCTCACTCTTCTGGATTACTTCCTTCCCTTTTTAACATTCTAATCCTTATCAGGAGGAGAAATATCAATAACCTCAGATATGCAGATGACACCACCCTTATGGCAGAAAGTGAAGAGGAACTAAAAAGCCTCTTGATGAAAGTGAAAGAGAAGAGTGAAAAAGTTGGCTTAAAGCTCAACTTTCAGAAAACGAAGATCATGGCATCTGGTCCCACCACTGCATGGGAAATAGATGGGGAAACAGTAGAAACAGTGTCAGACTTTATTTTGGGGGGACTCAAAAACCACTGCAGATGGTGACTGCAGCCATGAAATTAAAAGACGCTTACTCCTTGGAAGAAAAGTTATGACCAACCTAGATAGTATATTCAAAAGCAGAGACATTACTTTGCCGACTAAGGTCCGTCTAGTCAAGGCTATGGTTTTTCCAGTGGTCATGTATGGATGTGAGAGTTGGACTGTGAAGAAGACTGAGCACTGAAGAATTGATGCTTTTGAACTGTGGTGTTGGAGAAGACTCTTGAGAGTCCCTTGGACTGCAAGGAGATCCAACCAGTCCATTCTGAAGGACATCAGCCCTGGGTGTTCTTTGGAAGGAATGATGCTAAAGCTGAAACTCCAGTACTTTGGCCACCTCATGGGAAGAGTTGACTCATTGGAAAAGACTCTGATGCTGGGAGGGATTGGGGGCAGGAGGAGAAGGGGACGACCGAGGATGAGATGGCTGGATGGCATCACGGACTCGATGGATGTGAGTCTGAGTGAACTCCAGGAGTTGGTAATGGACAGGGAGGCCTGGCGTGCTGCAATTCATGGGGTCGCAAAGAGTCGAACATAACTGAGTGACTGAACTGAACTGAATCTTTATCAGTCTTCTGTTTATCTTCAGGATCTCTTATACTGATGTTCCTCTGGGCTTAATCTTTCCACATGTTCTCTCTACATTCACATACTCCATGATCTTTTTTATCCTGTCATGTTGAATTCTGATTATGTGCTGAAAATGCCTATATTTAGATCTTCAGCCTGAATCATTTCCCTGATTCTAAAGGATGATCTTTGCATCTAAAAATATTAAGGCCGTCTTATAGTCATTGTCATTGGAAGGACTGATACTGAAGCTGAGGCTTCAATCCTTTGGCCACCTGATGAGAACAGCCAACTCACTGGAAAAGACCGTGATGCTGGGAAAGAATGAAGGCGGAAGGAGAAGAGGCCAGCAGAGGATGAGATGAAAGGATGGCATCACTGATTTAATGGACGTAACTTGGGCAAACTCTGGGAGAAAATAAGGGACAGGAAGGCCTGGCATGCTGTAGTCCATGGGGTCACAAAAAGTTGGACATGACCTAGTGACTGAACAACAGCAACAACAACATAGTCATTGTCATTAATCCACATGATAATCAGTAGAATATCTACAATATATCAAAAATCTCCCCTCCCTCCACTCCGAAGCACATTACCTTGCTTTCTGACAATCTTTCTCATTTCAAACCTGGGAATCCCATTCTTTTAGTTGCTTAGGCTAAATATCTTGGCAGAAGCTTGACTCCTTTCTTTCTCTTACATCTAACCCAACAGCAAGTTCTCCAATTCTATCTTCAAATATTAAGAATCTCATCAGTTTTCATTATTTCTACTCTATCAACCCAGTCCAAACCTCCATCATTTATCTTCCTGGATCATTTCATGAGCTTTTTAACTGCTATCTCTTCCTCTGCCATCTCTCTTTGTTTCAGGAAAGGGAACCCCCTCCAGGGCTCAAAAGCAGGCTCTTGTCTAACGCTCAGGAATGAATTGTCCCAGGAGACACACATGCCTACAAAGCAGGAGATTTTATTACAAAGAGCTACTCAGGTGGAGAGTAGGAGGCTAAGGGAAACCAGGAGGACTGCTCTGCCATGTGGCTTGAAGTCTCAGGTTTTATGGTGGTGGGATTAATTTCTGGGTTGACTCTGGCCAATTATTCTGACTCAGGGTCCTTTCTGGTGGCACATGCATTGGTCAGCTAAGAGGGATTCCATTGAGGATGATTCTGGGAAGTGTTAGGACACACAATATCTCCTTTTGACCTTTCCTGAATTCTTCCAGTTGATGGTGGCTTGTTAGTTCTATGTTCCTTACTAGGATCTCCTGTTGTAAAATAACTAATGCAAGTGTTTATTATGGTATAATATGCCTGGCGAGGGTGGGTGGTTTCCCACCTAACACCTTTAACACTTTATTCTAAACTTAGAAAGTGGTGTGTGCTGTGCTTAGTCGTTCAGTCATGTCTGACCCTTTGCAACCCCATGGACTGTAGCCCGCCAGGCTCCTCTGTCCATGGAGATTCACCAGGCAAGAATACTGGAGTGGGTTGCCATGCCCTTCTCCAGGGGATCTTCCCAAACCAGGGGTTGAACTCAAGTCTCTCACATTGCAGGTGGATTCTTTAGCATCTGAGCCACCAGGAAAGCTCTAGAAAACAGCATTTTTTTTTTTTTTTTAGTTAAATCATGGCTTTTTTGTTTTTACCAAAATCATCCAATCATTTTCCACCTCTCTCAGAGTGAAAACCAGAAAACCAGAGTTCTCCCAGGGTTTTCCAAAGCTATGTCCAGTTTGGCCGTTTTTTTACTTCATCACCTAGCATCTTCCTTTTACAGCTCACTTTAAACACCTATTCTTACCTCTTGCTGGTTTTCTGATAGTCCAGCCATGATTCCCTCTCAGGGATTTCTCACCTGCTGTTTCCTCACTCTTTCAGGCCCCTCCTCCCTATTGAGGTATTTGGCTCCTGGCCAGAAAACTTGTATGTGCTTTTTCAGGCCTGACCATAGCAATTACAAAGGCTTTTTCTGGCAGGTATCATGGGGAAACACTGCCCTTCCCATACCAGAGTTTGTACATGGCTAGTGTGTTAGTCTCTAAAGGAAACTGTATTATAGTATACAAGGACTATAATATATACATGTACAAAAGGATTCTGGCCCCTCTGGTCAGCCATTGCATCCGGTCCCATCACTTCATGGGAAATAGATGAGGAAACAGTGGAAACAGTGTCAGACTTTATACTTTGGGCCTCCAAAATCACTGCAGATGGGCTTAATCCTTGGAAGAGAAGTTATGAGCAACCTAGATAGCATATTGAAAACAGAGACATTACTTTGCCGACTAAGGTCTGTCTAGTCAAGGCTATGGTTTATCCAATAGTCATGTATGGAGGTGAGAGTTGGACTGTGAAGAAGGCTGAGTGCTAAAGAATTGATCCTTTTGAACTGTGCTGTTGGAGAAGACTCTTGAGAGTCCCTTGGACTGCAGGGAGATCCAACCAGTCCATTCTGAAGGAGATCAGCCCTGGGATTTCTTTGGAAGGAATGATGCTAAAGCTGAAACTCCAGTACTTTGGCCACCTCATGCAAAGAGTTGACTCATTGGAAAAGACTTTGATGCTGGGAGGGATTGGGGGCAGGAGAAGAACGGGACAACAGAGGATGAGACGGCTGGATGGCATCACTGACTCAATGGACGTGAGTCTGAGTGAACTCCGGGAGTTGGTGATGACAGGGAGGCCTGGCGTGGTGTGATTCATGGGGTCGCAAAGAGTCGGACACGACTGAGTGACTGAACTGAACTGAGTGTGCCAGTCCGTGGGGGAAAATAAAATGAGGAGAGAAGGAGCTTTCTCTGGTTTTAACCTCTTGCTTATACTATTGCAATAAATGCTTAAAAGATTGATTTTTACTTTTTTTTAGGCTTGTTGCTAATTCAGTTATTTTGAATGCATGCTGAGTGTTGTGTCTAACTCTTTGTAACCTCATGGACTGTAGCCTATCAGGCTCTACAGGGGATTCTCCAGGCAAACATGCTGGAAGGGATTGCCATTGCTTCCTCCAGGGGATCTTTCCTACTCAGGGACCGAACCTGCGTCTCCTGCAGCAATACCTAACAATTTGGTTCTATCCAACTCAGCTGAGGTTCTGATACCTCTTACCTAAATGGCTCAAGTTCAAATGTCTTTCTAATATAGTTTTGCAGACTAATTAATTTAAAATAATTTCGTCACAGAACTTCCAGTATTTCCCCCAGCTCTGTTTTTCTTCCTTAGCACCTATCTTCATAATGACTATATTTTTTTGTCCTTATTTTTTTATTGTGAGTTTTCTGTCACTCAAGTACAATATATCCCCAACATTACAAACCTTTGAGTTGTGAATTTTCAAAGATGTGGATATGCTTTCCATCACCATCACACATGATGCAGCTTGTCCCCCATTTATTGCTGATGACTCTTCAGCTCTAAAATCTTCCACATTCTGTCCCTCCTCCAGCCACTAACTCTTCATGCTTGTTCACTCGATGCCAGCCCCTGTATACCAGCTATGACTACTGGACTTTTCCAGCTACTGTACTGAGTACTGTACAGTACCTGGTAAGATTAAAAATGTTTTCTTTATTTTTGTTTTTAATATATTGTTTGTGTGAAAAGTATTATAAAACTATTACAGTAAAGTACTATGTAGTCGATTGTGTTAGTTGGGTACCTAGGCTAACTTTATTGAACTTATGAACAATTCGGACTTGGAACTCATTTAAATGTAGGGAAATTATTGTATAAAGTTTATGAGATCAGCAGTTTCAGATTTGCACATTTGTTTCATCAATTTCTAGAATAGTACCTGTTTTTTTATGAAGTATACAACAAAAATTTGTTGAATGGATTATTCAGAAGGGGCAGGAGAAAACTGCAGGCTGCAGAGGTAAAACGATGCTTCATTCTTTGCCTACCAATGGGTGGAAAATTCTGACTTTGTTTACCCTTTCCCCACCCCTAAATCCACTGAGGGTCTCCTAACTATACTTGCTGCTGCTGCTGCTAAGTCACTTCAGTCGTGTCCGACTCTGTGTGACCCCATAGACGGCAGCCCACCAGGATCCCCTGTCCCTGGGATTCTCCAGGCAAGAACACTGGAGTGGGTTGCCATTTCCTTCTCCAATGCATGAAAGTGAAAAGTGAAAGTGAAGTCATTCAGTTGTGTCTGACCCTCAGTGACCCCATGGACTGCAGCCTTCCAGGCTCCTCCGTCCGTGAGATTTTCCAGGCAAGAGTACTGGAGTAGGGTGCCATTGCCTTCTCCAATATAAACTAAATAAATCCTGAAGGACTTTTATCCACTATCCTGAGAGGTGTACTAGGATCGAGTCTACTAAAGCATGTGGAAATTGACTAGGAAAGTGTCACAGAGTTTATACTGGTTGCTGCTAAGTTGCTTCAGTTGTGTCTGACTCTGTGTGACCCCTTGGACTGCAGCCTACCAGACTCCTCCGTCCATGGGATTTTCCAGGCAAGAGTACTGGAGTGGATTGCAATTGCCTTCTCCTGCAACTGCATAGTAATACACCAATTCAACTTACTGCTATGGGGGGAAAACACCATTTAATGAGACATGAAGACAAAGCACAGACCCGACTAAGGGGACACATGCTGTGGACCACAGCACGGCTATGACCAGAGCAAGTGGGGGGACAGGGGAGGGGAGATGGATGGGTAAACTACAGCCTCGGGGGTGGGGGGGAGGGGTGGTTCTGGATTGACGACTAAGCAGACAACAGGATGAGACAGGATATCAAAACCAATGATGAAAGCAGACACACCGTCAGAGAACTCCAACAGCAAGGAAAACATACAGAACTGTTCTTTTACAAATATTGGGAAAGAAATCAAGCATGAAACCACAGAGAAATCGTCAAAGAATTTTAAATATCAACTAATTAGCCAATGATGCAAATTATAAAAAGTGTGTCAAAAGACCACAGAATGGACTAGTTACTTCCCAGGCCACAGTAGCTGTATGAGAAGCAGTTTAATGTTGCAAGGCCTTAAGTTGATGAGTTGAGATCAACTCAGAATATCAGGTTTGATTTAGGGCAATTGTCCTATCACAAAATCACAGTGTTGCATTTTGAGAATGGGGGATATTAATATTTTTTTTTTATTTTGGGAATGCATGTACACCCGTGGTGGATTCATGTCAATGTATGGCAAAACCAATACAGAATTGTAAAGTAAAATTAAAAAAAAAAAAAAAAAAACTGGCAGCAGATGAAAATTTCTTAAATAATTTTAAAAAAGTTTCAATAGCTTTTAAATCCTTCTACACATTTACAAGTTATAATAAAAATACCTATTGACACCAGAATTTAAGATAAATCCAATCATAAATCCATATCTTTTAAAACGTTTGTGTTCTTTGGACATTTCCCTGTAAATACATTTATTTCATTTAATTTTCCATACTACATAACTCTTTCATTCAAGAATTTTTAACAACTTCCAAAGTGTACTTTTGAACAAAATGATTATAGTACTCTAGTTTGAGAAATTATTTTTCTTTGGCTATTTATAGAGTATGGTGACTTCTATATCTATTCAAATTATAAGACCATTCATATTCTCTCTAGGTTAGAAACAGTACCACTTTATTTTTGTGGCAAGTACTATCTACATTATTCATACTAAAAATTAATTTAGTCAACCATTCATTCAAAATTAATTTTTTTAGTATTTGTTAATTTCTGGATGGTTTCTTAGGTACCAGTGGTGAACAATACAGAACCCAAAGGGAGAGAATAAGCAAATAGCTAACAATTTGAGATACTGTGATTTTTAAAACATGTAACAATAGATAATAGGAACATCGCGCATTATGAAGTAAAATTATTTGATTCCTAGAGTTAACATAGTGTAGAAAGGAAGATAAATATTTAATATCTAAATGAGTGTGTGTGAAAGTCAGTCAGTCATGTCCAACTCTTTGCAACCTCATGGACTGTAGCCCACCAGGTTTCTCTGTGCACGGAATTCTCCAGGCAGGAATACTGGAGTGGGTACCCATTCCTTTCTCCAGGGGATCATCCCAACCCAGAGATAGAACCTGGGTATCTTGCATTGCAGGCAGATTCTTTACCATCTGAGCCCCCAAGAAAGTCCAGTATCTAAATATGAGTGTTTACATGTCTAAATATATGTATAGAGAGACAGACAGTCAGAGACAGAATGAGAGACTGTAGAAAGATGTTCAGAAGGTATGTGGTATTTCCAAGGGCCTATGTGAGAAGGCAATGGCACCCTACTCCAGTACTCTTGCTTGGAAAATCCCATGGACAGAGGAGCCTGGTGGCTACAGTCCATGGGGTCGCTAAGAGTTGGAGACGACTGAGCAAATTTACTTTGACTTTTCACTTTCATGGATTGGAGAAGGAAATGGCAACCCACTCCAGTATTCTTGCCTGGAAAATCCCAGGGACGGTGGAGCCTGATGGGCTGCCATCTATGGGGTCGTACAGAGTCGCACACGACTGAAGCGACTTAGTAGTAGTAGTAGTAATGTGAGAAAGAGGAGTGAATCATACGAAATAATAAGATGTAGGAATATTTCATTGGAGAAGGAAATGGCAACCCACTCCAGTGTTCTTGCCTGGAGAATCCCAGGGATGGTGGAGTCTGGTGGGCTGCCGTCTGTGGGGTCACACAGAGTCGGACATGACTGAAGTGACTTAGCAGGAATATTTTGCTTAGAGAAAGGTATGCCAGAAAGAAGATTAAAAAAAAAAAAAAAAGGAATATGTGAAGCCCATGGAGGTGGTAGACGAGCACAGGGCGTAGCTTAGTCAGGAAAAAATAGTTTATTGTGACTGAAGATTGGAAACAGCAGACAGAAGAGTAGGAGTTGAAGTAGATATTACCTAGAAAGAGATAAAGTGGGAGAAAAGGACAAATCATGTAGGCTCTCACATTTTGTAGAAGAATTTGGGCTTCAGTTCAGTTCAGTTCAGTCACTCAGTCGTGTCCGACTCTTTGCGACCCCATGAATGGCAGCACGCCAGGCCTCCCTGTCCATCACCAACTCCTGGAGTTCACTCAGATTCACGTCCATCGAGTCAGTGATGCCATCCAGCCATCTCATCCTCTGTCGTCCCCTTCTTCTCCTGCCCCCAATCCCTCCCAGCATCAGAGTCTTTTCCAATGAGTCGAGTCTTTTCCAATGAGTCAACTCTTTGCATGAGGTGGCCAAAGTACTGGAATTTCAGCTTTAGCATCATTCCTTCCAAAGAAGTCCCAGGGTTTAGTTAATTACTAACGTACTGTGTGTATATGTATATATTCTAAAGGTGGTAGGAAATCATTAGAGTTTTTATCAAGGAAGTGGTATAATTCCACTTCTTCTATACTGCCATCTCTGCAAAGAAATATGGGAGAGAAAAGTAATGAAGACGAATAAATTAGTATTTTTGTACAAAAGGAATTTTGTATCTTCAAGAGTTGATTGTTTCAGTCCAAAGTGAAACTCAGGGTACAATTCAGCGTTTTAAAAGTTGTGATGTGTGGTGCCAATCTTGGCAAGGTAAAGTGAAAATGCATAGTATAAGCGAGTGAAAGTGACTCAGGTAACAACAGGAAAATAACTGGACACTTTAGAGCTACAGTCTTTTTTTTTTAATGCATTGAAATAAAGTAACATGCTAAATATTTGATCTAGGTCCATGTACACCCTCCAAATATTTTAACATTTCTTATATCTATCTACAGAAGACACTTACAGTCTCAATGTTATGCTCTGCTCAGTTTCAGTATAATGTAGTGTTAAAGGACCTTGTACTGAGGGTCTGCAGTTACAAATTATGGCAGAATGAGTCTAGAAAATGTCAGACCATATATTCTTCTCTGGGCATTCTCTCTGCACTCTTTAGAGTTTGCACCATCCATACTCAGAACTACATACTTCATCATGCTAAGAAATTCTTAAGTTGAAATTTACAGATAATCATGTATAACTCCCCTTCCCAGTCATTTGTATGTTAAAACAACTAAAGACTATCTCAAAAGTGAGTTTGCTTTGTCATTTGCTCTTTGAATTCAACCTTTAAAATACGTGAATACACTGTTTATGCATTTCATTTTCCATCCTCAAAAACCATTCTGTGAAATAATCAATTCAATAATTATTTTCTTGTGGCAATAAAGCTGAATAAACATGTAGGATATCTGCTAATTGTAAGCAAGATTTTCTTTATTTTATCTTTTTTTTTTTTGAAGTCCTATATCTATCCATGGGCAGAGATATATCCAGTTTAGGGTAGGGGAGTGACTCTGGTTAATTTCATGCAGATCATTTCCTCCTTTTTTCTATATATTTCAGTCCTAAATTAATACAGTAGGTGCTCTGCAGCCAGCGTGGTTGCACATTGATCTTGGCCAGCTTGTTTACAGTGTTTTGGCAAGTTGCTGATGTACTTCTCCCCGGGGATAGAGCAGGGGTTAATTGCTGTTAAACTCTCAGTGCCAAGTAATGGTTCAGCCTCTCTGCTACATTAAAGATGACACTAATAAGGAAAGAGTGCAGTGGATTGCTCTATGTTGAAAATTGGACTTGTGGTGACAGAAACTTGGAGCAGAGCTGATGTAATAGGAAGACCATAATGTAATTATAACTGCTGAACATGTGTCATACCAAGTTAAATGATACATTAATGAATCAAAACAGGTGATGAAGTGTTGCTCTTTCAGCGGATAGAGGTGCTTTCAAGGTTAGATTGCTATTAATTTAATAATCTGTAATATGGATATTCTTCAAATCACAGATGAAATCAACCTTAATGCTTTCATATAACATTGCTTCTTGAGTTTCAAAGAGATAAGATAAAAGAAACAAAGCAAAAGTGAGCAGAGTTCAATGCAACTCATTCTGTGTTTAATTTTGTAAGAAAGGGTTTTACATTGTAAGGTGAGTGGTTGCCCAGGGCTTTCTTCTTGTCCCGGTAGACTACTAGATCATTTTAATCCACACCTAGCCAGCTAGTAATTCGCCAGGGAACATAGACCTGTAGAAGCAAACTATTTCTTTTCAAACAGACATTTCTATATTATTGATGCATGATACTTTAATGTGGCTTAAGTTCACAAAATAGGTAAAATATTATAATGTCCCTGAAATCCTCTTATCTATGTTGGTGCATTTTTTTTCTGTATTTTTCTAAGTATCTGTAAAATTTTAAAACCCATTTCCTCATTAGTTTTAAAATTAGCTTTAAAATTCATAAACAATAGTAGATTACTTACTATTCATTATTTTTAAATATTTTACTTTAATTCTCTTTTGGTAATACCACTCTCATTTCTAATTTATTCAAAGCTTTCAGGAGACTGATATTTTCACTTGTTCTTAGCATTTAGGGGCTCAAATATAGATTTATTCTGAAAAATAAAATAAATTTGCTTTCTTTTTTAAAGAATCTAGAAATTCAGCATATTATTCTATTGAACTCCATTTTGCAAATAAATTTATTAACAGAATGCATTTGGAAACTTTGACCTAACTTATGTAGATTTCCATTATGGATTGTACAATTTGGGCTTCCCATGTGGGGCTAGTAACAAAGAACATACCTGTCAACGCAGGAAACACAGGAGACATGGTTTCTATCCCTGGGTGGGGAAACCCTGGAGGAGGGCGTGGCAGTCCTCTCCTGTGCTTGTGCCTGGAGGATCCCATGGACATAGGAGCCTGGCAGACTATAGTCCAAAGAGTCACAAAGAGTCCGACATGACTGAAGCGACTTAGCACACACACAATGTTCAATTTAATTTTCCCATATATTATCTTCTTTCAATGACAAATAGTTATTGTTATTTGGTGTTATTTCACCAATGATTGAATACAACTGCAAAGGTATATAGATGGTTGATTCTTTCAAACAAAGAAACATTAGTTTAAGAGACTAGAAAATAAATGAGTGATTTTAAAAATAAAAATAAAATAATCATGTCATACCTGTCTTTTAAAAGATATTAACTATAAAATTTATTCCTATACTAGAGTTCCAATGTTAATTAAGTATTTGTGCATATTCTCAAGAAAATTAAACAGATTTCAATTTTGAAAGATAGCAGAATATGCCAGCCCCAAATACAGTTTGCCTTCTGTATTCATAGGCTCTGCATAAGCAGATTCATCCAAATGCAAATGAAAAATACTTGGGAAAAAATTCCAGAAACTTTTGAAAAGCAAAACTTGAATTTTCCATGACCCAGTAACTATTTACATACCATTTACATTGTATTTCCAAATATTTACATAGCAATTATAGTGTATTAATTATCATAAGTAGTCTAGAGATGATTTAAAGTATAAAGGAGAATGTGTATAGGTTAAATGCAAACACTACACCATCTTATATAAGAGACTTGAGTATTCATGACTTTGGTATCTGCTAGGGGTCCTGGAACCAGTTCACTGTTGATACAGAGGGATGACTCTATATCACTTTGGTCTATTGATTACTATGAGCTGTATGCATTTGAAAAATAACAAGTGTTGGGGTGAGGTGGAAAGTTTTCTCTAAACTTTATCTGCTTAAAGACAGATCCTCCAAAAAGAAATTCAATTGTCATAAGCCCAGGGAGTTTCACTAACCAAGGGAGGTTGACCCATTACAGGAGAGAAAAATAGAAGTTAATACCACACCCAGATAAACTTTGTCACAAACTATCACATGTCCCATCTGTTCTTCTAAGGGCCCATTTATCTTCCCTAAAATTCACTTACTCTCTCTTAAGAGATTTACATCCTCCCTCTTTTTCCCTGTTTTGATGGTATGTAAGCCTGAACTCTAAGACACCTTGGATAAATTACTCATCTTTTCTTGGATGTCTCGAAAGTATACATGAAGTGTGCATATTAATAAACTTCTGTTTGGTTTTCTCTTGTTCCTCTTTTATTACAGAGGTCTCAGTTAAGACCTCTGAAAGATAAAGGTAAAATTATTTTTCCCCCTTATAATATCATCAGTTTTATTATCTTTGTTGATATTATTAACAATGCATTTACTTGCAACAAAGATTATTAAGAAAATATAGTTTGATTTTTGTTTGTATTTTAATCATTTTCATACAAAACTAACCAGTTTATAACGGTCATGGAAACATGGAACTTTAAAAGCAAGCAAACAAACAAACAAAAAATGAGTGTGTTTGTTGTTTGTTTGTTTGTTTGTTTCCAGTAAGCAATACATATTATTTGCTCTGGGAAGAGAGAATCTTTCCCAAAGACAGGAAAGGATAAAAATAGAGAGGGACCAGTTAGAGAGAGAGTGTGGAGATAGCATTGCGCATCCAGAATAATTTTATTATATATCCTGAACTGGAAGCAAAGTTTGTCTAGTGTCATTAAACAGAGTTTGGAGTGATCCTGGTACCCATGAGTGTGAGAGGATAAGACTGAAGCTGAGGGCCCCTCTTTTCAACAGATAGTGAAAAAGTCTCACTACAAGGGAAGAAGAGTTGCTTTCTAGAAAGCGGATAAAGGTCGATAATGTCAAACAATACAGAGTGAAAACAATATATTAAATAAACATGACCATCGACTTTAGCCACAAGAAATTTATTAGTGTCTGGTGAGAGAGGGATTGTGACAGAAGTTTCTTGATAGTCAATGGATGAAAGGATGGGAGATGAAAAATATGAGAGCATGTGTATACTATTCAGAGGGCTTCCCAGGTGACTCAGTGGGTAAAGAACCTGCCTGCAATGTAGGAGATGCTGAAGATGTGGATTCTATCCTTGGGTTGGGAAGATCCCCTGGAGGAGGGCATGGCAACCTACTTCAGCATTCTTGCCTGGGAAATCCCCTTGACAAAGGAGCCTGGTGGGCTACAGTTCACAAGGTCACAAAGAACTGGACACAACTGAAGCTACTGAGCATGCCTGCCTGCATACTATCTGGAACTATCTTTCATTCACTAGGGAAAGAGGAAAATTCTCGCTCGTTAGAGAACAATGCTAAATTAAGAGGGCATTGTAACTTTAAATAAGGAGAAAACTTGAAATCATTTATATGTAGAAGGGAAAGAATCCATTAAAAGGAAGGGACACAGTTAGAAGGCAGGAGAAGGGAGGTAATTAGCAGAGGGAAATTGTCATGAATAGCAGAGAAGATAATCCCAAGCCATGGTAGAAAGGTTAACTTTCATACATGAAAAAGCCAATTTGTCCATGAAAATGAAAAGGAATAGTGGATGGTGATGGCATGGAGTGAGATGTTCTGCCTATTGACCTTTATTATTTACTCATTTGTTTGGTTTTCTCTGCAGTAGGAGACAAGCACTGCTGCATGGGATGTTGAAAGATATGGAACAGAAGGCTGAGGTAACTGGCAAAATAATTGAAATAGCTGCTGGGGTTATGTGAAAGTACTTAACGGGGAACTTAGACAAAGTTAAGAAGAGTATGCAGGGAGTGACTCTATTGTAGTTTCAGAGGAGGTAAAAAGTCTTTCTCAGAACCAGCTGGTCACATATCACCAAGAAAGTCAATGCAAACTTGATTAGCTTCACCTGTTTCATTTTTTAAAACTCAATTTCACATTTTCTCCTATTTATTTAGTATTTGGTCTGGAAAAGATGATTCTTTGCTATTTATGCCTTTCAGGAACAGTGGGTGAGGCTAAACATGAAGATCAGAGAAACTAAAACAAATTAGACTGAGAGTGTTCTTATGCGGCTTATGGTCTATCTGAAGGTAACTGGTAGGTTTATATAAATGGGGCCTTAACTTACAAAGATCGTTCCAAAATAAATTGAGCAGGTATAATAATTCACTGAAAATTGCTCCTGAGTTATTACATGCTATTGCTGACCACAAAGAAAAACAAAAAAATCCCCCAAATCTTCAAGTCAGCAACTTGTGGTTAATGTCCCCTTGCTTTATGCTCCTCTATTTAATTTTTTTTTTTTTCTGGATGGCTCTCAGAAAGATATTAAAGTTTTATGATTTTTTCCAGATGATTCATGATTTTTGTTTATCAAACGATTTGTTGTTTTTTGATGTTTTTGTTTAAATAGGAACAAATGAAAAGATGCTTGAAAAAGAATGTGTGTATATTTTTGATGAGGACAGCAACACAATTGAAAATGAACAGTTCCTATCACTCTTTATTTATATTACACCTTTCCTCAAGTGTTTTGTTTTGATTGTTATCTTTATTCAGATCCTATTATCTCTCTTTGTTAATATTTCAAGTTATCTAACTGAGCTTTGATTTTTGGTGATAGGTGTGATGAGAAACATTATATGAAATTTGTTATTAGCCAAGATAATTTTTTTAAATTGTTTGAAACTTTATACTAAAGATTTGCAATGACTTTCTTTGATGAGGGCAGACATGATGATAGAGATTCTATTAACAAAGTATTTCATAATTAAGAACATTATAATTTGCTAACAGAGCTCACAACAGCTGCCTGTGGAATAAGACAATATGCTTTTCCTCTCCCCACTGGGCCTAATTCCCTAGTAACCTTATTGAAAATGTGCATGGGCTACAAAACTAAAGATTAACTGTCCAGGGACCTGCTTCCTGGAGCTTACTTGAAGATTAAATCAAATGGCAGGCAATATATATTTGGTAAAATGGCTTTGTTGCAATTTTTTTCCCACGTAGTGGTGTTATAGAAGAAGATGACACTTTATAGCTGTTTTTCAAAAAAAGTTAAAATATTCCTAAATGTGAAATAGTTTTATTCTCATGCCAAAATCAAAATGAATAATTTATTTCTTCACAACCTAAAGCATCTTCTGCTTTTTGAACATGTAATAAAGAATCTCTAATTACAAATTATCCATAATTACAAATTGTTCAGCTTCTTAAAAGATGATTATTATTCATTATCTATTTATTTCATAACAAATGCCACTAAAGGTGTGAAAGATGAGTTTAAAATGCCAACTGAGATTTGCAATATTTTAATTAAATAGAAAGCAGTTCAAATATATATTTAAAAACAAAGCTTTTAGACTACACATTAGTAAATGGATTTCTACTTAACAAATCAGAGAAAGATGGATGAAGATGTTCTGCTTTTAAAAATACTATATTTAGCATGCCTGTGCAGAGACACTGAAGTGTGATTTGTCCTCATAGCAGACATCTGAAGAACAAGTGACATTCTTACACAAAATCCATATTGGTGATGTATTTAATTACAGAGCTGATTGAAATTGACAGCTTTAGTGACCTGAGTTTGCACTTGTGGTGATTGATGTATGCTTCAACTCTGGTTACTTTTAAACCAATTCACATATTGCTCAATACTATAATATCATCCTGTCAAATTGCAAACTACATTTTTACAAGTATGGGGACTGGAGAGAGTGCATGTGTAATTAAGGGGAGAGAGAGATGAATTGTTTAAAAACACCTATGCAACTGTTAAACTGGGACCGCTGTTATTTGAAAGCAGAATGAAAGAAAATTCAATACACTCACTCAGGCATCCATGTTCCTAGAGTCATCTTTACTGCTAGAGAAATGTATTCCTGACTGTAATTCATGGTTAAGAAAGAAGTCTCAGAACTTTGGTGGATGTCTCTAAAGCCTTATTTTCTTAAGTATTATGTTAGCTTTTAGGAAAAAATGTGTGTGTTAGTCAATCAGTCATGCCCAACTTTGCGACCCTATGGACTTTAGCCTGCCAGGCTCCTCGGTCCATTGAATTCTCCAGGCAAGAATACTGGAGTGGGTAGCCTTTCCCTTCTCCAGGGCATCTTCCCAACCCAGGAAACAAACTCAGGTCTCCTGTATTGAAGGTGGATTCTTTACCAGTTGAGCCACAGGGGAAGCCCAAGAATACTGGAGTGGGTAGCCTATCCCTTCTGCAGGGTTATCTTCCCCTCCCAGGAATCAAACCGGGGTCTCCTGAATTGCATTGTATTCTTTACCAACTGAGATACCAAGGAAGCCCCTAACCAGAGAAAGGTGACGATAAATTCCCCTCCTGTACTTGCTGCCTCAGAATTTCTGCTCACTATTTAATTCTTCACATAGCAACTCATCTTTTAAAACAATGTTCCAGTTCATCCCATTTATAAACTTATGTTTTCTTTTCCATTGGATTTCATTCTTTAGAATATCATGAAGTGAGATCACTGCATGACAGAAAAATAGCAGGAGATAGCTTAACTCCTTTTCCACGAACTTGCGTATCAGAAGAAATTGCCAAAAAGAATCAGAAAAATGGCATCTGCCTCACTCCTGCCTTCTAAACCACATGCATCTAACTTCTGTTCAGAACTAATTCATGGAGAGAGCTGAAGCAGGAGGATGATGAAAAGAAGTAGCCAATCCATATTGTCTCCAAGACTGAGGAGGCAGAGCATTTCTTTTTGCAAAAGATTGAAAATGGAATAGATTTTAGACACCATTAACATCACAAATTTTCCCTCCCCATTATATGCAAACAGGTAATTATCCACTGTGTACTCAAACAAGAGAAAGGCTGTTTGTTTCTCTAGGGCAATTGACCTCGAATCTAGAGATTTGAGGTCAACATGCACAAAGCACAGCAAGTTGGTCCTCATTCTGAAAACAGAGGGATCCTCTATAGTGAATGACGAGACTCCCAATCTCCTCTTACAAACAAAAACTAAAGGGAATAACACGTAGCACAAGTTTAAAGGAGGTAATAATCTGAGTTGCATCAGACCTTTCAACTTATACCTCCTATAGCTTTGTCTCAGCAAAACAGCAGAGAATGAGTTTCAATAAACTAAAAGTGCAATCAAAAGAATAAGAAGTTATGTAATTCAGAAAGCATGAGGGACCTGAAGTAATGCTCTTTAAGAAGCACCATAATAAGAACTTTCCAGGGCTTCCCCGGTGGCTCAGAGGATAAGAATCTGCCTCCAATGCAGGAGACCCAGGTTTGATCCCTGGGTGGGGAAGATCTCCTGGAGTAGGAAATGGCAAGCCAACCCAGTATTCTTGCCTGGGAAATTCCGTGAAAGGAGGAGCCTGGCCATCTATAGTCCATGGGGTTGCAAAGAGTCATACACAACTGAGTGACTCACACACTTACACAGGAGGTTTCCATGAGTTCCAGCTAGCCTGGAGAGTAGTGAAGTCAGACTAGAACAGAAAGACTGAACACCTGTATTGTATCAGAAAAATGAAAGGATGAAAGAGAGAATGAAAGAGAGAGAGAGAAGAAGGAAAGAGGGAAGAGAGGGAGAAAGAAATAAAAGAAGGTAGGAGTGGGGGGAAAGAGGAAGGAGAAGGAGGGAGAAAGAGGGAGAAGAAGGAAGAGAAGTGAGGAAATAAAAGTGAGAGATAGCCTAATGTGATGGAAAATATTAAAGCTGGTTATGCTATTCTAAATATCAGCATATTGGGCTACATTAATCAGAGGTACATAGAAAATACACTTTAAATAAGAATAGATTTTTAATTTCAGGGAAAACTAAATGTGTCTTTATATATGTATATATATATATGTATATATATATGTATATATATACATACACACACACACAAATAATAAGGCTTTGTGGCTTAAAGTAGTGAATAACCCTAATTATATAAAGTTTAAATATTAATTCAACAAAATAGCTATTTTCTCTAATACTGAGAAGATATAGGGAAGAAACTGCATAGACATAAAACTGTTAAATTTGTACTCACTTGGATGTTATTTCAAAACATCTGAGATTAAAATTTGTAGGAAAAATGATAGTTATGTAGTTTAGATATACATGAAGCAATGTAAATAGTAAAGATTAAAGATTATTCTATCTTGAAGCAGGCTGTGGTGATAAAGTGTAACAGAGGAAGTGATCCTTTGTTTCAAACTTTTAAAATAGTTGAATTTTAAAAACATTAGAGGGTTACTTAGACTACATTTTAATTATATAGAAACAATTATATAAATTTATTTAAACAGCTGAATAATACAGAATTTATAAAAGAGATAAACACTCAGCAATAATTACTAAAAACATGCTGGCAGACATTTTGAAGCTTCTTCTGTGTGGATACATTTATGCATATATTTTTATATTTTCTCATTTAATAGCTTTAAAAAGTCTTTCATACATCACAAAGTATTATACAGAACTATTATATAAACTTCTTCTGTTGTTGTTGAGTCACTCAGTCATAACCGACTCTTTGCAACCCCATGGACTACAGCATGCCAGGCTTCCCAGTCCTTCTCAACCTCCCAGAGTTTGCTCAAATTCATGTCCATGGAGTCAGTGATATCACTCAATGGCATCTCCTATATAGACTTGTCCGGTATATTTAGGTTATTCCCGGTTTTAATCATCATAAGAAGGGAAAAATCATTATCTTTTTATTCAAACAACTTTTCCAAAATAGTCCTTAGATTTTCTTCATTACAGTTATGATAAACTTTCTAATTATGTTCTTATTTGTATTAACACAATGTTTTTGGAGAAGTTCAGATTCAGAGAAAATACAGAGAAAACAGAGATTTCCCATAAATACATATATGGCCTTCTCCATTAGCCACATCCCCCATTATTCGTTAAAACCAGTAAACAAACATTGACACAGCATAGTCACTCAAAGTATATAGTTTGTATTAAAATTCCCTCTTGATATATATATATAATTTAATTTTAATATTTTAATATAATATTAATATTATAAATAATTTTATTTATTTATTTTTGACTGTACTGGGTCTTCACTGTTGCACAGGTTTTTCTCTAGTTAGAGCAAGCATGGCCTACAATTCATTGCAGTGCATCAGCTTCTCATTGTGGTGGCTTCTCTTGTTGCAGAGAATTGGTTCTAATGTGCGTGGGCTTCAGTAGTTGTGGCATGCAACTCAGTAACTGCAGTTGCATGGGCTTAGTTACTTTGCAGTATGTGGGATCTTCCCAGACCAGGGATCAAACCCATGTCTCCTGCACTGGCAGAGGGATTCTTTACCACTGAGCCATCAGAGAAGCCCTAGAGTTCACTTTTAATGTTACATATCTTATGATTTTGGACAAATGTATAATGGTGTATGATCATAATATGGAATAATTACATAATTAAGGATGAATAATTACATAATTAAGGATCATAATTATGATCCGTGTGGGGCCACCCAAGGTGGACGGGTCATGGTGGAGAGGTCTGACAGAATATGGTCCACTGGAAAAGGGAATGGCAAACCACTTCAGTATTCTTGCCTTGAGAACCCCATGTATGAAAAGGCAAAAAAATAGGACACTGAAAGATGAACTCCGCAGGTCCATAGGTGCTCACTATGCTGTTGGATATCAGTGAAGAAATAACTCCAGGAAGAATGAAGGGATGGAGCCAAAGCAAAAACAATACCCAGTTGTGGATGGGACTGGTGATAGAAGCAATGTTCGATGCTGTAAAGAGCAATATTGCATAGGAACCTGGAATGTCAGGTCCATGAATCAAGGCAAATTGGAAGTGGTCAAACAGGAGATGGCAAGGGTGAACATCGACATTCTAGGAATCAGCGAAATAAGATGGACTGGAATGGGTGAATTTAACTCAGATGACCATTATATCTACTACTGTGGGCAGGAATCCCTTAGAAGATATGGAGTAGCCATCATGGTCAACAAAAGAGTCCAAAATGCAGTACTTGGATGCAATCTCAAACACAACAGAATGATCTCTGTTCATTTCCAAGGGGCAAACCATTCAATATCATGGTAATCCAAGTCTATGCCCCAACCAGTAATGCTGAAGAACCTGAAGTTGAACAGTTCTATGAAGACCTATAAGATCTTCTAGAACTAACACACAAAAAAAGATATCCTTTTTATTATAGGGGACTGGAATACAAAAGTAGGAAGTCAAGAAACAGCTGGAGTAACAGGCACATTTGGCCTTGGAGTATAGAATGAAGCATGGCAAAGGCTAATAGAGTTTTGCCAAGAGAACACACTGGTCATAGCAAACACCCTCTTCCAACAACACAAGAGAAGACTCTACACATGGACATCACCAGATGGTCAACACTGAAATCAGATTGATTATATTCTTTGGAGCCAAAGATGGAGAAGCTCTGTACAGTCAGCAAAAACAAGACCAGGAGCTGACTGTGGCTCAGATCATGAACTCTTGATTGCCAAATTCAGAGAGAAATTGAAGAAAGTGGAGAAAACCATTAGATCATTAAGTTATGACCTAAACCAAATTCCTTATGACTATACAGTGAAAGTGAGAAATAGGTTTAAGGGACTAGATCTGATAGACAGAGTGCCTGATGAACTATGGAATGAAGTTTGTAACATTGTACAGGAGACAGGGATCAAGACCATCCACATGGAAAAGAAATACAAAAAAGCAAAATGGCTGTCTGAGGTGGCCTTACAAATAGCTGTGAAAAGAAGGAAAGTGAAAAGCAAAGGAAAAAAGGAAAGATACACCCATTTGAATGCAGAGTTCCAAAGAATAGCAAGAAGAAATCAGAAAGCCTTCCTTGGCCATAAATGCAAAGAAATAGAGGAAAACAATAGAATGGGAAAGACTAGAGATATCTTCAAAAAAACTAGAGATACCAAGGGAACATTTCATGAAAAGATGGGCTCAATAAAGGACAGAAATGGTATGGACCTAACAGAAGCAGAAGATATCAAGAAGAGGTGGCAAGAATACACATAACTGTACAAAAAAGATCTTCATGACCCAGATAATCATGATGGTGTGATCACTCACCTAGAGCCAGATATCCTGGAATGTGAAGTCAAGTGGGCCTTAGAAAGCATCACTATGAACAAAGCTAGTGGAGGTGATGGAATTCCAGTTGAGCTGTTTCAGGTCCTGAGGGATGATGCTGTAAAAGTGCTGCACTCAATATGCCAGCAAATTTGGAAAACTCAGAAGTGGCCACAGGACTGGAAAAGGTCAGTTTTCATTCCAACCCCAAAGAAAGGCAATGCCAAAGAATAACTACCGCACAATTTCACTCATCTCACACCTAGTAAAGTGATGTTTAACATTCTCCAAGCCAGGCTTCAGCAATACATGAACTGTGAACTTCCAGATGTTCAAGCTGGTTTTAGAAAAGGCAGAGGAACCAGAGATCAAATTGCCAATATCCAGTGGATCATGGAAAAAGCAAGAGAGTTCTAGAAAAACATCTATTTCTGCTTTCTTGACTATGCCAAAGCCTTTGACTGTGTGGATCACAATAAACTGTGGAAAATTCTGAAAGAGATGGTAATGCCAGACCACCTGACCTGCCTGTTGAGAAATCTGTATGCAGGTCAGGAAGCAACACTTAGAACTGGACATGGAACAAGAGACAGGTTCCAAATAGGAAAAGGAGTACGTCAAGGCTGAATATTGTCATCCTACTTATTTGATTTATATGCAGAGTACATCATGAGAAACTCTGGGCTGCAAGAAGCACAAGCTGAAATCAAGACTGCTGGGAGAAATATCAATAACCTCAGATATGCAGATGACACCACCCTTATGGCAGAAAGTGAAGAGAAACTAAAGAATCTCCTGATGAAAGTGAAAGAGGAGAGTGCAAAAGTTGGCTTAAAGCTTAACATTCAGAAAATGAAGATCATGGCATCTGGCCCCATCACTTCATGGGAAATAGATGGAGAAACAGTGGAAACAGTGTCAGACTTTATTTTTTGGGGTCCAAAATCACTGCAGATGGTGACTGCAGCCATGAAATCAAAAGACACTTACTCCTTGGAAGGAAAGTTATGACCAACCTAGACAGCATATTAAGAAGCAGAGACATTACTTTGTCAACTGAGGTCCGTCTAGTCAAGGCTATGGTTTTTCCAGTGGTCATGAACAGATGTAAGAGTTGGACTATAAAGAAAGCTGAGCACCAAAGAATTCAAAGATGCTTTTGAACTGTGGTGTTGGAGAAGCCTCTTGAGAGTCCCTTGGACTGCAAGGAGATCCAACCACTCAATTCTAAAGGAGATCAGTCCTAGGTGTTCATTGGAAGGACTGATGTTGAAGCTGAAAGTCCAATACTTTGGCCACCTGATGCAAAGAGCTGACTCATTTGAAAAGACCCTGATTCTGTGAAAGATTAAAGGCAGGAGGAGAAGGGGAAGACAGAGGATGAGATGGTTGGATGGCATCACCGATTCAATGGACATGGATTTGGGTAGATTCTGAGAGTTGGTGATGGACAGGGAGGCCTGGCATTCTGTGGCTCATGGCATTGCAGAGTCAGACACGACTGAGTGATTGAACTGAACTAAATGGGTCATAATTACAGAATATTTTCAGAGCCCTGACAATCTTTGCTTCACCATTTTATCTTTCTCTCCCATCCCAACAACCATTGATCACTGATATTTTTATTCTCTTCATGGTTGTTGTGGTGTTGGTGATTTAGTCACTAAGTTGTGTCTGACTCATTGCAACCCCAGGCTCCTCTGGCCATGGGGTTTTCCAGGCAAGAATACTGGCATGGGTTGCCATTTCCAAATCCAGGTGATCCTCCTGACTCAGGGATCGAACCCAGGTCTCCTGCATTACAGGTGGATTCTTTATTAATTGAGCCACCAGAGAGGCCCCCTCTCTTCATATTTTTGCCTTTCTCAGAATGGTGGGACAAAATGGCTAGAGGAGCCTGGGTATTTCCCTTCCTCTCAGTCATTTAGGTGGTTATCCTGGCAAGTTAATACCTGATTAACTAGTTTCCCCTAATGGCAGACTTATTAAAAAGAACAGAATGATTTTGTTTATTCCAAAGTAGTTATTTGTATTTTTTCCATGCTGAAAGTACAAGAGGATTTTTCTGAAATATTTAGTGTAGGGAATCTATTGAGACCCTATAGGTAAATCACAAAGTATTGTGGAGTCCCTCTTCTGACTGGGTCCCCCTGTATTTTTAGCTCTTAGACTTGGCCACACTGAGCCTTCTGTATTTCATTTCAATTATAGTTCAAATTTTCCTACCTAGAATTGGTTTCTATGGTGCTTTCTGGGTCTACTTTGAGGACTCCCCTTCTGTCTTTCCAATCTTGGGAGCAGCAGTTTGTTTTGTGTTTTCTTTGCTATTCTGGAACCAAAGAGATTTGTGGATTTTAAAGTTTGTTCAGATTTTTACTTTAGTTATGGTGGAGTGGTGATGTCTAAGCTTCTTACCTTGGAACAGAAAATTGGACACTCATGATATTTTAAATTGCCAAACCATCTGGAATTTATTTCCCCAAATGTGAGGTGTAGCAATAACTTCACTCACTTACAAATCATGAAGTAAGATTTCATAATGATATTTGAATGATTCACATCTCCTTGCTACTTTTGAATTCTTTTCTTCTAAAGTAAATATTTGCATATCTTTGGGTATGTTCTTGCTTATAATGAGAGTTTTACTTTTGTTTTCTTCTTTACTTTCTTTCTCATTTGCCTATCTCTTTATCTACTGATCTATTGTCTACCTATATCTAATCTGTTTATTTATTTAATTTTGCCTTGTAATCAAAAACCTTCAGCCAAATGTTAAAATATTGGCAATGTGCATACATGAATTTTTCTCAAGTTCAGAGTATAAATTTACAAGAGTTTACTATTAAGACAAAACTATTCTAAAAAGAAAATCTTATGAGCTTTCCTATTTAGAATTTTTGTAGAAATAATATATCAAATTAATAAAGTTTTCCTTTGTCCCTTCTTTGCTGTGACTAGTATGAATAGATATTAAATTTTTTCAGTTGCCCTTTCCACACCAATTAAGATGATCATTATTTTATTCTCTTTAACTCTTAACATAGCAAATCATACTGTTTTTCAGCTGATAAATCAACCTAACTTTCCTCAGTTTGGTCATAGTACTTAAGCATTTTTATATATCATTAGATCAATATGCTAATATTATAGTCATTAGCTTACATTATTTCTTTTTCTTGATATCCTTGCAAAGTTGGTATCAAGATCATTTGGGCTTCATAAAATGATTTTGAAAGTGTTTCTTTCTCTGTTCTTTAGAAGATCTTATGCTCCTTTGGTGGAAAAGGAAATGGCAACCCACTCCAGTACTCTTGCCTGGAAAATCCCATGGATGGTAGGCTACAGTCCATGGGGTTGCAAAGAGTCAGACATAGCTGAGTGACTTCATTTTCACTTTCATGCTCCTTTGGTGTGATTTCTTCATTAAGTGTTTAGAAGAGTTCATTGCTAAATCAACTGCATCTGGAGATTACATTGATGGAAATTTTATTTTTCATTCATTTTCTTTAACATTTTGTTACAGAGTCATTCAGAAGTCTTCTTTCTTCAGAAGTTTTACTTGTTTTTGCCTAGAAATTTGTACATTTTGTTCAGTTTTTCAAATCATTAAATGCATTTCGTAAAAATCCTCATTACATTTATTGCTATAATGTCTATAATATTTTATTGATATCCACTTTTCCATCTGTGATATTTTATATATGTTACTCATTTTCTCTCTTGACTTCTTTTCTTATTTTCTTTTTGGTCAGTCTTGAGAAGAATATGTCAGGTTTATTAGTTTTTAAAATGTCAACTCATTCATTTTCTTTATAATAATTTTCCTATTTAGTTTATTGTCTATTGTTTATTATTAATATTTTCTTCCATTTTATTTTAGTTCAGGCTGAAATTTTAACTTTCTGAAAGATGCTTTCATCTTTAATTTAAATTTATTAAAACATTTCTAGTATATTTATTTAAAGCCACTAATTTCTTTATAAAAATTGCTATACCTGAATCTCACAAGTTTTTATATGCTAAATTGTTATTAATTTTAGTTCAGTTTTTTTTAGTTCCATTTCTATTTCTTTTTGACTGATGAATATTTAGTTGGCATTCTTTTTAAACCCTTTTATTGGAATAGAATTGATTTACAAATTTGTGTTAGTTTCACTAAGGTCTATTATACAAATACATATATCCACTCTTTTTTAGATTCTTTCCCCATATAAGCCATTACAAGAGTTTGGGTGGAGTTTCCTGTGCTAGTTTTCTGTACTGCTAATATCCCTTGAAATTTACCCACGTGGTTACTCTTTCTGTTGCTCTTTCAGTTCAGTTCAGTTCAGTTCAGTTGCTCAGTCGTGTCCAACTCTTTGCGACCCCACGAATCGCAGCACACCAGGCCTCCCTGTCCATCACCATCTCCCGGAGTTCACTCAGACTCATGTCCATCTAGTCAGTGATGCCATCCAGCCATCTCATCCTCGGTCGTCCCCTTCTCCTCCTGCCCCCAATCCCTCCCAGCATCAGAGTCTTTTCCAATGAGTCAACTGTTCGCATGAGGTGGCCAAAGTACTGGAGTTTCAGCTTTAGCATCATTCCTTCCAAAGAAATCCCAGGGCTGATCTCCTTTAGGATGGACTGGTTGGATCTCCTTGCAGTCCAAGGGACTCTCAAGAGTCTTCTCCAACACCACAGTTCAAAAGCATCAATTCTTCGGTGCTCAGCCTTCTTCACAGTCCAACTCTCACAAATAATTTACTTTTTTTCAATAGGATCCTGTTAAGATTTTTAACCTTGTCTTTTATTTCAAAAATTACACTATAAGTTATAGTTTTGTCATCTTGCTTGGAGACTATTAAATTTTTTAATTTGTGGCTCCTTATTGGTAGCTCAGTGGTAAAAGAATTTGCCTGCAAAGAAGGAGAAATAGGTCCATGAATTTGATCCCTGGGTCCGGAAGAAACCCTGGAAAAGGAAATGGCAACCCTTTTCAACAACTTGCCTGGGAAATCTCATGGACAGAGGAGCCTGGTAGCTTACAGTCCATTGGGTTGCTAAGAGTCAGGCATGACTGAAAGACTAAACCACCACCATTTTTATTCAACAACAGTTTTTAGATACTGGAAGTTAAACAGAGGTCAGTGATCCTAGAAATAAAGAATGACTTGAGATAAGCCCTGCCTTTGTCCTAGGTTATGGTGTAGAGAGATATTACAAGCTATGATGCACAGAGAAGAACCTCAAGCATGACCCATTCATCTCCAGTCAAGAAGCCAGAATTTGAGTGGGTAGCTAGTCTCATGGACACTGAGAATATATCAACAGAAGTCTTCATCTTTGTTTGGAGACTATCAGCACATAGAGGCCACTTGGATCTAATTATCATTAAACAGTATTTATTAACTACAATGTCCTTGATGACAGAGAAATGATTTACTACACAGTACAGTCCTAGTTAGGATCAGTGAAAGTATAGGAGGAACTATATGGGACCAACATAATATCAATTATGCTAATAGCCACCCACTCATTTGCTGCTTCCTTCAGTAGAATTTAAGCTCCAGAAAAGCAAGAACATTTTTCTCTTTATCATTGAACTCTCAGTGCTAGTCACAGGACCCAGTACCAAGTAAATACTCAATAAACATTTTTAAATGTATAAATAAGTATAGGACCTTGGGAGAATTAATCATCCTCCCTAACTATCATTAAAATATAAATAGCCAGTCTAGGTTCGATACAGGATACAGGATGCTTGGGACTGGTGCACTGGGATGACCTAGAGAGATGATATGAGGAGAGAGGTGGGAGGGGAGTTCAGGATTGGAAACTCATGTACACCCGTGGCAGATTCATGTCTATGTATGGCAAAACCAATACAGTATTGTAAAGTAAAATAAAAAATAAAATTTAAAAAATTTAAAAATATTGGCAAAAATATAAATACACATTCAAATTCATAACATTGTGCTGAAAATTAAACACTAGACACAATAAAAGGCAATATAATGTAGTTAGTAACAAATATTAAGAATAATAGCCTATATAACAATTTAAATCTAGTGGAATATCACTGGCTACTTTTGAGCAAAAGTATGATTTCATCTGACCTTAGGAACTTGACTTTGGCCTCAATTTATGAGTAATAGATAATATTAAGAAGCTAGTAGTTTCACTAAGAAGTTATTTTAGTAATATATAAAAATAATGGTAATGTGAATCAGAATGGTGATAATATGACTAATACAATATGAAAGATATCATTGTAGGAGTTACTTTGAGAGGTTATTAGATATAGAGAATAAAAATATCTATTTCAGATGTTAGAGAATTAGAGAATGAAGTATTGTTAAAATCAGCATAGAAATTATGTGGCAAAACAGAGATATTTGTAGACGGATTGGGGAAAAGGACATCAAGGGAGATAATTCTGTCAATTTTGAACACTAAATTTCAACGTTAAGAAATCAAGAATGACAGTTTGGCACTTAGAAATGAAATTTGCATAGAGGTCTTCCCTGGTGGCTCAGCGGTAAAGAATGTGTCTGATAATGCAGGAGACACGAGTTCTATCCCTGAAAAGGATGATTCCCTGGAAAAGAAAATGGCAACCCACTCTAGTACACTTGTGTGGGAAATTAAATGGACAGAGGAGCCTATATAACAATCCCTGGGGTTCAAAAGAGTTGGACATGACAGAGCAGCTGAGCAACAACAACAAAAGTATATTGAAGTCAACAGAATAAAAAATAGTAAATAAATCCATGGATTTCAACAGATTATTTGAGTATGTTTCAAAGATACATAAGAAAAAAATTCTTCAGTGAGCTCTGAACCCAAGTAGTCTGTTGCCACATCTTATTGGTCACCAGATTTTTGCATACATTTCTTCTGCATGCTTGGATATGTGCCAAGTCGCTTTGGTCATGTCAGCTCTTTGTGACCTTGTGGACCATAGCCTTCCGGGTTCCTCTGTCCATGAGATTTTCCAGGTATGAATACTGGAGTGGGTTGCCATTCCCTTCTCCAGGGCATCTTCCTGATCCAAGGACCGAATCCCTGTCTCTTTCATTTCCTGCATTAGTAGGCAAGTTCTTTACCACTAGTACCACCTGGGAAGCCCCGTATATTTCGTCTGTGTATTACTGTGTTAGCTCCTCAGTCATGTCTAACTCTTTGTGATCCCATGGACTGTAGCCAACCAGGCTCCTCTATCCATGGGATCTCCAGGCAAGAATAGAGGAGTGGGTAGCCATTTCCTTCTCCAGGGGATCTTCCTGACCTAGGGATTGAACCCTGGTCTCCTTCATTGAAGGCAGATTCTTTACCATCTGAGCCACCTAGGAAGAATTATATTACTTCCGATAACTACTAAATATTTGGCCTGTCTCTAACACAAATGTTTCAGTTAGCACTCTAGTTCTTTGTCTTTTATGTAAATCTTACCTTCCTTAAAGGTCTTAATTCACTTGTTCACTGTCGTAGAGGAAATATAGGGTAGGAAAGAAATGGTTCGTCTCTTGGTATCCTATCATTTTGCCTTATCATACTGTTCATGGGGTTCTCAAAGCAAGAATACTGAAGTGGCTTGCCATTCCCTTCTCCAGTGGACCACATTCTGTCAGACCTTTCCACCATGACCCGCCCATCTTGGGTTGCCTCGCAGGCATGGCTTGGTTTCATTGAGTTAGACAAGGATGTGGTCCTAGTGGGATAGGTGCCCAATTTGCTACTGGAGATCAGTGGAGAAATAACTGCAGAAAGAATGAAGGGATGGAGCCAAAGCAAAAACAATACCCAGTTGTGGATGTGACTGGTGGTAGAAGCAAGATCCGATGCTGTAAAGAGCAATATTGCATAGGAACTTGGAATGTCAGGTCCATGAATCAAGGCAAATTGGAAGTGGTCAAACAAGAGATGGCAAGGGTGAATGTCGACATTCTAGGAATCAGTGAACTAAAATGGACTGGAATGGGTGAATTTAACTCAGATGACCATTATATCTACAACTGCAGGCAGGAATGCCTCAGAAAAAATGGAATAGCCATCATGGTCAACAAAAGAGTCTGAAATGCAGTACTTGGATGCAATCTCAAAAATGACAGAATGATCTCTGTTCATCTCCAAGGCAAACCATTCAATATCACAGTTATCCAAGTCTATGCCCCAATCAGTAACGCTGAAGAAACTGAAGTTGAATGGTTCTATGAAGACCTACAAGACCTTTTAGAACTAACACCCAAAAAAGATGTCCTTTTCATTATAGGGGACTGGAATGCAAAAGTAGGAAGTCAAGAAACACCTGGAGTAACAGGCAAATTTGGCCTTGGAATGCGGAATGAAGCAGGGCAAAGGCTAATAGAGTTTTGCCAAGAAAATGCACTGGTCATAGCAAACACCCTCTTCCAACAACACAAGAGAAGACTCTACACATGGACATCACCAGATGGTCAACACCGAAATCAGATTGATTATATTCTTTGCAGCCAAAGATGGAGAAGCTCTATACAGTCAACAAAAACAAGACCAAGAGCTGACTGTGGCTCAGATCATGAACTCCTTATTACCAAATTCAGACTCAAATTGAAGAAAGTAGGGAAAACCGCTAGACCATTCAGGTATGACCTAAATCAAATCCCTTATGATTATACAGTGGAAGTGAGAAATAGCTTTAAGGGACTAGGTCTGATAGAGAGAGTGCCTGATGAACTATGGAATGAGGTTCATGACATTGTACAGGAACAGGGATCAAGACCATCCCCATGGAAAAGAAATACAAAAAAGCAAAATGGCTGTCTGGGGAGACCTTACAAAGAGCTGTGAAAAGAAGAGAGGCAAAAAGCAAAGGAGAAAGGAAAGATATAAGCATCTGAATGAAGAGTTCCAGAGAATAGCAAGAAGAGATAAGAAAGCCTCCTTCAGCGATCAATGCAAAGAAATAGAGGAAAAGAACAGAATAGGAAAGACTAGAGATCTCTTCAAGAAATTTAGAGATACCAAGGGAACATTTCAAGCAAAGATGGGCTCGATAAAGGACAGAAATGGTATGGACCTAACAGAAGCAGAAGATATTAAGAAGAGGTGGCAAGAATACAGGGAAGAACTGTACAAAAAAGATCTTCATGACCCAGATAATCATGATGATGTGATCATTCATCTAGAGCCAGACATCTTGGCATGTGAAGTCAATTGGGCCTTAGAAAGCATCACTGTGAACAAAGCTAGTAGAGGTGATGGAATTCCAGTGGAGCTGTTTCAAATCCTGAAAGATGATGCTGTGAAAGTGCTGCACTCAATATGTCAGCAAATATGGAAAACTCAGCAGTGGCCACAGGACTGGAAAAGGGCAGTTTTCATTCCAATTCCAAAGAAAGGCAATGCCAAAGAATGCTCAAACTACCGCACAATTGCACTCATCTCACATGCTAGTAAAGTAATGCTCAAAATTCTCCAAGCCAGGCTTCAGCAGTACATGAACCGTGAACTCCCTGATGTTCAAGCTGGTTTTAGAAAAGACAGAGGAACCAGAGATCAAATTGCCAACATCTGCTGGATCATGGAAAAAGCAAGAGAGTTCCAGAAAAACATCTCTTTCTGCTTTATTGACTATGCCAAAGCCTTTGACTGTGTGGATCACAATAAACTGTGGAAAATTCTGAAAGAGATGGGAATACCAGACCACCTGACCTGCATGTTGAGAAATCTGTATGCAGGTCAGGAAGCAACAGTTAGAACTGGACATGGAACAAGAGACTGGTTCCAAATAGGAAAAGGAGTACGTCAAGGCTGTATATTGTCATCCTACTTATTTGACTTCTGTGCAGAGTACATCATGAGAAACGATGGATTGGAAGAAATACAAGCTGGAATCAAGATTGCCGGGAGAAATATCAAAAACCTCAGACATGCAGATGACACCACCTTTATGGCAGAAAGTGAAGAGAAGCTAAAAAGCCTCTTGATGAAAGTGAAAGAGAAGAATGAAAAAGTTGGCTTAAAGCTCAACATTCAGAAAACGAAGATCATGGCATCTGGTCCCAACACTTTATGGGAATGGGGAAATAGTGGAAATAGTGTCAGACTTTATTTTGGGGGGCTCCAAAATCACTGCAGATGGTGACTGCAGCCATGAAATTAAAAGACGCTTACTCCTTGGAAGAAAAGTTATGACCAACCTAGATAGCATATTGAAAAGCAGAGACATTACTTTGCCGACTAAGGTCCGTCTAGTCAAGGCTATGGTTTTTCTTGTGGTCATGTATGAATGTGAGAGTTGGACTGTGAAGAAGGCTGAGCATCGAAGAATTGATGCTTTATGAACCGTGGTGTTGGAGAAGACTCTTGAGAGTCCCTTGGACTGCAAGGAGATCCAACCAGTCCATTCTGAAGGAGATCAACCTTGGGATTTCTTTGGAAGGAATGATGCTAAAGCTGAAGCTCCATTACTTTGGCCACCTCATGTGAAGAGTTGACTCATTGTAAAAGACTCTGATGCTGGGAGGGATTGGGGGCAGGAGAAGAAGGGGACGACAGATGAGGATGAGATGGCTGGATGGCATCACAGACTCGATGGACATGAGTCTGAGTGAACTCCGGGAGTTGGTGATGGACAGGGAGGCCTGGCGTTCTGCGATTCATGGGGCCTCAAAGAGTCGGACACGACTGAGCGACTAAACTGAACTGACAGAACTGAAATAACTGAACACTAGGTATTTGATTAGTGTTAAATCAAAATATTCTATTCATGATACATGTATCAGTTTATAAATAATTCTGACCCAAACTACAGTTTAAAATTGTATCATAAACCTTCATGATAAAAAGATTTTAGTGGTCAGCATTCCAAATCTTCCCTTCCAATTTTTTTCAAGCTAAGAAATGAGTTTAGCATGAATACTAACCGTTCCCAAATCCCTTTGGGCGTTGTTTTCTAGGTGTTTAAAATTTCCCTGACACCAGAAAAACAACAGTAGAATGATGACCAGATGGCAGGAGAGCTGTGTTGGCTGGAAGTAAGATGAGCATTGAAGCATAATGAGCAAATTAGAGATTTTAATCTTTTCTATGGGCAGATCAACCTAATGGGGTGGACAAGAGCACCCAATATCTTTTTATTAAGTTTATTTATTTCCTTTAAGAAACAGTTACTGATTCATTGGTATGATGATTTTGGGGAGATGTGACTGATGGATTAGATGGAAATATTTTTCAGGTATTATCTTCTTAGAGCTACCCAGGGAGAATCTTTCCTAATCTTTGTGTATGAGGGCAGGAATGATATCATTGAGGTGTGTAGCTAAAACCTTGGAAACAATCTTGTACTCTCTATCCAGGAGAGTAAAACAGGATGAAAATCCGCCAATTGTTCCTTACCTTGTCATCTTTTCAAGGATTATGGGATCAAGGGAGTTTTCATGTCTTGGGACATAATTCTGATCTTAAAAAATTCTGAAAAGACTCTCTGATGTTAGCAATAATTGTCGCAATTGGGTTTCATAAGAATCGATGGGAAATCTGTCAGCACCTGAGGCTTTCCTTAGTTTTATGGCATGGATTTGGGTTCTCTCACTTTTAATGATATGGTCTTGTCCAACTGATTGCCTTAATGGAGGGAATGAGTTGAAAGTGAGGCCCATCAATTTTCTGTGGGGCATAACATAGAAAAAAATCTGTTGACTGCATTCAAAAGCATGTTGAAAATATTAATATCTTAAGTTTGCCTTTCTGAATTGTTGAAATAGTTTAACCTGGAATGTTATTTACTTGTATCTTTAGTAGTTAGATAACCTATATACAATTGATGAGAAATATATTGTATAAATTAATCAATATTTGAGGTAATAGGAATGGGAATTCTATGTAGACTCTAAGTAGTATTAAAATAGGGTATGTATTTTCAGTTTGATGTGAAATTCTGGAGGTGACAATTTTGTTTTCAATTAAATGAACAATAGAATAAATTATCTTGATAGTTACTTATTTAAATTCTATTCTAAAATACTGTGTAATTTAGCATGTTGAAAGCTAGAACTTAATTCGACTTTATGTTTTATCAAAAAACATGTGTTTTATCAATAAAATACTAATAAACATGACAATAATGCACTACTTGAAACTAAAGAATTACTTGTGGATAAATATACAACTCGAAATTTTCTTTAACATTAGTCTTTGTATATGTTTACTTCAATGTTTTGCTGTCTTGGGAATTTTTTTTTTAATTTTGATTTAGACATATATATTGATTTAAGAAGTGGAATAGATACCTTATTAAAATAGAAAATATCAATCAAATTTACTGATATATGAATTTGGTGAAAGAAGATGCTATGTTAGAGTCATTTCCTTCTTGTGCCTCAGCACATCATTTCCTGTTCAGAAATTTCTTTTTTTTTTTTTTTTTTAGATTATTTAGGTCTGGTAAAATGATGACAATGTGTAACTGTTATAACACCTAGCTTAGGTCGCTGAGAAAATCATGAGACTCCAGACTGGCTGATCATAAAATGCCTAACCATACCAAACAATACCAGTAACATATAAGAAATATGCAACTTGCTGCTTTAAGATTGGGAAGAGAGAATTCTTTGTCTGGAATACAAGAATCATGTCGTTTATAATTTTTGAGACTCATCTTGGGGTCTTATGGGCAGAACGTGTCAAAAACAAAACAGGTAGAGAAAAGGAGGGCTTCCCTGGTGGCTCAGACAGTAAAGAATCTTCCTGTAATTTGGGAGACCTGGGTTCAATCCCTGGGTGGGGAAGATTCCCTGGAGGAGGGCATGGCAACTGGTTCCAGTATTCTTGCCTGGAGAATCCCCATGAACAGAAGAGCCTGGCAGACTACAGTCCATGGGGTCACAGAGAGTCGGATATGGCTGAGAAACTAAGCACAGAACAGAGTAAAGGAATTAAAAAGGATGTGAAAAGGAGGTAAAGTGAACTTGGGTAAACCATCGAAAGGGAGAGTGAGAGAGAGAAAGAGAAAGAGAGATATGATAATGGGATGGCTGGTGTCATTCTTTGGATCTCTGGACCACCAATTCACAAAGCCAGTGCTGGTCCTTCAATTTTCCAGTTATATTTACCAACAAATTCCATTTGAATTTAACTTGTTGAATAGAATTTCTGCCACTTACAACAAAAAGGAGCTCTAATCCTTGGAAGAAAAGTTATGACCAACCTAGATAGCATATTGAAAAGCAGAGACATTACTTTGCCAACAAAGGTCCATCTAGTTAGTCAAGGCTATGGTTTTTCCAGTAGTCATGTATGGATGTGAGATTTGTACTGTGAAGAAAGCTGAGCACCAAAGAATTGACGCTTTTGAACTGTAGTGTTGGAGAAGACTCTTGAGAGTCCCTTGGACTGCAAGGAGATCCAACCAGTCCATCCTAAAGGAGATCAGCCCTGGGATTTCTTTGGAAGGAATGATGCTAAAGCTGAAACTCCTGTACTTTGGCCACTTCATGTGAAGAGTTGACTCATTGGAAAAGACCCTGATGCTGGTAGGAATTGGGGGCAGGAGGAGAAGGGGACGACAGAGAATGAGATGGCTGGATGGCATCACTGACTTGATGGACGTGAGTTTGAGTGAACTCCGGGAGTTGGTGATGGACAGGGACCCTGGCGTGCTTCACGGGGTCGCAAAGAGTCGGACATGACTGAGCGACTGAACTGAACTGAATACTTTAACTTAAAGGTGAAATATAGAAAATAGAGATTAACTTATTCAAAATAACTGCAAATTGTATGTTCTACTATTTATCTGAATGGCCATAAAGTAGGGAAAATAATGACCTCCTGATAGATATAAGTATTCTATTGGAGTTGGTCAAAAGTTTAAATTTTCTCAAACTTCTTTGAAAGAAATAGATTTAGGGGAGTTGCAGTCAAAATGTCAAAATGGCTTTGAGTTTTAATACTAAAAATCTTTTACGTTTGAAGGAAAGACAAAAGATAAGAAGGAAGAAGTCATCCAATGGCTATAAATTTCACTCTCCATTTTGCTGCTACTTAGATAAAGCCAAGAAAGGGCAGTACAGCAACCTAGAAAAACATGAAAGTTTAATTTGGTGGTGGATGTTAAAGACATATTGTACTGTTATGATGGTTCCTGATCATTTATGCACATGCTTTGAAACATTTTGAAATGATTTTAATAGTGAAGACTGAGCAAGATTGGGACTAGTGAAAGCTGGGAGTAGCAGGCAGCCATCAATATCTATTTGTACTCTTTGATTTGTATAAGAAGCATGAATCTTTATTCAGCTATTCATTAAAAAAATATTTACTGAGTAGTACTTTGTGTCAAGCAGTTGGGATAAGTGAACAAGGTAGAAAGGCTGCATTTCCTTAAATATCTTGCAACTCAATAAAGAATACATGTAAACTGGATAATTAATATTGCATAATATAAGCTATGTTTGAGGGCATATTGGAGGATTTAAAATAAAATAGCATCTAATCCTGATTTAGAAATTCTTGTAAAAGTTTTCCAAGAAATGGCTGCCAAAATTGATTCTTGAAAGATGAATAGAAATGAGAAAGGAATAAAGTCAAGGGAGTAATATAGACAGATGAAACAATAGGTTAAAAAATCTAGAAGTAAATGTTATGCTTTATACAAAAATTAACTCAAAGTGAATCAGAGGTTTAAATATAAGTTGTAAATATGTAACAGAAATAAACATAGGAGAAAATATTCAGGCAAAGAATTTCTTAAATTTGTTACCATAAGCATGATTCACAAAAAGGAAAATATCTTGGATTTCTTGAAAATTTAAAATGTTTATTCTTCAAATATTCTATTAAGGATATAAAAATACAAGCTACAACTAGGAGAAAATGTTGCTAAAAACTAGCATCAAGAATATATAAAGAACATCCAAAACTGAACAGTAAAAAAACCAAAATAATCTAATTAGAATATGGATAAAAGACAAGAGAGATATAACACTCTAGAGGACATAACAATGATAAATAAGAACATAAGATATTCAGCATTTTAGCTGTTATATATGCAAATTAAAATCACAATGGATATCACTGCACACCTTTTAGAATGGCTAAAATAAAAACATAGGGACAATACCAAGTGCTGACAAGGACACAGGAAACTAGATTCCTCATATATTGCTGATTGAAATGTGAAATGTACAGACATTCTGTAAAACTGTTTGATAGTTTCTTGATTCAACTAAATATATGCATGCTCAGTCATGTCTTACTCTTTGTTACCCCATGGACTATAGCCTGTCAGGCTCCTCTGTCTATGGTATTATCCTGGCAAGAATACTAACTTGGGTTCCCATTTCCTTCTCCAGGGGATCTTCCCAACCCAGAGGTCGAACCTGTGTCTTCTGCATTGACAGGTGGATTTTTTTTTACCATTGAACTACTTGAAAAACCCTGTAACTACTGTACAATCCAATAATTGTACATCTCAGGATGTTTCCTGGAGAAATGAAGACATGTTTACACAGAAATCTGTAAGTGAAATTTTATAACAACTTTATTCATAATTATAAAAAAATACTCAAAAACCAAAAACAATCCAAATTTCTTTCAACAGGTTAATGATTAAACAAACTCTGGTACATCTATGCCATAGCATTCTATTAATCAAAAAGGAACAAATGCATGTGACAATCTGATGAATTTCCAGAGGATCAGCTTGAGTGAAAATAAATCCCCAAAGTTAAATACTGTTTGATTACATATATATAACACCTTAAAATGATACAATTCCAGAAATTGAGAATAGAAAGTTGTCAGAGGCTAAGGTGGAGTAGGGAGTGTTAAGGAAGTGTGGGTGGCTGTGAATGGGCAAAACGAGGGCTCCTTGTGATTGTGGAAATGTATCTTGACTGGATCAGTTTCAACATCAGTCGTGATACTGTACCATAGTTTTGCAAGATGTTATCAATAGGGAGAAATTTAGAAATGAGCACAGTGGAATTTCTCTGTATTATTTCTTACAAACTTGTGGATATACTACCATCTTAAAAATAACAAAATACTTAGAATTATCATTATGATTTGATGTATAACAATTATCATACATTTGAGCCTGCATAAGTGACTGAATCTCTTCATAGATCCATCCTCTCTTGTATAGGAAGGTTCTCTGTTCCCATATTTCTGTAACTGATATGAATAGGATGGATCTCTGAGATGTTTATGAAAACTTGGGAACAGTTTTGATTTATTAGATGGTAAAATTTCTATTATAAATGTTTAAATATGTTGCAAACATTTGAAAGGACAATTACATTTATGACCACATTTTGCAAGAAAATATACAAATCATATTTTTTTATTTTGTTTTGCTTGGTTTTAGCTAATCAGTTGCTTTCAAGTTAAAAAAGAAATCTTAAAGAATGTTATATGGTTACAAGTCATGGCATTTAGTGTAATTTTTGTCAAAAAGTACAAGTGGAAGTAAAAAACTTCAAATTTAAATAATGAAACACAAAATGCATGTTCTAAGTTGTCAACTGACAACTTTTCAGATAGATGACATGTGCACTGTAGGTATAAAACCATATTTTATTTTTAGACAATTGCAGGCTGCTTACTGGTTAGTTGAGAAGTTGAAAATCATTTAACTTTTATTACTTTATACAACTTTCTACTTGTGGGCCAGGCCAAGGTAACTTAGATAAAAATAGTCCAAAGCTAATATCTAGAAAGAGGTAATAATAATAACTCATTGTGTATTAAGAACTTATTCCAATGGCTATCTACTAGGTTTCAAAATATATGGTACTTATATTGGACAGATGTCCAGCACCTTTTATTGTTGTCATCATTATTTTCATATTTGAAGGTTTTGAGATGGTAGGTAAGGGACAGTTTAATAAAAATTATCTTGGAGAATAGTGTCAACAAAATAAAAGAAACAAGAGAAATACCTTGAAACTCTTCCTTCAGATTTTTTTCAGGGATTATCACTTGTCATAAATTGAGATAAAAAAAAATTTCTGCAACACAGATGTACACACATTTTGCATGAAAAAATCACTAAATAGGACATGGCTTTTTAAAAATTATATATTAAATAATGGGGATGGGAAAAAGTAGAAACAGTGACAGATTTTATTTTCTTGGGATCCAAAATCACTGTGGATGGTGACTGCAGCCATGAAATCAAAAGATACTTGCTCCTTGGAAGAAAAGCTATCACTACCTAGTTCAGTTCAGTTCAGTCTCTCAGTCATGTCTGACTCTTTGCGACCCCATGAATTGCAGCATGCCAGGCCTCCCTGTCCATCACTAACTCCCTGAGTTCACTCAGACTCACATCCATCGAGTCAGTGATGCCATCCAGCCATCTCATCCTCTGTTGTCCCCTTCTCCTCCTGCCCCTAATCCTTCCAGGCATCAGAGTCTTTTCCAATGAGTCAACTCTTTGCATGAGGTGGCCAAAGTACTGAAGTTTCAGCTTTAGCATCATTCCTTCCAAAGAACACCCAGGGCTGATCTCCTTCAGAATGGACTGGCTGGATCTCCTTGCAGTCCAAGGGACTCTCAAAAGTTTTCTCCAACACCACAGTTCAAAAGCATCAATTCTTCGGCGCTCAGCCTTCTTCACAGTCCAACTCTCACATCCATACATGACCACTGGAAAAACCATAGCCTTGACTAGACGGACCTTTGTTGGCAAAGTAATGTTTCTGCTTTTCAATATGCTATCTGGGTTGGTCATAGCTTTCCTTCCAAGGAATAAGCGTCTTTTAATTTCATGGCTGCAGTCACCATCTCATCATTTTGCCAACAAATGTCCATATAGCTGAAGCTATAGTTTTTCCAGTAGTCATACAGGGATGTGAGAATTGGATCATAAAGAAGGCTGAGCGCTGAAGAACTGATGCTTTCAAATTGTGGTGCTAGAGAAGACTCTTGAGAGTCCCTTGGAGAGTAAGGAGATCAAATCAGTCACTCTTAAACGAAACTGACCTTGAATATTCATTGGAAGGATTGATCCTGAAGATGAACCAATACTTGGGACACCTGATGAAAAGAACTGACTCACTGGAAAAGACCCTGGTGCTGGGAAAGATTGAGGGCAGGAGAAGACAGTGACAGAGGATGCGACTACTGTATGGCATCACCGACTCAATGGACATGAATTTGCTTAAACTCAGGGAGATAGTGAAAGACAGGAAAGCCTGGCATGCCACAGTCCGTGGGGTTGCAAAGACTCAGACATGACTTAACAGCTGAACAACTGCCGGGAGCCAGTGTGGAGAATCCAACCCATGGCAAAGGTCATGAGGAAGAGGCCTGACCAGCAAAGGCGAGATCAGGACTCAAGGGACCCACTTAACTTGCTCGAGCATATACCCCCAAACCAGAATCTGTCTGTTTTATTATTTTATGTCTTTCACCAGCTCTTCTGACATTAGCAGGGGTCTGTCCCTGACCAAAAGTGTTAACATTGGGCTTTAGTTTCTGAATCTCCTGGGCATGAAAGGAGTGTTTCAAACCCTCT
The DNA here is from genome assembly GCF_014754425.2 of Oryx dammah. Lineage (NCBI taxonomy): Eukaryota > Metazoa > Chordata > Mammalia > Artiodactyla > Bovidae > Oryx > Oryx dammah. The sequence goes on from NW_024070213.1 coordinate 26,324,890, forward strand.
TTTAGCATTCTACCTTACATGGCAGCTTTATCCAGACTCTTGCAACATTGTTGAGCCTATGCAATGCCTGCTGCCAAGTTCTCACATCCCTTATCCTTTGTGTTCCTGGGAGTGCATATAGTCAGGAAGTAGAAGAAGCAAGTAATAGCCTTAGCATTAGCAACATTAGACTTTGAGTTAATAAGTTCTTTCTTTGCTGTAACCTGCTGAATCTTTGCTTCATAAAAATGTAACTCTGTACTTTAAGGGTGACGCAGGCTAAGAATTTAAGAAGAAACACTTTAAGGGAAAATCATTGTTCTGGTGTTCTGGCTGACCAACCTTTATCAAAAGGAGGTCATGGAATATCAACAGGCCTCTGGAATAGAAGATGATGTACAGAAAATATGAGTTTTGCAGGAAGGAACCTGATATCGATAAAAGTTATTACTGATGGAATGTTGAGTTGACTCTGCATTTTTCACCTTGCTGTATGTATAACTCAGGGTATAAAAGCCCCGAGAAGAATAAAGTAACAGGCCTCACTTGAAGAAGCTTGGTCACCCCGTGTCTCTTTCTTTATCTCTTTATCTATCTTTCTTCATTCGCCGACGTCATCCATCCTGAGGATATCCCTGGACTCTGCTGAGGCTGGACCCCAGCAAGTGGCGCCACGAACAGGGATCCGAAGGTAAGCCCCATTTTTGGGACGACTAGGACCCCACTCAGGGTGCTGCAGGCCCCCCTACAGAAGATAGGTAGGGAAAGATGGGTGGGAAGTGACGGGTCGAGGGAGACCCCCCCTTGTCAAGGGTACAAACCTTGGCAAAGCAGACTTTCTTACGGGTTAAAAAAAAAAACCCTTGTCAAGGGTAGAAACCTTGGCAAGGCAAACTTTCTTACGGGTTGGAAGAAACCCCCCTTGTCAAGGGTACAAACCTTGACAAGGAAGACTTTCTACAGGTTCAAAGATACCCACCTTGGCAAAGGTAAAAACTTTGACAATAAAAACTAAACCTTCTTTACTAAATCTTAAATTTCTGACATCGGTAACAACAAGTCTAAACAACGACAACTCTTTATAAAAGTAATTTTGCAACTGTTAAACAAAGAAGGAATTAAAGTTAAGAAAGCTAGTGTTCAATCCTTTTTTACATTCGTACAAGAGCAATGTCCTTGGTTCCCGGAAGAAGGCACTGTTAACTTAAAAACGTGGGAAAAGGTAGGGAAACAGTTAAAACCTTATTACACTCAGCATGGTCCAAAAAGGGTGCCTACTGATACTTTCTCTTTATGGAATATGATTAGAGATGCTTTAGATCCTGCCCATAAATTTGAAAGAGTATCTGAAAAGGAGGAACAGCTTTCACCCCAAGATGAAGAAGATTTAGAGGAGGCGGCAGCTCAATACCATTCTGATGAGGATTGGTCTATTTTAGCTAAAAAATACTCCTAACAGCTTAAGAGAAACATCCCCAATCAGACCATCCGTAAGATCCAGACATCAAACAGTTAAATCTTCAGAACAAGAAAAGAGAAACACGGGACGCTTCCATCCCCCCATGTCTCCCCCTCAGCATGGGTGTAAGGGGCCTCCGTTAGGAGTTGCTCAAAGAAGGGTCTTTTCAAGCCCCAAGGATGAACCTGATCCCCACCTTGAGGTTTGTTTTCCTGTGTTATATGAGGGTGAAAACCTGAACCCCACGTGGGAACCCCTCCCAATGAAAATGATTAAAGAACTTAAACAAGCCTGCTCTTTATATGGGGCTACAGCTCCATATACCTTGACACTGTTGGAAGCATTGTCAGCAAGGTGGATGACGCCCCATGACTGGAGGACAGTCGCAAAGGCTTCTCTGTCTGGAGGACAATATTTACTCTGGAGAACTGAATTTGAGGACCTTGCTTGGAAGCAGGCTGATACTAACCACAGACATGGTCCGAGACAAATTGTACAAGATATGCTGGCAGGAATTAACGAATTTGCATCAGTTAGAGACCAGATAAATCTAGATAGGAGAGCCTTAGAACAGGTAACAGCTTGTGCTCTTGAATCTTGGTGATCATTACCTCAGGGAAGAGAATCAACTGCCTCTCTATCAAATATTAAACAAAAACCAGAAGAGCCCTATGAAGATTTTGTGTCATGACTCATTGAGGGAGTCCAAAGAATCATTCCTAGTGAAGGAGCAGCTGAGATCTTAATAAAACAACTAGCATTTGAAAATGCAAACTCTACCTGCCAGGCCATACTTCGCCCTATAAGAACCTCAGAAGAGATAGGAGATTATATCAAACAGTGTGCAGATGTAGGGCCAGCAATGATGAACGGCGTTGCCATAGCTGCAGCCATAAAAGGAAGTTCTTATCAACAGGCAGTACAATCTTTTTTTGCAGGCCAAAATTGGCCCCTGGTAAGGTAAAAAGACCTCCTTGCCAGAGAGTGAAAAGGGCCAGATGTGTTGCTAACCTGTGGGAGAGGGTATGCTTGTGTGTTTCTATAGGATTCCACTTCTTTTTGGATCCCAGACAGACTGACTCACCATGTCACAGTTCCCTGAGCACTCGGTTCCCCTGTCACCTCGACCACAAAAGAAAAAGAGCACTCCTCTGCCCCTGCCTCTGCCGCCCACCTGGAGAGTCCAGCAGACTCTAAGACAACCAGCAGCAAAGATCCCAAAAGAACCACCCACTAAGCAGATGTCATGGCTTCACATAAAAGACTATGTGATCCTCCCTAATCTTAGAAAATTTAGCTTTAATAACAGCAATTACTTCTGTTACTTCAATTACTACTGTTACTATTACTATTTATTACTATTACTATTACTGTTGCTGTGGCAGCGATGTCATTGGCTCAACAAGTGCATACTGCTGAGTATGTTGATACTATGTCCGGGAATGTTTCTTTGGTGTTGGCAACACAGGAAGTTGTAGATGGAAAGAGAGAGGTGGGGGTAGATGCCCTGGAGGAGGCGATGATGCATGTTGAGACTGAATTGTAGGCTTTAAAAGTGGAGTTGGCATTGTCTTATCTTGCTGACTGCCGGTGGATTTATGTGGCATCCCTGAAGGTAAATGAGACGAATTGTGGCTAGGAGGGAATTGGTAAGGAGATCAAATCAGTCACTCTTAAATGAAACTGACCTTGAATATTCGTTGGAAGGATTGATCCTGAAGATGAACCAATACTTGGGACACCTGATGAAAAGAACTGACTCACTGGAAAAGACTCTGGTGCTGGGAAAGATTGAGGGCAGGAGGAGAAGACAGTGACAGAGGATGCGACTACTGTATGGCATCACCGCCTCAATGGACATGAATTTGCTCAAACTCAGGGAGATAGTGAAGGACAGGAAAGCCTGGCATGCCGCAGTCCGTGGGGTTGCAAAGACTCAGACATGACTTAACAGCTGAACAACAACAACATATTAAATAATAGTTTACATTTCAACATGAAAAGCAAAAGTTTATTTTTACTGGCTACCAGGAAAATTTCTGTGCAAATAATGATGATGAAACTCTAGTCTTTTATGAAAAAAATTCAAACTACTTTGAAACAGCACAAGTATTGTTTTTTCTTACTCCAAAATAGCAGGATATTAAACTGAAATTTAAATGCTGCAAAAGAAATCTCAATAAAACCCTAAGACACAGAAAAAGTAAATGAATCATTGCTGCTAACTAGTGACAGATTATTTAGATGGAAAATGATATATCAGAGAAAAAGACATGAAAATGATCAACTATATCAATTTCTCAGTGAATTCTAATCAGAAAATAAAGACATTTAAAAAATAAGCATAAGAAAGAAAAGCAAAAGAAATACATTTTAAGTAAAATGTTTTTTTTTTTTTTTAAAGAAAAGAAAGTTTTCTCCATCCTGGGAACCACAATATGAATTTTATAGCAGCCCTTAATGGAATAGTAAAGGATTTCTATTTGGATTTTCACAAGCGTGAACATGAATCCCCCAGTGACTGAATTTACTACCCTGTGGTTTTTGAATTTGACTTGAAATGTGCTTCATGCTTGCTAGCTTAGTGCTGCATTAAATTCGAGCTAAAAGAATCTTTCCTATTTCACATTGTTCATATAAGATACATTTCCTTCTTTTTGTTGGTTAATATGTAAAGATAAATATTTAAAATGCATTTGGGAAGTTATCACCTTAGTTAAAACTGTTTAGATATCAAATATACGTACACTAAATTACTTTTGTGATCTTCTGTCTGTCTACAGGGCTGTCCTGTGGGGCTGGGGTTATAGTTAGTTTCAAAATTATAATTTCTTGTGGCTTCATCATTACTGTTGTTTTGTCACTCATCCCTCTCAACTCTTTTTTATTTTACTGTCTTATTTTGCTACTGCTATATACTATGTGTCTTACTATATTCACAACTGAGTGCCACAAGATTGGGTAGTTGGGATTAGACATGGTATTCAAGAGAAAGTTGCCAAAATCAAGCTCTTTATATATTAAAAGGACAAAATCCTTTAGAGAAGCAGAAATTATTAGCACTACCTGATTTGTATCTTGGCTGGTAATGAAGATCAACTGTTAAATATTTTACCTATGTTAACATAAATTTGAATTTCCTATCTTAACCCATCTTCTGAAATAGGTGATGCTCATGGTAAAGATGCTGATGCTGGGAAAGACTGAAGGCAGGAGAAGGGGATGACAGAGGATGAGATGGTTGGATGGCATCACGACTCAATGGAGATGCGGGTTTGACCCTGGGTTGGGAAAATCCCCTGGAGGAGGAAACGGAATGGCAACCCACTTGCAATATTCTTGTAGTGAATACTGGAGAATTCCAATATTCTTGGAGAATTCTTGCTTAAATGAGCCTGGCGAGCTGCAGCCCATAGGGTAGCAAAGAGTCGGACAGGATTGAAGCTACTTAGCACACACACATCTTTACCCATCTCCTAAACTAAGTCTTCTAAGATAAAACAATATTACATTCATGAGTAGAAAATTTCTCATGAAACCTAGAGTTTGAGAGCATAAATATAGTTCAAGATTTCTTCCCTTTCAAAACAAACAAATAGGTATTATCATTCTAAAAGCACATATAGGAAAGGTTCAGTTTGGAAGTGGATAGTAAATCATGAGGCTCTTGGTAAGGACAGATGGCAGATGAAGGCAATGACTAACATATGAACAACAGATAGTTTTAATATCTTGTGTGATAATTTCAACATTTGTATCCTGTCTGAGTTTGGTTATAATCCCTTTTTTTAAAAGGGATTTTTTTGATGTGGACCATTTTTACAGTCTTTATTGAATTTGTTACAGTACTGTTTTTGTTTATGTTTTGGGTTTGGGGGCACGAGACATGGAATCTTAGCTCCCCTACTAGGTATCAGACCTGCATCCCTTGCAATAGAAGGTAAAGTCTTATCCAGTGGACCACCAGGGATGTTCCTGCTTATAATTCTTATGTTGTCTTTTTAGATTATTTTGTTGTGATTGTTGTTGCCTTTTGACCTGCCTTGTAATTTTTTGCTGAAAGGCAGAAATGTTTTGTATAATAGGAACTGAGGCAAATTAGATGTTATATGAAAATTTGTATTAAAATATTTGAGTTTATCTGTGTTTAAAAATTTGCTGTAACTACATGTATATAGGCTTAAAAATCCTTGACTTTCCTTGTTTTTTTCTATGTACTTTTTTTAAAAAAAATATTTATTTATTTATTTTTTATTTTACTTTACAATTCTGTATTGGTTTTGCCATACATTGACATGAATCCACCATGGGTGTACATGCATTCCCAAACATGAACCCCCCTCCCACCCCGCTCCCCACAACATCTCTCTGGGTCATCCCCGTGTACCAGCCCCAAGCGTGCCATATCCTGCATCGGACATAGACTGGCAATTCGATTCTTACATGATATTATACATGTTTCAATGCCATTCTCCCAAATCATCTCACCCTCTCCCTCTCCCTCTGAGTCCAAAAGTCCGCTATACACATCTGTGTCTTTCTTGCTGTCCTGCATACAGGGTCATCATTGCCATCTTTCTAAATTCCATATATATGTGTTAGTATACTGTATTGGTGTTTTTCTTTCTGGCTTACTTCACTCTGTATAATCGGCTCCAGTTTCATCCATCTCATCAGAACTGATTCAAATGTATTCTTTTTAACGGCTAAGTAATACTCCATTGTGTATATGTACCACAGCTTTCTTATCCATTCATCTGCTGATGGACATCTAGGTTGTTTCCATGTCCTGGCTATTATAAACAGTGCTGTGATGAACATTGGGGTACATGTGTCTCTTTCAATTCTGGTTTCCTCAGTGTGTATGCCCAGCAGTGGGATTGCTGGGTCAAAAGGCAGTTCTATTTGCAATTTTTAAAGGAATCTCCACACTGTTCTCCATAGTGGCTGTACTAGTTTGCATTCCCACCAACAGTGTAGGAGGGTTCCCTTCTCTCCACACCCTCTCCAGCATTTATTGCTTGCAGATTTTTGGATCGCAGACATTCTGACTGGTGTGAAGTGGTACCTCATTGTGGTTTTGATTTGCATTTCTCTAATAATGAGTGATGTTGAGCATCTTTTCATGTGTTTGTTAGCCATCCGTATGTCTTCTTTGGAGAAACGTCTATTTAGTTCTTTGGCCCATTTTTTGATTGGGTCGTTTATTTTTCTGGAATTGAGCTGCAGGAGTTGCTTGTATATTTTTGAGATTAGTTGTTTGTCAGTTGCTTCATTTGCTATTATTTTCTCCCATTCGGAAGGCTGTCTTTTCACTTTGCTTATATTTTCCTTTGTTGTGCAGAAGCTTTTAATTTTAATTAGGCCCCATTGGTTTATTTTTGCTTTTATTTCCAGAATTCTGGGAGGTGGATCATAGAGGATCCTGCTGTGGTTTATGTCAGAGAGTATTTTGCCTATGTTCTCCTCTAGGAGTTTTATAGTTTCTGGTCTTACATTTAGATCTTTAATCCATTTTGAGTTTATCTTTGTATGCAGTGTTAGAAAGTGATCTAGTTTCATTCTTTTACAAGTGGTTGACCAGTTTTCCCAGCACCACTTATTAAAGAGATTGTCTTTACTCCATTGTATATTCTTGCCTCCTTTGTCAAAGATAAGGTGTCCATATGTGTGTGGATTTATCTCTGGGCTTTCTATTTTGTTCCATTGATCTATATTTCTGTCTTTGTGCCAATACCATACTGTCTTGATGACTGCGGCTTTGTAGTAGAGCCTGAGGCCACCATCACCCTAATACCAAAACCTGACAAAGATACTACAAAAAAAGAAAACTACAGGCCAATATCACTGATGAACATAGATGCAAAAATCCTCAACAAAATTCTAGCAATTAGAATCCAACAACACATTAAAAAGATCACACACCATGAACAAGTGGGCTTTATCCCAGGGATGCAAGGATTCTTCAATATCTGCAAATCAATAAATGTATGTACTTTTTAAAATCTCTGTTTATTTGGACTTCTATAAATTATCCTCAGAGAAGGAGTTCATGTTTGGGCTTCCCTGGTGGCTCAGATGGTAAAGCGTCTGCTTGCAATGCAAAAGACCTGGGTTCGGTCCCGGGGTTGGGAAGATCCCCTAGAAAGGAAATGACAACCCACTCCAGTACTCTTGCTTGGAAAATCCCATGGTCGGAGGAGCCTGGTAGGCTACAGTCCATGGGGTTGCAAAGAGTTGGATACAACTGAGTGACTTCACTTCAGCAGTAATTCACAGTTACCATTCTGGATTCTGTTTGAGTTTTGCTAAAATCTGGGAAAGAAAGGGGTTTCCCTGGTGACTCAGCAGTAAAGAATTCACCTGCAATGTGGAAGAGAGAGAGAGGAGATACAGGTTCAATTCATGGGTCAGGAAGATCCCCTGGAGAAGGAAATGGCAATATTCCATTTCAATATTCCATTCCATTCCAATATTCTTGCCCAGGAAATCTCTTGGACAGAGGAACCTGATGGGCTACAGTCCACAGGTCACAAAGAGTTGGACATGACTGAAGTGACTGAACACGTGACATGGGGAAAAAAAGAGCCGTACATAACCTCACAGTTCAGTCTCATTGTTTGAACTCACTGGGGCTAGGAACTCATGCTTCTCTAGTGGTGTAACCATGTTCTCTCCTCTCCTTTCTACTTCCTTTTTTGGGACCTTGTTTTCCCGGTTTATTTCCTTGAAGCTCTAACTTTTGCTTATTATGCTACCTGCCACCTCATCACCAACATACTTTTGGTTAGACAAGAAGGCTAAAGAGACTGTGCTCAGTTGGTCGGTCATGTCTGACTCTTTACAGCCCCATGGACTATAGCCCACCAGACTCCTCTTTCCATGGAATTTTCCAGGCAAAAAAATATTGGAATGGGTTGTCATTTCCTTCTTCAGAGAATCTTCCCAACCCAGAGACATGTATTTTATGTCTCCTACACTTGCAGGCAGATTCTTTACCACTAACTCCACATGGGAAGACCAAAGTAGATGTAGCACTATCCCCAGCTGGAATGAGATTTTGGCAATGCCTTTTCTCCTGGAGATTAGGCTTTTACTATGAGAAATATTCTGGGCATATTTCACTATAAAGGCCCAGAGAAAGGAACGGCTACCCCCTCCAGTATTCTTGCCTGGAGAATCCCAAGGACAGAGGGAGCCTGGTGGGCTACAGTCCATGCAGTTATAAATAGCTGGACATGACTGAGCCACTAACATTTTCACAGTGGTTATTTTATGCTTATAGGTCATATGATTTCTGTTTTAACTACTCAACTCTGCTGCTGTATTACAAAAAGCAGCCATAGACAACATATAATAAAGTGGGTGTGTGTGTATTCCAATAGAACTTTATTTACAAAATCCAGCTTTAGTTTATGTGACATAGTTCACAGATCTCCATTTTACCTCTGTTCCCAGACTCAAGGCTCAGCTGGCTCCAAAGCAAGAAATTCAAAGTAAGACCCAGAGAAGGCATGACAGACACCAAAACAGTTGCATGATCTAGTCAATTTACATAGATAGAATACTTGAAAATAAGTGTAGAAATGAATTATATGGGGGGGGGTCAAGGTTGAAGGACATAAAATGTTGAATCAGACCACATTTGTTGATATTAGCCCTCTAAAGCAAAGATTTTGGATTAAGTGTTTAAGTTTGATGAACTAAGATATCTAACAGCTTACCTGATGAGTTCACTGTAATATGGGCTCAAAAATATGAAGCTGAAAGGGCCAAACTTCCTTTGTGTATTACAGAAGATGGTATCAACAAACTTGGGCTTCTCAAGTGGTGCTAGTGGCAAAGAACCGACCTGCAATGCAGGATACATAGTGAGACATAGGTTTGAACCCTGGGTGGGAAAGATCCTCTGGAATAGGAAATGACAACCTGCTCCAGTATTCTTGCCTGAAGAATCCCCATGGACAGAGGAGCCTGGAGGTTTACAGTCCACAGGGTTGCGAAGTCAGACATGACTGAAGTGACTTGGTATGCATGCATGCATCAACAGACTTAAAAATATTGGAATGCTAAAAAGAGATTATCAAGTAATATTTGATGAGACATTTTGAGAGGGGCAGGCAGCTTACTATTTTTGTATTAAATAAATTTATGATGAGGTTCCAGAGTCCCTTCAATACAAGAGAACCTGGGACCTTTGTGTCTTACAACTTTTCTAAAAATTTATCACTAATCATCATCCTAGCCATTCCTAAATAGACTTGTAAACTGTAGACTGTGAAAGGAAAAATCATAAGAATCCTCAGGGATTATTGAACATTAATCTTGAAGAGTGAAAGAATCACCATATTTTATCAGTCAGAATAGGGGCTTATGGGATTTTCCTAGTGGCCCAGTGGTTAAGAATTTGCTTGCCAATGTAGGGGACATGCGTTTGATCCCTGGTCTGGGAAGTTCTACATGCTGAAAGGCAACTAAGCCCATGTGCCTCAACTATTATGGTTGAGCTTTAGAGTTTATGCGCCACAATTACTGAGCCCATAAACCACAACTACTGAAAGCTGTGTGCCCCAGAGCCTGTGCTCCACCACAAGGGGAGCCACTGCACTGAAAAGCACTGTACAACAACTCAAGACATCTCTCGCACAGCAACAAAGATCCAGCACAGCTGAAAAATTAAGAAAATAAAAAAAATGCTATATTGTTAAAAAAAGAAGAGCTCATGGGAGTGTTGTAATCAATGAAGGATTTTTATTGTGAAGATTTGCTTTAGGTCTGTTTTACCATGGGCTTAGTTATCCAAGGAATTGTCTGCATTTCACAATTATCTATCTCTCTTGCAATGGAGTATGGGCCAGTAGAGTTCACTACTCCCTGAAGAGAAGTGTTGCCTTACACAATGGGTGTGAGCAGCATTATTAGATCGCTGGAATCAAGTTGTGATGGCCTGACCTGTGAGTAGTATCTTATTTGGGAAAAATACAGAAAGTGTGGCTTGCTCTCCAGCATTCCTCTTCATCTTTTCTAGCCATTAAGCTTCAATCATCAGCATATGTACTTAATTCAATATGAAAGCTGTAAGTGTGTGTGTGTGTTTATGTGAGGTGGAACGTGTTTGGTCATGTCCAACTCTTTGCCACCCTGTAGACCGTAGACCATCAGGCGTCTCTGTCATAGGATTTTCCTGGCAAGAATCCTGGAATGGGTTGCCATTTCCAACTCCAGGGGATCTTCTGGACCCAGGGACTGACCCCATGTGTCCTGCATCTCCTGCACTGACAGTTTCTTTACCACGAGCCACCTGAGGAGCCCCGAAATTTGTAAATGGACCTGCCCAATTGGTCATAAGCAGTATATAGAAGTAATGACTTTGAATTTATGTAATGTAATAGAGTGCCTTGTCTAACTCAATGAAACTAAGCCATGGAAAAAGGGCAACCCAATACGGGCGGGTCATGGTGGATAGGTCTGACAGAATGTGGTCCACTGGAGAAGGGAATGGCAAATCACTTCAGTATTCTGGCCTTGAGAACCCCATGAACAGTATGAAAAGGCAAAATAATAGGATAGTGAAAGAGGAACTCCCCAGGTCAGTAGGTGCCCAACATGCTACTGGAGATCAGTGGAGAAATAACTCCAGAAAGAATGAAGGGATGGAGCCAAAGCAGAAAACAATACCCAGATGTGGATGTGGCTGGTGATAGAAGCAAGATCCGAAGCTGTAAAGAGCAATATTGCATAGGAACCTGGAACGTCAGGTCCATGAATTAAGGCAAATTGGAAGTGGTCAAACAAGAGATGGCAAAGGTGAACGTCGACATTCTAGGAATCAGCGAACTAAAATGGACTGGAATGGGTGAATTTAACTCAGATGACCATTATATCTACTACTGCGGTCAGGAAACCCTCAGAAGAAATGGAGTAGCCATCATGGTCAACAAAAGAGTCTGAAATGCAGTACTTGGATGCAATCTCAAAAATGACAGAATGATCTCTGGTCGTTTCCAAGGCAAACCATTCAATATCACAGCAATCCAAGTCTATGCCCCAACTAGTAATGCTGAAGAAGCTGAAGTTGAACGGTTCTATGAAGACCTACAAGATCTTTTAGAACTAACACCCAAAAAAGATGTCCTTTTCATTATAGGGGACTGGAATACAAAAGTAGGAAGTCAAGAAACACCTGGAGTAACAGGCAAATTTGGCCTTGGAATGCAGAATGAAGCAGGGCAAAGGCTAATAGAGTTTTGCCAAGAAAATGCACTGGTCATAGCAAACACCCTCTTCCAACAACACAAGAGAAGACTCTACACATGGACATCTCCAGATGGTCAACAACAAAATCAGATTGATTATATTCTTTGCAGCCAAAGATGGAGAAGCCCTATACAGGCAACAGAAACTAGACCAGGAGCTGACTGTGGCTCAGATCATGTACTCCTTTATACCAAGTTCAGACTGAAGTTGAAGAAAGTAGGGAAAACTGCTAGAGCATTCAGGTATGACCTAAATCAAATCTCTTATGATTATAAGTGGAAGTGAGAAATAGATTTAAGGGACTAGATATGATAGACAGAGTGCCTGATGAACTATGGAATGAGGTTCATAACATTGTACAGGATACAGGGATCAAGACCATCCCCCTGGAAAAGAAATGCCAAAAAGCAAAATGGCTGTCTGGGGAAGCCTTACAAAGAGCTGTGAAAACAAGAGAATCCAAAAGCAAAGGAGAAAAGGAAAGATATAAGCATCTGAATGCAGAGTTCCAGAGAATAGCAAGAAGAGATAAGAAAGCTTACTTCAGAGATCAGTGCAAAGAAGTAGAGGAAAACAACAGAATGGGAAAGACTACAGATCTCTTCAAGAAAATTAGAGATACCAAGGGAATATTTCATGCAAAGATGGGCTCAATAAAGGACAGAAATAGTATGGACCTAACAGAAGCAGAAAATATTAAGAAGAGGTGGCAATAATACACAGAAGAACTGTACAAAAAAGATCTTCATGACCCAGATAATCACGATGGTGTGATCACTCACCTAGAGCCAGACATCCTGGATGTGAGGTCAAGTGGACCTTAGAAAGCATCACTACGAACAAAGCTAGTGGAAGTGATGGAATTCCAGTTGAGCTGTTTCAAATCCTGAAAGATGATGCTGTGAAAGTGCTGCACTCAATATGCCAGCAAATTTGGAAAACAGCAGTGGCCACAGGACTGGAAAAGATCAGTTTTCATTTCAATCCCAAAGAAAGGCAATGCCAAAGAATGCTGAAACGACCACACAATTGCACTCATCTCACATGCTAGTAAAATAATGCTCAAAATTCTCCAAGCCAGGCTTCAGCAATACATGAACCGTGAATTTCCTGATGTTCAAGCTGGTTTTAGAAAAGGCAGAGGAACCAGAGATTAAATTGCCAACATCCGCTGGATCATGGAAAAAGCAAGAGAGTTCCAGAAAAATATCTCTTTCTGCTTTATTGACTATGCCAAAGCCTTTGACTGTGTGGATCACAATAAACTGTGGAAAATTCTGAAAGAGATGGGAATTCCAGACCACCTGACCTGCCTCTTGAGAAATCTGTATGCAGGTCAGGAAGCAACAGTTAGAACTGGACATGGAACAACAGACTGGTTCCAAATAGGAAGAGGAGTCCGTCAAGGCTGTATATTGTCATCATGCTTATTTAACTTATATGCAGAGAACATCATGAGAAACGCTGGAAGCACAAGCTGGAATCAAGATTGCCAGGAGAAATATCAATAACCTCAGATATGCAGATGACACCACCCTTTATGGCAGAAAGTGAAGAGGAACTAAAAAGTCTCGTGATGAAAGTGAAGGAGGAGAGTGAAAAATTTGACTTAAAGCTCAACATTCAGAAAATGAAGATCATGGCAGCTGGTTCCCTCACTTCATGGGAAATAGATGGGGAAACAGTGGAAACAGTGTCAGACTTTATTTTTTGGGGGGTCCAAAATCACTGCAGATGGTAATGGCAGCCATGAAATTAAAAGACACTTACTCCTTGGAAGACAAGTTATGACCAACCTAGATAGCATATTGAAAACAGAGACATTACTTTGCCAACAAAGGTCCATCTAGTCAAGGCTATGGTTTTTCCAGTGGTCATGTATGGATGTGAGAGTTGGACTGTGAAGAAAGCTGAGCGCCGAAGAATTGATGTGTTTGAACTGTGGTGTTGGAGAAGGCTCTTGAGAGTCCCTTGGACTGCAAGGAGATCCAACCAGTCCATTCTGAAGGAGATCAGCCCTGGGATTTCTTTGGAAGGAATGATGCTAAAGCTGAAAGTCCAGTACTTTGGCCACCTCATGCAAAGAGTTGACTCATTGGAAAAGACTCTGATGCTGGGAGGCATTGGCGGCAGGAGGAGAAGGGGACGACAGAGGATGAGATGGCTGGATGGCATCACTGACTCGATGGATGTGAGTCTGAGTGAACTCCAGGAGTTGGTGATGGACAGGGAGGCCTGACATGCTGCGATTCATGGGGTCACAAAGAGTCGGTCATGACTGAGCGACTGAAATGAACTGAATTATATTATTCACGGAGTCAGCTAAGTAGAAAGCAAAGTGAATCAATACATTTTAATTTTTCACCAAAGCTGTTTCATGGACTTAAAATTATAATAACACTTACTTTTCAGCCAATATAAATATCTCAAGGCATAGCACAAGCACTTTCTTACTAATGAGAAGCTATCAGGTAAATTTATTTTAAAATTATATTCTCTCTATCAGTCATAACAATCAGAAGGATATGATCTGTCTTCTCTGATAGATATAAATATATTCATCAGTACATAGAAACATTTTCACAGGTGTGTGTACCACTTAATTCAAAGTTAAAGGGCTTATACTAAAGTTCAAATAATTTTAGTGAATTAGGTGTCATTACGTGAACATCTTTGTCAGCAATTACTGGCTATGAAAATATGAAAACAAGTACAATTTGTCTAAAGTAGACATTTTTACTTTGAAAGATAATGTGAATGTTTCTTTAGTTGTCCTCTTTCGTGAAGAACTAGAAATTAGAATCATCCAGAAAATGTCAAAAAATTACCTCCTCTTCCCTCAAACTGTAGTTTAATTGAGCTTTAATCAAATAAACAGTCTTTACCTTTAACACGAATGCACCCAAAAGACAGTTTCCATTCATTTTGTATGATTAAAACTACACTAGGAATATAAATGTATTAATTTACAGATACAGATACTAATTGCTTAAATATTGAGTTCAAAACCAGGCACTAATATATGTGGAATAATTGGTTCTTGCTGGAGAAGGAAACCATAATAAAGAACTTGAAAGTGCTGTCACATTTCACATAACTAGTAAAATCGCAGAATATTTGAAAAATATTCTGAAAGAAAATGTCTTGGGGCTTTCTTAATGAGAATGAATGTGGTTTGAAAAGATCAAATAATATTCACATATGTCAAATACAGGTTTTAATAACAGTTAGAGATAATGAATAAAATTAAAGTAGGTCAATTTAAGTCATTTATTTTCCAAAAGGAGTTACACATCATAATCACTACTTGTTAAGACATAATTAAAAGCAAAAATGATATTTACCAAAGAAAACTGTTACTAAATATAAAAAGTCAACATGAGTAGTTTTACCAATTTTGAATTTCCGTGTTCATTCATATTAGCATATCAGCATTTTGTAGTTAATGGTTATATGTAAATATAATACTGTAATAATAGTTGAGATAATAATAAATAGCACAGTCATGAAGACAGTGAATTTACTTTGGCACTCTTATTGTGATTGAGAAACAAATCAGATGCTTTCTAGAACAGATAAAATGTTTCTTGGACATATATATTTTATCTGTGAGAATAAACAACTGTAAAGCAATAGATAAACAGTCCTTGGATTCATCAAAAATAAGATTAAATATAAAACATGACCCTCACATATACATAAATTAAATAGCATAAGGCTGTGATCTTTGCTGTAACAAAACATATTCTTTGTAAATAAGATTCTAATACTAAACCTATCAGATCATGACTTCAAAAAGATTGCTCTTATTTGGTATTGCAGGTTGCTTAATAAATGTCTTCCATAAATTCACTGTAAATGTCTAATTTTCTTTAAAAATCAGCTCAAGGAAATTGTTTCCTTATAAAACTAACTTCTAAAGTCCAATGTACATACTATCTAGAATATTAGAATACTTTTCTATGATAATCATTTTTATAGGTGCCCGTTTTAAAGAATTCTAGATGATCAATCTACACTCTAGAAGTTTTTGTCATCATTTCTTAATATTTGAACAAAGTCAAAACAAAGTCAGAATTAACTAATTCATAGTATGAGTCGGGATGGCAGGTGTCATAATAATTACTCTTCCATTCGTTTAGCAAATGAAGATAACTTTTTTAAAGTCTACATTATTAGCATATTTCAAAGAATAATTCATTTCTATTATTTTAAAATAACAAGTATACAATTTCTCACTTATGTGGCACTGACCAAAATACTTACTTAATGAAATCAGCTTCAACTCTAAGAATGAATGAAATCTTCACAAATTTTACTCTACTAAGTAAGAATTTATGATGAATGGAATAGTTTATTTGGATTAATTAAATTGTATAAACATAATTTTGTAAACCTGGTTTGAGAAGAGGAGATCTTTAAACACATTTTGTCATGCATGCTAAGGTGCTTCAGTAGTGTCCAACTCTGTGATCCTGTGGACTATAGCTTGCCTGACCCCTCTGTTCATGGGAATTCTCCAGGCAAGAACACAAGAGTGGGTTGCCATGCCCTCCGCCAAGGGATCTTCCAACCCAGGGATAGAACCTGGGTCTCCTTGCATTGTAGGCAGATTCTTTTTGGTAAAGATCCCTTGGTGGAGGGCATGGCAACCCACTCTTGTGTTCTTGCCTGGAGAATTCCCATGAACAGAGGAGCCAGGCAGGCTATAGTCCACAGGATCACAGAGTTGGACACTACTGAAGCACCTTAGCATGCATGACAAAATGTGTTTAAAGATCTCGAGCTTTCCTGGTGGCTCAGAGGTTAAGGCATCTGCCTCCAATGCGGGAGACCCAGGTTCAATCCCTGGGTCGGGAAGATCCCCTGGAGAAGGAAATGGCAATCCACTCCAGTATTCTTGCCTGGAGAATCCCATGGACGGAGAAGCCTAGTAGGTTACAGTCCACGGGGTCGCAAAGAGTCGGACACGATTAAGCGACTTCACCTCACCTCACATCACCTCATCTCACATACATATATTTACATGTATGTACATGTATTTATATTATATATCTATGCAGGTACATGTATTTATATTATATATCTATGCATATCCCATACATTGTTGAAAATGTATGTGTCTTCTGAGGTTCTTGGATTCAGTTCTATATTTGTTTTTTAGGCTGTGTTTCCTAAAGGTGTCATGAAATATTTTATGTCTTTACTGAGAGAATTGATTTTAAAATATTGTCCCTATGCTTGTTGATTTCTATATTTTTTAATCTCTATTTTACCTATGTATATTTTATGTCTAGTTGATTAATTCTCTGCTTCAGTTTTCTCATATGCTTATATTTAAGCCACTTTATTTATTTTATATATACATGCAAAATATATCTTTGCTTTTTAAATTGTCAGTATTTAGTACATTATATTAAATTATTGATATATTTTAAGTTCAGCTCAGTTCAGTTCAGTTCAGTCATTCAGCTGTGTCCGACTCTTTGTGACCGCATGAAATGCCCCACACCAGGCCTCCCTGTCCATCACCAACTTCCGGAACCTACCCAAACTCAAGTCCATTGAGTTGGTGATGCCATCCAACCATCTCATCCTCTGTCGTCCCCTTCTCCTCCTGCCCTCAATCTTTGCCAGCATCAGGGTCTTTTCCAATGAGTCAGTTCTTCACATTAGATGGCCAAAGTATTGGAGTTTCAGCTTCAACATCAGTTCTTCCAAAGAACACCCAGGACTGATCTCCTTTTGGATGGAGTGGTTGGATCTCCTTGTAGTCCAAGGGACTCTCAAGAGTCTTCTCCAACATTACAGTTTACAAGCATCAATTCTTCAGCACTCAGCCTTCTTCACAGTCCAACTCTCACATCCATACATGACCACTGGAAAAACCATAGCCTTGACTAGACGGAACTTTGTTGGCAACATAATGTCTCTGTTTTTTAATATGCTGCCTAAGTTGGTCATAACTTTCCTTATATATTATATTACAGTATTTGACTCACCCCTTCTACTTGCCTTTACTTCTTTTATTTTTTTTTTTTTGAGTGAAATGCTTATTTTTAATTTATCTTTTTTTCTATTTTATTGTGTTCTTTATTTGATATACATGTGTCTTCATTTAGTGGGAATCTAATGACTGCAGTTGGTTCATATTACTTACTAGTCACAGTCCCATGTAAGAACTCAGCATGTTATTTTTACTATGTCTTCAGCAACTTAACACTGTGACATTTAAACTCCATTTGGCTCCTTCAGATTTATGTGGTAGATCTTTATTGTACTTATTTTAATATGCATTTAAGATACTTTTTTAGACCAGTTTTAGATTAACAGCAAAATTAAGGGGAAGGTGCAGAAGTTTTTCATACATTCCCTACTGGCCACACATCTAGCCTCCCCAAGTCGCGACATCCCTATCAAAACGGTGCCTTTGTTACAACTGATAAAACTTCGGTGACACATTACAATCACCCAAAGTCCACAGTTAACCTTAGGGGTCACTCTTGGTGTTGTACTTTCTATACATTTAGACAAATTTATAATGACATGTAATGACCACTATGGTACCACACAGAGTATTTTTACTTTCCTAAAAATCCCTAATGTTATTCCCAATCATCCTTTCGATGGCTCCCCCACAACCATTTTCAACCACTGAAATTTTTGCTGTCAATAGTTTTACCTTTTCCAGAACACCATACAGCTGGACTCATACTTTATGTAGTCTTTTCAAATTAACTACTTTCACTTAGTAACATGCATTTATTGTTCTTCCAAACACTTCACATTTAGAGGTGTGTCTCCTGAAGGCAGGATATAGCTGGGTCTTGTTTTTCAATCTGTCTAGCCACTCTGCATCTTTTGATTAATGAATTCTGTCCATTTACATTTTGTATGATTATTGATATGTGAGGACATATTGCTGCCATTTTGACTTTTACTTTCTATTTGCTTTATGTTGCCATTGTTTCTTTTTCCTGTGTCTCTGCCTGCCATTATAGTTTGATGATTTTTTGTGAGGATTTTCTCACCATCTTATTTTTCCATTTTTTGCCTCTGCTCCAATTTTGTGTTTTGCGGTTACTATGAAATTTGTGTAAAGCTTGCAAATATAGTATAGTCCATTTTTGGTTACAGAATATGTTCTTCATTTGTCAATACAGGTTTTTCCCTTTTCTTCTTTCTCTTTTATGTTATTGTCTCAAATTATCTCTTTTTACATCTTGTATTTGCAGCAAATTGAAGTAGCTATGGTTATTTTTTACTGTTTTTATTTCTTTTAACTTTTATGCTATAATTAAGTGTTGAACAGGCTATTCTGCAATAGAGCTGTGATTTTCTGATTATCTATCACCTACCTCAAAATTTTGTGTACTTTTCTTTTTTTTTTCTTTTTTTTGTATTAGGTAAATGACCTCAACATTTCTTATAAGGCAGGACTGATGTTGATAAACTTTCTCAGCTATTGTTTCTCTTGGAAATCCTTTATTTCTCCTTCATATCTCAATGATAAATTTGCTAGATAAAGTATTCTTGGGTGACAGCTTTTATCTTTCAGAACTTTCAGTATGTCATTCCAGTCTCTCATATCTGGTAGAGTTTCTGCTAAGAAATCTGCTGATAGCCTAACAGGTGTTCCCTTGTAGGTTACCATCTTTTTCCTCTGACTGCCTTTAAAATTCTTTCTTTGTTGTTTTTGACAGTTTTAACATGACATGTCTTGGTGAAGGTGTCTTTTACTTGAAGTAATTAGATTTTCTCTTAGCTCTATGTACTTGTATATCCAGTTCTTTCCCCAGGTTTAGGAAGTTCTCAGGTATTATTTCTTTAAACAAACTCTGTGTTCCCTTTTCCCTCTCTTTTCCTGGGATATCTATTATCCTAATATTACCCTTGCTAATAGAGTCAGATGTGTCTTTAGAATTTCTTTTTTGTGTCTGTTAGCTGCTCAGTTATATCCAACTCTGTGATCCCATGGACTGTAGCCTGCCAGGTTCCTCTGTTCATAGAGTTCTCCAGGCAAGAAAACTGGAGTGGTAGCCATTCTCTTCTCCATGGGCTCTTCTTAACCCAGGGATTGAACCTGAGTCTCCTGCCTTGCAGGCAGATTCTTTACTGTCTTATCCACCTAGATTTCTAACTTTGAGCTTGCTAACTCTCTCTTTCAGATAGTTTGGTCTATTTCTAATAATTTCTAATGTATTCTTCATCTCGTGTATTGAGTTCTTCAGCTCTAGAGTATAGTTTGATTCTTCTTTTAGTGTTTCAGTCCCACTGGTAAAATATAACTTCTGTCCATCAATTTTGTCCCTCAGCTCACTGAGCCACCTTTCTGAACTCTCTTTTAGCTCATTTAGTTCATTCATGACAGTTATTTTTAATTTTCTATTAAAAATAGCTATAAATAAATAGCAATATCCTGTGATTTCAAATCTGCCTTCTGCAGACTTGTCATTTTCTTTTTGCGATACTTTGTAACTGTGGTTTTCATGGTGCTTTGTGAATTGTTCCTCTGCTGGTGCAACTGAAGTTGTGAACATCAATTTTAGGCAAAGCCTTTTACTTCTTTTTTTCTTTTCTTTTCTTTCTTTTTTTTTTAACTTGATTCTAAGGGTTCAACAGGTGGCGCTAGTGGTGATGAAACTGCTTGCCAGTGCAGAAGACATAAGAGACAAGGGTTTGATCCTTGAGTCAGGAAGATCCACTGGAGGGGTATATGGCAACCCACTCCAGTATTCTTGCCTGGAGAATCCCCTGGACTTTTCTAGTTGTCTACAGTCCATAGAGTCGCAAACAGTTGGACACAATTGAAATAACTTAGCAGACATACACAAGGATTCAACAAGGTAGTAACTGGAGGCCTTTCTTTAGTTATTCAGTAGGTGGTAATGTAATACAAGTTTTTGGTTTCTCTTACCTGAGACCTTTGGTTATATTTGAGGTCACAATTATTGCCTGGTGCATTTGTTATTTCTTGGGACTCTGGGGCCATTGGTGACTTGCAGCTGCCAGTGTTGTTGGCATCACTGTCTGGGGGCACCAGGACTATGGATGCCTCTGTTGCTGAGGGCAAGTTCCACTTCTGTGGCAGGAAGTGGGTGGAGGGTGCATGAGTGTTTCTGCTGTGACCAGGGTTGTTGGGTTCACAGGCCCTGTTACTGCAGGCTAGGTGTTGGGAGTCATGGGCATCTTCATGGCTAGAGGTACAAGTTTGTAGGTCCCACTGTTGCTGTCTATTTACCCATGGCCATGGGCACTGCTGCAGCCAAGAGGCTGGTGTCATATGTGCTGACTTTTCTGATGCTACTGTGTTCTCCGGGGTTGTAGACTCAGCTGCCATGGCCAGGGGTCCAAGATCATAGGCAACTCTTTTGCTGTTTCCTGGTTCTACCTCCTCTATGTACTCCAGTCCACCTACCTTTAAATGTTAAGTAAGTAAAGTCACGCAGTCATGTCCGACTCTTTGTGACCCCGTGGACTGCAGCCCACCAGGCTCCTCAGTCCATGGGATTCTCCAGGCAAGAGTACTGGAGTGGGTTGCCATTTCATTCTCCAGGGGATCTTCCTGACCCAGGGATTGAACCCCGATCTCCCGCATTGGAGGCAGACGCTTTAACCTCTGAGCCACTAGGGAAGTGGGCATCTTGGTGTGTTGGGCAAAGGCAACTTTGTCAGATTATGTTTTACTGGTTGTAGACTGAAGAGGTACAATAAACGAAGCGTCTCACACAACCACGATGCTGACATCACTAACACTGGAGGCTTTTTGAAGATGCTCTGTTGTGTCCAACTCTTTGCAATCCCAAGGGCCAAAGCTTAACAGGCTCCTCCGTCCATGGAATTTTCCAGGCAAGAGTACTGGAGTGGGTTGCCATTTCCTTCTCCAGAGGATCTTCCCGACCCAGGGTTTGAACCCGGGTATCCCACATTGTAGGCAGATGCTTTACTGTCTGAGCCACCAGGGAAATCCTAAAAACTACATGGGTTTTTGCTAATGAATGTGAGTTTTCTCACTCATAAATAGTAGAAGTGTGTTTACTGGATCAGTTTTTGAGTCTAACTCTCTGATATGTATCAAAGATAAGTTCATACCATGTTTGTGGAATGTCCTTCAACCATTCTTTTTTTCTTAAACTACGGTGAATTTTGTTGTTAAATATAAAATCTGATGCAATGTTTGGTGTCTGATTAAGGCAACATAAATGGGAATCTGTCAGTAATATTGAGACTATTAGTAAAAAATGAAGTGACTCAGGCAGCCTGCAGTATTCAGAAGAAAAATCAGTAAGAAAATTAGTGCCTTTGATCAAGGGTAATAAAGTGCCCATTTGAGGCAAGCTTTAAGGCATCCAGTAGCCATTGGCACTAAACAGTGTGATGGATGTAAAGAATTGGAAGACTGTGTGATGAAGCCATGGCTTCTGATAGCACTGAAGAAAAAAATAAAAATTTCAAAATCCTTCACTCAAAAAATGTTAAGAGATTTGGAAGAAAGGAATCTGTTATTTCCTGCAGGATCAGATAAAATTTGACATTTTATTCTCTGCTTTTCCAAATGTGACAACAATTTTTTGCTGAGATGTTCAGTTTAGTTCAGCCACTCAGCCGTGTCCGACTCTTTGCAGCCCCATGAATCACAGCACGCCAGACCTCCCTGTCCATCACCAACTCCCGGAGTTTACCTAAACTCATGTCCAGCGAGTCAGTGATGCCGTCCAGCCATCTCATCCTCTGTTGTCCCCTTCTCCTCCTGCCCCCAATCCCTCCCAGCATCAGGGTCTTTTCAAATGAGTCAACTCTTCACATGAGGTGGCCAAAGTACTGGAGTTTCAGCTTTAGCATCAGTCTTTCCAAAAAACACCATCCTTTAGGATGGATGGTTGGATCTCCTTGCAGTCCAAGGAACTCTCAAGAGTCTTCTCCAACATCACAGTTCAAAAGCATCAATTCTTCAGCACTCAGCTTTCTTCACAGTCCAACTCTCACATCCATACATGACCACCGGAAAAACCATAGCCTTGACTAGACAGACCTTAGTCGGCAAAGTAATGTCTCTGCTTTTGAATATGCTGTCTAGGTTGGTCATAACTTTTCTTCCAAGGAGTAAACGTCTTTTAATTTCATGGCTGCAATCATCATCTGCAGTGATTTTGGAGCCCCAAAAAATAAAGTCTGACACGTCTCCACTGTTTCCCCATCTATTTCCCATGAAGTGATGGGAACAGATGCCATGATCTTAGTTTTCTGAATGTTGAGCTTTAAGCCAACTTTTTCGCTCTCCTCTTTCACTTTCATCAAGAGGTTTTTAGTTATTCTTCACTTTTTGCCATAAGGCTGAGATGTTAGAATCACTTAAATGACACTAAGAGCATAGACTTGAAAACGTCAGGGCGCTATATTGGGAAAGAAAGCTTTGGATGGCTATATGTCTTAAGAAACCTCAAAAGACCTGGTATTTTATTAAGCATCTTTTGTGTATTTAGTGGGAGGAGATACAGTAAATGTAAGAATTACATAGGAAATGTATTACATTGATTTCTGTAAGTAATGAAATGTAAGAAATTATAACAAGATGTGTCAAATCAAGGTCCATAATCTCTCTTTATATGAAACCAAAATTTGTTCACTTTCTAAGGAAATAAAAAACATTAATACTGTTATTCAAGATATGATGAATTTGGGGCATATCCTCATGATACTTAGAGGCATTATTATGTGCATTAAAAGCATAGTTGTTACAAACAGACACATTACTTCAAATCCTAAATCTATCATTTCCTAGGTCCATTTTCTAGGACAGATTTTGTTGTTGTTGTTCTGTGCTACCTTTCACTATCTGCAAATGCAAATAAATATTAAAAATCTCATCTATGTACTTGCTAGAAGTAATGTAAGGAGTAAATGAAATAAAGTTACAAAGTCTTAGAACAGAGCTTAAAATAATGTGTATGTTGAATTAAAAAGAAAAATAAAAGATCTTTGATCAGCCTAGATTCCAGTTGGATCTTGAACAATGACAGCAAATTATTACAAGTTAAATCACTTGTTGAATTTAACTTTCTGGTTGTTGTGCCAAAAATGGTCACTTTAATATAGGAAGCTAAAAAGAAAAAACAAACCAAAACAACTAGAACACCTCTGACACCTATTATTCAGCTCCTAAGATCTCAAAGAATTTTCCTCTGTATTTCAAAAAACCATGAAAACTAAAGAAGCCATTATCTTGCACTTGACAGGCACAGCAATACACTTTCATTATCTTAACTGTCTCTCATTTCTGAGTTCTATAATATCATTTATAATGCATGCATGTTGATATCTTTTCATGTAACAGCATAATAACTGGCCCATTTTGTTGATATTGTATGATGGTAATACTAGATGTTTGTGAAATAGAAAGTATCCTATATTTCTTATAAATATCAAATGCCTGCCAGAGGATAAGAAATAAATTGGATAAAAATATGCCACCTTCATAAAATTCATTTAAATGTAAAATTTACATCTTCCATACTTGTTCCAAATCTGTTTTAAATGATATACCTGGATTTTCTTGTGTTGCTTGTCTTGCTTAATCAACTCAATGGTCTCTATCTCTTAATGTTATCTGCTTAGTCTGTTCTTAATCACTTAGCCATGTCTGACTGTTTGCAACCCCATGGACTGTAGCCCACCAGGCTCCTCTGTCCATAGGATTTCCAAGATAAGAATACTGGAGTGGGTTGCCATGCCCTCCTCCAGGAGATCTTCCCAACCCAGGATTGAACTCAGGTCTCCTGCATTGCAGGCACTATCTGAGCCACTAGAGTATCTCATAAAATCTACTTATTGGCCTTTGCTTTCAAGATTGAAGCTTAAAAAACTGAGTTGTTTTCAAATGAATTTTTCCTCTCATTCTGGATTGGAAACAACTTGTGGTATAGTTCCAACTTCTTTGGTTCCTTAAGGCATAAGAAATGGGTTCACTTTACAAAGGATGCATGGTAATATCCAGCAAATTAGTATTAGTTATTGGTTTAGTTATTGAAATCAGTTATTGGTTTAACTGTCTTGTAAATTCAAGTTCTTTGGTGCTTCAAAACAAAGCACTGTCTCCGTTCATTGCTTGTGTGAGTGCTAAGTCGCTTCAGTCATGTCCAACTCTTGGTGACACTATGGACTGTAGCCTTCTCTGTCCTTGGAATTTCCCAGTCAAGCATACTGGAAAGGGTCACCAGTTCCTCTTCTAGGTGATATTCTCTACCCAGGAATCGAACCCTCATCTCTTGCATCTCCTGCATTGGCCAGGGATTCATTACCACTGAGTCAGCTGTGAAGCCCCATATAACTGTACTGCTGCTGCTGCTGCTACTAAGTCACTTCAGTCATGTCCGACTCTGTGCGACCCCATAGATGGCAGCCCACCAGGCTCCCGTGTCCCTGGGATTCTCCAGGCAAGAACACTGGAGTGGGTTGCCATTTCCTTCTCCAATGCATGAAAGTGAAAAGTGAAAGTGAAGTTGTTCAGTTGTGTCTGACTCTTTGCCACCACATGGACTGCAGACTACCAGGCTCCTCTGTCCATGGGATTTTCCAGGCAAAAGTTCTGGAGTGGGTTGCCATTGCCTTCTCCAATATAACTGTTCTAGTTAGACTCAATTATTTCTTAAGTTTTCTCACTCTCACACAAACATTCCACAGGGTGTATTATTTCTGCATGTCATTAAAATTTTTTAATTACATATTGATTCATAGTGATTGCATCCTCAGAATTTTGCTCTATTGCCAAGTCCTGGGAGATCATTTTCTAGTTTTTACAGAAAGACTACTGAGGCCTATAGTAGTACTTCTGTAAGACTGACTAGTTGTCTAAAATATTTTTGGTGTCTATAATGTGTTTATTCGCCTTTTCTTAACATAACCCAGATTTTATTTAATTGCTTAGCCATAGGCATGATGAGAAAGAAACTATCTTTGAAGAGCACATCTGCTTTTTAAAAAAGTGGTATTTTTAAAAAGTGGCATTCTTGGTATCCTTCCCCAGCATTTCCTGTCTCTAGGGTGGAATATTCCCAATTTTAGATGAGAACCCTAAAGAGAAAGCTTGAATATGCATATGGTATTCAGTGTGACATTAGCAGGTGCAACATTGCTTAAAGACTGCAGTAAGTCGTTTTAAAATGAATGTGATATTGCTCAGGGAACTCCAATTCATTTGATTTAAGCTAAAGGAGAGTTTCCACTTGGGTTATTCTTCCATATTCAAAACACTTTGTATCTTTTTTCCTTCCATTAATGATGCAAAAATATACTAAAATCATGGTCTATATAAAGACATAACACTCAATTTATATAATCAGTTTAGAAAAACATGAGACTGAGATATTTAAAGGATTTCTAGAATCCTGTTTATAGCTGTTTACCTGTTATGGGCAGAATTCAAATACCCTACCTAGTCTTCATAAAATTTTTGGCAGAAGAGCTCTGAATTAAAGCAAGAAAAAATTTTCATTTTCTTTTTACCTAGCTAAAGTTTGAAAATATCAGTTAAAAGCCCAATCCTGGTTTTCTTACAAGGCTAGTCTTGATTTACTCCTATTTTAGTCAGTTACAATATACCTGTACTTATTATTTATAGGTAATTTCTCTAGAGATCATTGGAAATTCTAAGACAGACTAGATATCACCTTGAGCTTACTCTTAGAATTGTTATGAGACTGAACATTTTTCAAAAAAAATCAGATATCTTGATATATAGTTACAAATATGAAGTAGAAAACAATGAGTCTCAAAGAAGTGGTATGCAGTATCATGTGAGCAGAATAGGAAAATTTTGTTGTTGTTTAGTCACTAAGTTATGTCTGACTGTTTCGCTACACCAGTGACTGGAGCCCACAAGTTTCCTCTGTCTGTGAGATTTCCCAGGCAAGAATACTGTAATAGGAAAAAAAAGTACACATTTATTTTAAAATTTTATTTTTATTTTATTTTAAATTTTTAAAAATGAAGTATAGTTGCTATATAAGTTACTGTATGCAATATAGTGATTCACAATTTTTAAAGATTATATTCTATTTATAGTTGTTATAAAGTATTGGCTATAATATTTGTGTTGTATAATATATCCTTGTAGCATATTTTACACAGAATAGTTTGTACTCCCTACTCCTACTCTTGTATGTCTATATTGCCCCTCCCCTCTTCCCTCTCCTCACTGGTAACCACTAGTTTGCTCTCTATATATGTGAGTCTGCTTTTTTTATTTGTTTGCAATATTCTCTAGTTTGTTGTACTTCTATATTCCATACATAGGTGATATGGGAAGAGATTATTTTTACTTAAATTTTTAAAATTTGATATCAGAGTGTAGTTAACCATGTGTTAATTTCAGGAGTACATCAAAGTGATTCATTTATACATACATATTTATATTCACTTATAGCTTTCTGACAAAGATCTGTCTAGCCAAAGCTATGGTTTTTCCAGTAGTCATGTATGGATGTGATAGTTGGACCATAAATAAAGCTGAGCACTGAAGAATTGATGCTTTTGAACTGTGGTATTGAAGACTCTTGAGAGTCCCTTGGACTACAAGGAGATCAAACCAGTCAATCCTAAAGGAAATCAGTCCTGAATATTCATTGGAACGACCAATGCTGAAGCCAAAGATCCAATACTTTGGCTACTTGATGTGAAGAACTGACTCATTGGAAAAGACTCTGATGCTAGGAAAGACTGAAGGCAGGAGGAGAAGGGGACAACAGAGGATGAGAGGTTGGATGGCATCACTGACTCAATGGACATGAGTTTGAGCAAGTTCCAGGAGTTGGTGATGGATAGGGAGGCCAGGAATGCTGCAGTCCATGAGGTCACAAAAAGTCGAACGACTGAGCAACTGAACTGAACCGAGCTGATAGCTTTCCTGGTGGCTCAGATGGCAAAGAATCTTCCTGCAAGGCAGGAGACCTCGGTTCTATCCCTGGGTCAGGAAGATCACTTGGAGAATGAAATGACAACTCACTACCATATTCTTGCCTGGAAAATTCCATGGAAAGAGGAGCTTGGTGGGCTACAGTCCATGGGTCACAAAAAGTCAGACACAACTGAGCAACTAACATATACATACATATTTATAATACTTACATATATATATTCCTTTTCAAATCCTTTTCCCATTTAGGTTACTACAGAATATTAAGCAGAGTTCCCTGTGCCATACAGTAAGTCCTTGCTTGTTACATATTTTAAATATAGCAGTGTGTACATGTTAATCCCAAACTTCCAATCTATACCCCTACTCTTTCCCTCTGGTAAGCTTCCCTGGTGGCTCAGAGGTTAAAGCGTCTGCCTGGAATGCGGGAGACCTGGATTCGATACCTGGGTCAGGAAGATCCCCTGGAGAAGGAAATGGCAACCTACTCCAGTACTCTTGCCTGGAGAATCCCATGGAGGGAGGAGCCTGGTAGGCTGCAGTCCATGGGGTCGCAGAGAGTCGGACACAACTGAGCGACTTCACTTTCTTTCTTTCTTTCCCTCTGATAACCATAACTTTATTCTCTAAGACTGTGAGTCTGTTTCTGTTTTGTAAATAAGTTTATTTGTATCATATTTTTTAGATTCTGCATATAAGCAATGTCATATTTTATTAGTCTTTGTCTGACTTACTTTACTCAGTATGATAATATCCAGGTCCATCTATGTTGCTGCAAATGACATTATTTCATTCTTTTCAATGGTTGAGTAATAGTCTGATGTATATGTGTACCACATCTTCCTTATCACTCATCTGTCAATAGATATGTAGGTTGCTTCCATGTCTTGGCTATTGTAAATAGCACTACAATGAACATTGGGGTGCATGTATCTTTTTGAACCATATTTTTCTCTCAATGTATGCCCAGGAGTGGGATTGCTGGATCATACAGTAGCTCTATTTTTAGTACGTTAACACCACACACAAAAGTAAACTAAAATGGACAAAAGATCTTGACGTTGGACTGGATACTATAAAGCTCTTAGAGAAAAAATTAGGCAAAGCACTCTTTGACATAAATCTCAGCAATATCTTTTTTGTTCCATCTCCTAGATTAATGGAAATCAAAACAAAAATAAACCAATGGGACCTAATTATACTCAAAAGCCTTTGCACAGTGAAGAAATCCATAAACAAAGTGAAAAGAAAACCCATGGGATGGGAGCAAATATTTACAATGATGTGACCAACAAGGGATTGGTCTCCAAAATTTACAAACAGCTCATGTGGCTCAATTAGAAACAAACAAACAAAAATTGGGCAGAAGACCTAAATAGACTGTTCTCCAAAGAAGACATATAGATGGCCCAGAGGCACACACAAAATGTTCACCATCATCTAATAGATTACTATTAGAAAAAAGCAAATTAAAACCACAGTGAGATATCACCTCACATCAGTAAGAATGGCCATTATTAAAATATCTACAAACAATAAATGTTGAAGAGGGTGTGGAGAAAAGGGAATCCTGCTACACTGCTGATGGGAATATAAATTGATACAGCCAGTATGGAAAACAATATGGAGCCTCCTTAAGAAACTAAAGATAGAGGCACACATTTATTTTAAAATGTTATCATTATTATGATCCTATGACTGTCATCCATTTTAATAGAAAATAATATCTGCTTTATTTGCTAATTACATCATGTATATTAACCTGAAATTTCAACAGGAAGTGAAGTGTCACGGATTGGGCAAGTAATTCTTTATATCTCAAGTGCTTACTTATCAGTAGTTACTGTGTTGATTAGACAGTGTGCTGTAGGCTTTACAAATATTATCTTATTTAATCCTCTCATATAACTCTAGTTCAGTTTAGTCGTTCAGTCCTGTCCAACTCTTTGTGACCCCATGAACCACAGCATGCCAGGCTTCCCTGTCCATCACCAACTCCCGGAGTCCACCCAAACCCATGTCCATCAAGTCGGTGATGTCATCCGACCATCTCATCCTCTGTCGTCCCCTTCTCCTTCTGCCCTCAATCTTTCCCAGCATCAGGGTCTTTTCAAATGAGTCAGCTCTTCTCATCAGGTGGACAAAGTATTGGAGTTTCAGCTTCAACATCAGTCCCTCAAATGAACACCCAGGACTGATCTCCTTTAGGATGGACTGGTTGGATCTCCTTGCAGTCCAAGGGACTCTCAAGAATCTTCTCCAACCCACAGTTCAAAAGCATCTAGAGGTGGGTACTAATATCTCACACTAACTGCTCAGAAAGATGAATTAGATAGAACAGTGCTAGAGCTCTTATGAAGGATCAAGTATGTATTTAAAATTTACCACTTACCTCTGTAAAAGGTACCATGTATATAAACAGTCTGTAACTCAGATCTTTCATTTGTAAATGCTGTACAATATATTTATCTCATATTTAAGGAGAAATTAATTAAGTTAATATATTGAAAGTGACTAAAAGACAGCACATGTTAAGTAGCATTAAGAGTTTACTGTTACAGTAACAGAGATAGTTAATTGCAAAACCAGAATATCAATCCAGGTATTCCTGGTTATTTCAATGATTTTTTAAGAAACATAATTCATATTGAAGTATATAAAATATTGATTGTAAAACAAATATCTATGTTGCACCAAATCAAGAGGAATTTTACCAAGTGCTTTCTCTGTATTTATTAAAATGAACTTATAGTTTTTTCTTCCCTTTAATTTGTTAATGGGGTGATTTTCCTTGGTTGATTTTGAATGTTAAGTGAATCTTGGATTCTTGATCATCTGAAATTCAGCTAAATTTAATAAAAATACAATGAAAATTTTTTCATATTGCTATACTCAATTTTTAATGTCCATCTACTAATTAGAGCTCCTCAGGTGGCTCAGTGGTAAAAATCTACTTGAAGGAGATGTGGGTTTGATCCCCAGATTGGGAAGATCCCTTGGAGAAGGAAATGGCAACCCACTCCAGTATTCTTGGCTGGGAAATCCCATGGACAGAGGAGCCTGGTGTCTACAGTCCTTGGGGTTGCAAAGAGTGAGACACGACTAAAAACTAGTGGCTAAACAGTCTACTTATTACTCCATGAAAGGTAAGAAATTGCTATCTCTACTCTGTGGCTGATACCGACATCTTCCGTTATTCTTTGCTATCCTGCAGTTCCTCTGTGATACGTCCAGGTTATAATTCCTTCCTCCTTTCCTCCCATCCTCACTCCCTTTCTCTTTTTCCCTTCCCCTCTCTCCCTTTCTCTTTCATCTTGCTTGGGATTTATTTTAGTTCTTTAGTCTGTCAGTTGATATCATTCATAAACTCTGTTGGGCTAATAGATTAGTAAGTATGAGTTTACTTCAAATTCTCCCTAACATGAGAGTCCTTCAGAGTCCCAATTTAGTGGAGAAAGAATTTCTTATACTTTCCCTTGACTTTGGTTTTAGTTTTTGTACCTCTGTGTGTGTGTGTGTGCTCAGTTATGTCCAACTCTTTGCAACCCCATGGACTGTAGCCCACCAGGCTCCTCTGTCCGTGGGATTATCCTGGAAAGAATACTGTAGTGGGTTGCTATGCTCTCCTCCAGGGGATCTTTCTGACCCAGGGATCAAACTTGGGTTTCCTGGGTCTCCTGCATTTCAGGTGAATTCTTTACCTGCTGAGCCACTGGGCAAGTCCGTTAAGAGTTTAATGGTATAAGTTACACACGCTTTCAAGGCAAAAGAGCCTACAGTGTTTTATTTATCCTTCTGAATTTCTATCTTTAATTAGATATTGGTTTATTAATGTCTTACTATTATAGATGCCCCTAAATAATATTCAGAATGTTTAAAAATGTTCTACCTATCATTTTAGTTAAGATTTTGTAGAAGAATTTAGTGCTACCAATTATCAGAAAAAGAAGTGACATTTAAGCTAGAGTACAGTGCATCCTTGGAACATCTACTGTTCACCAAATATACTTCCCCATGAACTATTTTTAAAATACATATTGTGTGTGCCAGGTAGTGTTTAAGATATGTGGGATGTATCAGTGAACAGAGGAAAGATCCCTAAGCTTAGACAGCTTACATCTTAGCTTACTTTCTATATTTTAAAAACTAAACTAAGATTATATATTAATCTGAGCACCAAAGAATTGATGTTTTTGAACTGTGGTGTTAGATAAGACTCTTGAGAGCCCCTTGAACTGCAAGGAGATCAAACCAGTCAATCCTAAAGGAAATCAGTTCTGAATATTCATTTGAAGGACTGATGCTGAAGCTGAAACTCCAATATTTGGCCACCTGATGAGAAGAACTGACTGACTCACTGGAAAAGACCCTGATGCTGGGAAAGATTGAAGGCAGGAGGAGAAGGGGATGACAGAGGATGAGATGGTTAGATGGCATCACTGACTCGATGGACCTGAGTTTGAGTGAGCTCTGGGAGCTGGTGATGGACAGGGAAGCCTGGCATGCTGCAGTCCATGGGGCAGCCAAGAGTCGGACACTACTGAGTGACAGAACTGAACTGAACTGAAGATAATATATTAATACCTAGAGAGTTAGACTAATATTTAGGGAAAGACATTAAATATACCACATGCTATTTTGAAAATTGCAAATGAAAGATAGATTTTTTTTAGCGCTGTTATTCTTTATTTTCAGTTTTGTTTGAATACAAGTAGACAGTCATGTTACAGTTCCAAGCTGCTCTCATTCATAGTGTAATTAAATTGGTTAGTGAAGCTTGCTGCATTTTTTTAATTGAAAACTGCTAAAGCAATTTAATGAAATAGTTTAGATTTGTTTTCTTTTAAAATCTGATATTTTTCTCAATCCAAGCTCTTCTGAACATAAACAATATAATTTTACTTTGTCTCTTCCCAGGAGGCTTGCCTGGTTATTTTTTATTGAGCTATAATTAAATATTTTAATTGTCGATTTCTTTTTATTTTCTCTACCTCTATATCTGCTTTTCAGTATTCCTCACTCTCTGTCTTGTTTGTATTTTTTTCATTCCTTGCCAACAACATTTTAAAACTGCTCTTTGCTGCTGCTATTTGGCCAGGCCAGGACTTTCTATTTGTCCTTGTTTCTTTTTCACTACAATTGATTTTTAACCACCCAAAGATAAACTGTGACTTCCAACTGCTCTGTGGCTCTAGTTGTTGCAATTCCTTCTTTGAAATGGCTGAGTGAGCAGGAGATGACTCAAATCATGAGCAGGAAGCAAATGATTTCTTCCCTCATGAATCTTTGACTCAGCATTTGGCAAATCCTAGCGATGTGGAGGTATTTCCAATTGCCTCATTCTACTTTCCTCAGATTGTTCCAACATTTATGATCAATCAGAACTTCACAGAAAGGTTCATCTATTTTTGCAGCTCATTGATAAGAAATAAGCTGAAAAATCTGAGAGTATGTTTTGGGTGATAGTTGAGATGCCAAGATAAGTTTAATTCATCTTTCAATTTACAGATTACTTGAGGACTTACCATTTACAATAAACCTTGTTAAAGAATTACTTAGTAAAGAAGTAACTGCTCTTTTTCATGACCTAAAGTAACACAGTACAGGGAAAATATAATTTGTTCTAGGGTTAGGAAGCCTCGTGCTTCTTCTAGTATTTAAGATCAATCAGAAGTTTGAAGGAAGTCTGTCTTACTTTTATATGATTGTATAATTCTGGGTGTATTATCAAGGTCTTAGTTTGGTCATATATGGGATAAAGTTTAAATGAGATGTCTTTTATAATACTACACAGTGTCTTTGCATATATATTTTACATACAATAAAATTTACTGTCTTTTTATTTGCACATATGGCCCTGAGAGGGCATCCACGTAACTCAATGGTAAGGAATATGCCTGCCAAAGCAGGGGATGCAATGCATTCAGGTTCAATTCCTGGGTGGGGAAAATCCTCTGGAAGAGGAAATGGCAGCCCACACCAGTATTCTTGCCTGGAGAATCCCATGTACGAGGAGCCTGGCGGGCTACAGTCCATAGGATCCCAAAGAGGTGTATACAGCTGAGTGACCAAGCACACATGCATAGTCCTGAGAATTTCATCACACATAACAGTTTGTATACCTGCTGTCAGAACATAGAAAAGTTTTATCACGTCTCCCCCAAACTCTTCATGCTATTCCTTTACAGATATACCTCTATCACCTCCATTCTCTAGCAAAAGCCTATCTACTTTGCATTCCTGTAGAGCTGCCTTTTTGAGGATGTCACATAAACTGAGTCATACAGCATGTAACCTTTTAAGTTTAGTTTCTCTCACTCAGCATAATTTCCTCGCGATTCATCCAAGATGTTTTGTGTATCAATAATATGGTCACTTTTATTTTCTGAGTGGTATTCCATTATCTGGATATATAATCACAGTTGTTTATTCACCTGGTAAAGGGTACTCAGATACATACCTAGAAGTGGGATTGCTCAATTTTATGAAATTTCTATTTTTAGTTTTGCAAAAAACCTTTATTCTGTTCGCCATAGTTGCTGAACCACTTATTCCATCAATGGTCAGTGGTATATAAGGGTCCCTTTTTCTCCACTTCCTTGCTGACACTTATTATCCCTTGTGTTTTTGATGATAGCCTTTCTTACAGGTGTGAAGTGACGCCTCATTGTGATTTGATTTGCATTTCCCTGATGATTAGTAATGTTGAGCATCTTTTCCTGTACCTGTTGGCCATTTCATTGTCTCCTTGAGAAAAAAAATGTCTTTTTAGTCTCTGCCCATTTTTTAATCAGACTTATCATTTTTTGGTTTTGCTTTTTTGTTACTGAGTTGCATGAGTTCTTTAAATATTTGGAGTAGTAACTCCTTATTCAATGCATCATTTGCAAACATTTCTCTCATACTTTACACTGCCTTTTCATTTTGTTGATTGTTTATTTTGCTGTCCAGAAAGTTTTAAGTTTGTTGTAGTCCAACTTGTTGATTTTCTTTTTGATGTTGTTTGTATTCTTGGTGTTATATCCAAAAAAAATCATTGCCAAGACAAATGTACAGGAGCTCCATCGCTGTTTTCTTTTAGTTTTATGGTTTCAGGTTTCTGTTTAATTATCTGACCTATCTTGAGTTAATTTTCATGCATAGTATAAGATAGGGGTCCAATCTCATTTTTCTGCATGTGGCTATCTAGTTTTCACAACATTATTTGTTGAAGAATCTATCCTTTTTCCATTGTATATTTCTGGCTCCCTTGTCAAAAATTAGTTGAATATATATGTTAGGGTTTAATTTTGGGCTAAGTATTGAACATATTTTGCTATTTTTTAAAATTTGTTTTTAATTGGGAGAAAATTACAATATTGTGTTAGTTTCTGCTACACAGCAAAGCAAATTAATCATAATTATACATATATCACCTCCCTCGTGAGCCTCCCTCCTCTCCCTGCATCACACCCCTCTAGGTCATCACGGAGCACCAGAATGGGCTCCCTGCGTTATACAGTAACTTCTCACTAGCAATCTGTTATACACATAGTAGTGTATATATGTTGATGCTACTTTCTCCATTCGTCCCACTGTTTCCTTCCTCCACTGTGTCCACAAGTCTATTTTCTATATCTGCATTTTCATCCTTCACTGCCATTTTTCTAGATTCCATATGTATGCATTAATATACAATAATGTTTTTTCTATTTCTGATTTACCCCACTCTGTATAACAGGCTCTAGGTTTATCCACCTCATTAGAACTGACTCAAATTCATTCTTTTTCATATTTTATTATTTATTCACACGTATTTTTGAGTGATGAATCAGAGAGTGCCTTGTTTTAAACACAATTTATTTCCTAATATCATCTTGGCTATGTCAGTTTAGTCCCCTCATTGTGTGTCTAAAGTTTTCACTTTACTATTCTGCTCAGTTCTCACATCTATAAGAATGATTCTCAAATTTAATTCTGTGATGTATTGACAACTTTTATCTTAATTTCTAGTTAGATGTCTGATTGTCAGAGCTTTATTAATGCACCAAGAGCTGCTTGATTCACCTTTTATACATTAAAACCTCCTATTTATCAAATTAGTATGTTCCTCAAATGGCAACCCACTCGAGTACTCTTGCCTGGAGAAGTCCACGGATGGAGGAGCCTGGTAGGCTACAGTCCATGGGGTCACAAAGAGTTGGATACGACTGATTGACTTCACTTTAACTTTCACATCTTTTCTAATTTTGTTGTGCCATCATTCTCAAAGTCTCAAGTCCTCACCAACCTCTACTTCATCTTTCTTCTAGTCCATGAATTGCCGAGTTTGGTTGATTCAGTTATATACACTGATCAACTATCCTCTATTATTTCTAACACCAGTGGTACACTTTGGTTAGAGGTTTGATTGAATCAAAACATGCAGGATTTATAATGGGTGAGCACTGTACAAATACAAGTGTTTTTTTTCCCCCAATATTTAGAATAAGTGTCTATTACAGTTATAGAATATTAATTGGACTATACAGAGAAACTCATTTAGAGAAATACAGAAACCCAATGTTTCTATGAGTGATGGGCTGTTATGTTATTTATTGGGAAGAGATCACTGGCACATTACCTGCACATGCTATCGCTTTAGTCATCTGACTCTTTGTGACCCCATGGACTGTAGCCCACCAGGATCCTCTGTCCATGGGGATTCTCCAGGCAAGAATACTGAAGAGGGTTGCCATGGGCAGTTAATAAAAGATATTACATATTTTATTACATATGAAATGATATTTAATATTGATTGCATATTACCTAATATTACATATTAAAAGAGTTGAAGTTCAAATGCTAAACCAAGAAAGGATTTGTAAGATGTTCAGATTTGCTGAACACACCTTGGATACCTCAGATACTTGTGATAGGAAGTTAGTGGCTGATGTGTTTTATTGATTCAGTTTAGTCTACGGGATCTATATAAAGTTTTTCTGCCAAAATACCTTATGGCTATCTGAAGTAAGATAAATGTGATAGCTTGATTATTAACATGAAAGCAAATAGTTGGATTGGAAATGGTCAATTACAAAATAAACCCAACTTAGCAATTTAATACTCAGAATGCATACAAACATTAAATCTAAAAATCTGTACAAAATCACTTGTTCAACTGGCATAATCTAGTGACATTTGAATGTAATAGACTATGCTAATTGTTGGTGGTATAGAAAGTAGACTACCATTGGCAGGAATTTAAAATAAAATGCTGGAGTAAGTTAAATAGCCGAATATTTATTACATATTGTGATACTGTTCTATATGCCTTAAATATTGAAGAGGGGTTGCTAACCAAAAGTACAGAAGAAAGAAAAACCTTTGATAAACTCACTTATTTTAAATGATATTATCACATTATTATCACAAAGTTAGGATATGATACTATTAAGTTCAAATTGTGCCTCCTGGATAGTGCCTCCTGGATAGTTCTTACGAGGGCCTATGCATGCTTGTATGTGCACGTGCTAAGTCACTTCAGTTGTCTCTGACTCTTTTGAAACCCCATGGACTGCAGCTCACCAGGCTCCTCTGTCCATGGGAATTTCCAGGCAAGAATAGTCAAGTGGGTTGCCAATTTCTTCCCCAGGGGATCTTCCCCACCTGGGGTTGGAATCTGCATCTCCTGCATTGGCAGGCAGGTTCTTTACCACTGACCCACTTGGAAAGCTAAAATCCCATTTGCTATTTGTTAGAGCATCTCGTGTACCTGTTGTTTTGAAGTGTGTACATGAAATGGACATATGAAATCTATGCTGCCTAAACAGTGGGTTTACAGTGTGTATTCTTGAACTGTGTTATATAAGGCTTTTTGCCAGAATGTGACTGCAGCATTCAGTTTAGAGAACTACTTCACACCTGCCATTCTTCCCATTGAAAGTGAAAATGTTACTCACTCAGTCATGTCTGACTCTTTGTGACTCCATGGACTGTAGCCCACCAGGCTCCTTTGTCCATGGGGTTTTCCAGGCAAGAATACTAGAGTGGGTTGCCATGTCCTTTTCCAGGGGATCTTCCTATCCCAGGGGTAGAACCTAGGTCTCCCACACTGCAGACAGATTCTTTACCATTTGAGCCACCTGGGAAGCCCATTTCTGTTGGCAGATGAGAATATTCTCTTGGATATTTTCATTCAGCAACTTCGAATGCATGCATATCTCAGATTACCATCTGTTTTATCACCAATTACCACTGAGTGAATCCAAGAAGCAGTCCTTTGTACCTAACACATAATGCCTCTTTCTTGAGACTCAGTTAAACTTATACTTCAGTCTGATAAAGTTTTCAATAATATTGATATTATTCCAATTACATATACCAGTGACCTCATATATGCTCTTGACTCTGAAGAATAATAATTCAGAAATAATCCAAAGTCTTCAACTCAGCAACAAATATCTTGTAACATATTGGGCATATACACTATATTAGAATAAAATATACCACCATATTAGTCATATCCCAAGAAATGTTTTAATCTTTTTAAACTTATAAATAATAAGAAATATTGAATAAAAGTAAAAGTTAATATGATAATCAGTTTACTGATATAAATTAATGGCTGTTGATGATAAAAATTTTTATAATACCACTATCCAATAGTTATATTGGTGGATGAGTAGTTAATTATTTGAAACTAAAGAGCCATGAACTGATTATCAATCTAGGAAAAATTACATGTGCAAAGCATTTAAAGTGACATTGTTGTTCAGGTTAAGAAAGAGAAGTTGAAGGTAGTGAAAATAAGCCAAGTCAACAGTTCAGTTCAGTTCAGTTCAGTCACTCAGTCGTGTACGACTCTTTGCGACCCATGAATCGCAGCACGCCAGGCCTCCCTGTCCATCACCAACTACCAGAGCTCACTCAGACTCACATCCATCGAGTCCGTGATGCCATCCAGCCATTTCATCCTCGGTTGTCCCCTTCTCCTCCTGCCTCCAATCCCTCCCAGCATCAGAGTCTTTTCCAATGAGTCAACCCTTTGCACGAGGGGGCCAAACTACTGGAGCTTCAGCTTTAGCATCATTCTTTCCAAAGAAATCCCAGGGTTGATCTCCTTCAGAATGGACTGGTGGGATCTCCTTGCAGTCCAAGGGACTCTCAAGAGTCTTCTCCAACACCACAGTTCAAAAGCATCAATTCTTTGGCACTCAGCTTTCTTCACAGTCCAACTCTCACATCCATACACGACCACAAGAAAAACCATAGCCTTCACTAGACGGACCTTAGTCGGCAAAGTGATGTCTCTGCTTTTGAATATACTATCTAGGTTGGTCATAACTTTCCTTCCAAGGAGTAAGCGTCTTTTAATTTCATGGATGCAGTTACCATCTGCAGTGATTTTGGAGCCCCCAAAAATAAAGTCCGACACTGTTTCCACTGTTTCCCCATCTATTTCCCATGAAGTGATGGGACTGGATGCCATGATCTTCATTTTCTGAATGTTGAACTTTAAGCCAACTTTTTCACTCTCCTCTTTCACTTTCATCAAGAGGCTTTTTAGCTCCTCTTCACTTTCTGCCATAATGGTGGTGTCATCTGCATATCTGAGGTTATTGATATTTCTCCCAGCAATCTTGATTCCAGCTTGTGTTTCTTCCAGTCCAGCATTTCTCATGATGTACTCTGCATAGAAGTTAAATAAGCAGGGTGACAATATATAGCCTGACTTACTCCTTTTCCTATTTGGAACCAGTCTGTTGTTCCATGTCCAGTTCTAACTGTTGCTTCCTGACCTGCATTCAGATTTCTCAAGAGGCAGGTCAAGTGGTCTGGTATTCCCATCTCTTTCAGAATTGTCCACAGTTTATTGTGATCCACACAGTCAAAGGCTTTGGCATAGTCAATAAAGCAGAAATAGATGTTTTTCTGGAACTTTCTTGCTTTTTCCATGATCCAGTGGATGTTGGCAATTTGATCTCTGGTTCCTCTGTGCTTTCTAAAACCAGCCTGAACATCAGGGAGTTCACGGTTCACATATTGCTGAAGCCTGGCTTGGAGAATTTTGAGCATTACTTTACTAGCATGTGAGGTGAGTGCAATTGTGTGGTAGTTTGAGCATTCTTTGGCATTGCCTTTCTTTGGAATTGGAATGAATACTGACCTTTTCCAGTCCTGTGGCCACTGCTGAGTTTTCCAAATTTGCTGACATATTGAGTGCAGCACTTTCACAGCATCATCTTTCAGGATTTGAAACAGCTCCACTGGAATTCCATCACCTCCACTAGCTTTGTTCATAGTGATGCTTTCTAAGGCCCACTTGACCTCATATTCCAAGATGTCTGGCTCTAGATTAGTGATCACATCATCATGATTATCTGGGTCATGAAGATCTTTTTTGTACAGTTCTTCCATGTATTCTTGCCACCTCTTCTTAATATCTTCTGCTTCTGTTAGGTCCCTACCATTTCTGTCCTTTATCAAGCCCATCTTTGTATGAAACGTTCCCTTGGTATCTCTAATTTTGTTGAAGAGATCTCTAGTCTTTTCCATTCTGTTGTTTTCCTTGATTTCTTTGCATTGATCGCTGAAGAAGGCTTTCTTATCTCTTCTTGCTATTCTTTGGAACTTTGCATTCACATGCTTATATCTTTCCTTTTCTCCTTTGCTTTTCACCTCTCTTCTTTTCACAGCTCTTTGTAAGGCCTCCCCAGACAGCCATTTTGCTTTTTTGCCTTTCTTTTCCATGGGGATGGTCTTGATCCCTGTCTCCTGTACAATGTCACAAACCTCATTCCATAGTTCATCAGGCACTCTATTTATCAGATCTAGGCCCTTAAATCTATTTCTCACTTCCACTGTATAATCATAAGGGATTTCATTTAGGTCATATCTGAATGGTCTAGTGGTTTTCCCTACTTTCTTCAATTTGAGTCTGAATTTGGTAATAAGGAGTTCATGATCTGAGCCACAGTCAGCTCCTGGTCTTGTTTTCATTGACTGTATAGAGTTTCTCCATCTTTGGCTGCAAAGAATATAATCAATCTGATTTCAGTGTTGACTATCTGGTGATTCCGTGTGTACAGTCTTCTCTTGTGTTGTTAGAAGAGGGTGTTTGCTATGACCAGTGCATTTTCTTGGCAAAACTCTATTAGTCTTTGCCCTGCTTTATTCCGTATTACAAGGCCAAATTTGCCTATTACTCCATGTATTTCTTGACTTCCTACTTTTGCACTCCAGTCCCCTACAATGAATAGGACATCTTTTTTTGGGTGTTAGTTCTAAAAGGTCTTGTAGGTCTTCATAAAACCGTTCAACTTCAGCTTCTTCAGCGTTTTGATTGGGGCATAGACTTGGATAACTGTGATATTAAATGGTTTGCCTTGCAAACGAACAGAGATCATTTGTCCTTTTTGAGATTGCATCCAAGTACTGCATTTCGGACTCTTTTGTTGACCATGATGGATACTCCATTTCTTCTGAGGGATCCCTGCCTGCAATAGTAGATATAATGGTCATCTGAGTTAAATTCACCCATTCCAGTCCATTTTAGTTCGCTGATTCCTAGAATGTCGACGTTCACCCTTGCCATCTCTTGTTTGACCACTTCTAATTTGCCTTGATTCATGGACCTCACATTCCAGGTTCCTATGCAATATTGCTCTTTACAGCATCAGATCCTGCTTCTATCACCAGTCACATCCACAACTGGGTATTTTTTTTTTGCTTTGGATAAATGGAAAATTTTTAAAGGAGGGAAACTAAATGCGTGTTCTCTAAGGTTAATGAGGGAAATTTCAATTAAAAAGGTGTAGGTTAGGTCATTAAAAAAACTATTATATCCTATAGTCTCTCTTCCTGACTAAAGGCACTATAAAATAATGGATCAGATATACAAAATAATCTTTTTTTCTAATTCTCAAGTCTCTGCTTTTATTTATTTATTTCCTGATTTATTTGCTTATTTATCATGCCATGCAGCTTGCAGGCTCTCAGTTCTCTAACTAGAGACTGAACCCAGGCCCCTAGCATTGGAAACATGGAGTCCTAACCATTGGACTGCAAGGAAATTCCCTCTAAGGCAATCTTTGTAAATGTTCCTACCACTATATTTACCTTATAGTCAACATTTAAAGTATATAAATTGTATTTGTTCCTAACCCCCAAACTGACTATTTTTACCATAATTTTAGAGTTTTAAAAATGTAGAGATGACATGATAAATTTCAATATAGATTTATATGTAAAATGCTGCCAAAGGTCTCAAATATCTTCATGTTTATCTAACTAATATATTTCAGTTAATCCATTCGTTCAGAATCAAAGATATCAAGCTAAGTATAAAGCTTTATAAATTTGGCTTCTTATCCATCATAAATTGTCATATGTATAATAAAAAACTATCAGTAAAATATACAGAAAATTTAGCAAA
This sequence comes from Oryx dammah, assembly GCF_014754425.2. Lineage (NCBI taxonomy): Eukaryota > Metazoa > Chordata > Mammalia > Artiodactyla > Bovidae > Oryx > Oryx dammah. Next base: position 26,366,890 of record NW_024070213.1, read on the forward strand.
AAACCATGTACTGCCTTACTATCTTTTAAGAATATTGAAAATGATATATATTCTTACAAATGGTGTATTTATATGACTCACATATATATGAATCACATCTGAATCATATATATATATATATATATATATGGAAAAGTTTTAAGCTATTAGTTAAAACGAAAACTTTAAGATATAGGGAGATAATATTTGAGCTCAGTATAGAAGATCAACTGGAAAATTATAATGACATATTTTACAAAGTATTTAAATAATAGGTAAATTGCTGCAAAGTGGACTGACTTTCAATAACGGGCTTCAGTGACTTGGAAGTCATGCATATAATTATTAGAGGATAAAGATTTTATCAAATTATTAATATTTCTTGTTCATTTCAATGTATCTATTCATGTTCCTAAATTTGGGATTAAGAAATTTATAAATTTCTTTGTAAACAGTGGAACACTTGAATGGTGGAACAAGGACCTTCAAAAACTCACATTACCACAAAAGCAATGAGAAAGCTTATAAAAATCGACAAAATCAACTTTTTCAGAACTCTGAGATTAAGCAAAGGGTTTCTACAATTTGAAGTGCTATTTTTAAAGAGCCTCCTGAATATTGGTAAGAACAGCAACGCTGATGGTATTTTAACTTCCTCCATTCCTCTATCCCTTTTCTTAAGTGGTGCAGTGAACTTCAGAATCTTCAGCATCGTAAACATAGTGAAAACTAGAGCCTAACAACTGCTGGATAAAGCAGAAGGCTTTGTGTTTTTCCCCCAAATGTATATTCTAAAGATTGTTACTTCTGAACCTCATTTAGCAGCTTCGTGAAAAAATTTCTGTTCAAAGGATTTGTGTTATTTGACCTGATTCAGTGCTCAAGAAGTAATAACCTCGTCACCAGAACTTTTTGTGAAACGATCAGTGGTGATTATTTAACTTCACAGTTGCCTGAGGAGCTGATATAAGTTGGAGTAAGCACTGGTCAAGGACTTAAGAGGAAAATATGGGGTTAGACATCCATAGGGCCTTTTTAAAACATCAATATATGGGACTTTCCTGGTAATCCAGTGGTTAAGACCTCACCTTTCAATGCAGAGAGTGAAGATTTGATCCTTGGGTGGGGAGCTAAGATGCCTCACAGCCAAAAATTTCAATAAAGTCTTTAAAAAAAAACATATTTATGGACATCTAGAAGGTCATATTTCTGTGCAAGGCTGTGCATATGCCCAGGAAAGCCTTAAGAAAATTCCAAAGTATTACATGTAACTTAGGTTAATACCTAACCATGAGAGTGGATATTTGAGATGGACAGAGTAAGTGACTATTTGAAGCAAGGTGGTAAAGAAAAAGGGTCAAAAACACATACAGGAGTCTGTAAGTTTTCTACTATCTTAATCCTTCAAAAACTCTCATCATTAACAATTGAATGTGTCAAGACATGAAAGCTGAAAATTGCTCTACAATTTCAGCCTATCCATCATCTTTATCAAGAAACTTGGATAATGGGAGTGATGTCAGTATAAGATGTCCTTTCTTTTTGCTCCACTGTCATGAACTGAAAACCAGTATCCATCAAAGAACAAAAGTTATCTGCAGGAGTTGTGGGATCTGATACCGTACGCCAAAGGAACTGGGAGGAATCTCCTCTACTCATGCAACATGTGAACAGACGCTCAACGTGTCTGACTCTTTGTGACCCCATGGACTGCACTCTGCCAGGCTCCTCTGTCCATAGAATTCTCCAGGCAAGAATACTGGCATGGGTTCCCATTCTTTTCTCCAGGGGATCTTTCTGACCCAGAGATGGAACCGGGGTCTCTCACATTGCAGGCAGATTCTTTACCACCTGAGCCACCAGGGAAGCCCTACTTTCACTTTCACTTTCACTTTCATGCATCAAAAAATAGGCAGACGGACCCTGGTATGGTATGTGGAAATGGGAGGTGTCTAGGAATTGTTTCAGTCCCTCTTGACTATGACTGGGGAGCATCTAGATTATGCTAATTTGGGCAGACTGCCACAGATGAGAGAGAATGTTTGTAGAAATCCAGGTTTTCTAAGGAAAGATCCAGCACTCTGACCTGGAGATAAGAAATGAGCTGGGACACGTTGAAGAAGAGAAGAAGAAGTTTGCCAGTGCCGCCTCCTCCTTCAGCATGGAGCTGAGCTAGTCCACAGTGACCAAGAGGAAAGTAAGTGAATGCCCAGTTTCTCCAAATGTTCAGCACATTTCTGGAGAAACTTGTTTCTCTCCCTTAGTACCTAGAGTATTGAGGAGGGATCGCTTATTGCAGGGACAGAGGAGTTTGGGGAAAAGGCAGATAAGACTATCAGAACATTAAGGGACACTGTTCTTCCTGACTGCATTCAGAACTCTAGCATGAAGCCAGCCTATGAACTACTGGACAAGCTTCACTCAAGGATCCCCTCAATTGTTCTGTGGGTACTTCCAGTGCCTGAGTGCCAAACCCACATGTTCTGTCTTCTTGTGCACATTCCTGAGGACAGCAGAAAGAGTAAGGTTGATAGACAAGAAGGTTAGCAAAGAACTGGCCAGGGTCTATGAAAGAAAACTACAACTTTGAGAGCTAGAGCCACCTTCAGGCAAAAAAAAAAAAAAAAAAAACCCACAAAGATTTTCAGCAGCTGAAGTAACTTTAAAAAAAAAAATGACTCAAATAAATAAAATCAAGAGTGAAAGAAGAGACATTACAACCTATACCACAGAAATTTAAAAGATTAAAAGAGATTACTATTGATAATTATACAGAAAAAATTGATGACCTAGAATAAAAGATAAATTCCTAGAAATGTAAAATCTACCGACTAAATCTTGAAGAAATAGAAAATCTGAGCAGATGAATAATAAGTAAGGAGACTGAATCAGTAAACAAAATTTCCCAATACTGAAAAGCCTAGGATGAGATGGCTTCACTGGTGATTCTTCCAACTATTTAAAGAAGAATTAATGTCAATTCTTTTCAAACTCTTCCAAAAAATTGAGGAGAAGTGATCATTCTCATTCATTTATGACATTTGCATTTTTCCTGATATCAAAGTCAGATAAGGACACCAGAAGACAAAAAAAGGGCTTCCTACGTGGCGCTAGTGGTAAAGAACATGCCTGCCAATGCAAGAGACATGAGATTGGATTTGATCCCTGGGTCAGGAAGATCCCCTGGAGAAGGGCATGACAACCCACTCCAGTATTCTTATCTGCAGAATTGCATGGACTGAGCAGCCTGGAGGCTATAGTCTATAGGGTCACACAGAGTCAGACAAGACTGAAGGGACTTAGCATGCACACACGAAGGACAAGAAAACTATAGACAAATATCCCTGATGAATATAGCAACAAAAATTCTCAACAAAATATAAGCAAATCAAATTAAACAATCTATTGTTCACCATTTTCAAGTGGGATTTATTTCTGGGACAAGAAAGGTTTAACATACAAGAATCAATTATATGAAATACCACATTTAGTAGTGTGAGAGACAAAAATGATACAACCATCTTAACTGATGCAGAAGTCAGTTCAGTCGCTCAGTCGTGTCCGACTCTTAGTGACCCCATGGACTGCAGCCCACCAGGCTCCTCCATCCATGGGATTTTCCATGGAGTGGGTTGCCATTGCCTTCTCCATATAAAGTACATAACTCACCGTAATACAACAGACTTACAGTTAGTATCACTCAACAGTGAAAATGTAAATGCATTTCCTCTAAGATCAAGAACAAGATAAGCATGCTGACTCTCACTAGTCTTATTCAACATAGCACTGGAAGTCCTAGCTAGAACAATCAGATAGGATAAAGAGATAAAAGGCATCTGAGTTGGAAAAAAAAAGAAGTAAAATTGTCATTATTTGCAGATATGTTCTTATATACAGAAAATTCTAAAGGTTAAACTAAAAACTTGTTGGAACTAATTCAACAAATTTAGTAAATTTATAGGATACCAAATCAACATACAGAAAGTTGCATTGCTATACATTAGCAATGAAATATGTGAAAAGGAGTAAAGAAAACAATCTCATTTATAACATCGACAACAACAAAATACTTAGGAATAACTTTAAGGAAGTGAATGACCTATGTAATGAAAACTATAAGATTTTGATGAAAGAAACAGAAACATATCTGATCAGAAAAATTAATATTGTTAAAATGCATATAGTAACCAAAGTCATATACAGATTCAATGTAATTCCTGTTGTAATTCTGATGGCATATTTTACAGAAATAGAAGAATCAATCTTAAAATTCATTTGGAACAATGAAAGACCCAAAGATGCAAAGCAATCTTGAGAAAGAAGAACAAAGCTGGAGGTATCACATTTTATGATTAAAAAAAAATTTTAAGGTATAGTAATCAAATGGTATGTTACTGGCATAAAAACACATGGACCAATAGTATAGAATCAAGAACCCAGAAATAAACCTTGACATATATGATCAACTGACATTTGACAAGGAAGGCAAGAGCACTTATTGGAAAATAAGAATCACTTTCATAAATGGTGCTGGGAAAACTGGATAATCACATACAGAAAAATGAATTTGACCCATATCAGAAATTTTAAAAATGACCCATTTCTTACATCATTCATAAAGATTAACTAGAAATGTATTAAAGACTCAACTCTAAGACTTCTGTTCATAAAACTCTAGAAGAAAAAAAAAATAGCCTAAACATTCTTTGATGTAGATTTTGGTGACTTTGTTTTGATTTGCTTCTAAACTATACTAGTATTCCTGGTTGCCTCAATGATGTGTCAAGGAATAAAAAATACTTCTCCTTTTATGAGCTGATTAAGGGAGACCATTTTCTTTTCTTCTTTCTGACTGTAGAACTTGGCATTGATGGCTTCCTATCAATAGGTTAGATTTGTTAAAGAAGGTTAATTAGAGAATAGACACAGTGACCTTGTTCTTTGGAAGGAAGTTAATTATTCAGATAAACTAATAAATGTGTATTTCATTCTAGAAAACCTGTGCCTTTTTCATGAAATCACAATAAATCAGATAATATAATATCTGAGTTTTGTATTTCACATTGTTTATCAAAGATAAGAAATTCTCTAAATACAGGCATGAAAGATTGATCAAAGGAGACAGAAGTTAAATTCAGGATTGTTTCTGTATAGAAATCACACCATACATTTTTAATATATAAATTAAATCATACATAATATGTATATATGATCATACATGTATTATTTCTGTGTTTAGTGGATATCACTCACTTGCATTCAGTTTAATCTAGGTTATATTCTGGGAAGATTTCTGTCCTTCCAGTTACTTATTGAAAGAGAAACATGAAAAATGATACAGAACTAAAACATAAAGATAGCAACTTCACAAAGAAGAATGAATCATTGCACATTCAACAATGGATCTCATCAAAATTGTTCTTAGCATCACATACTTTACATTCAATGGTCAATCTATGAACAAACTAGTGACTGAGCTATGGGTTCCCCATCTCATTTATCACAGCAAAACTATATCTTTCGCATTTCAAGAAAATTACAGAAAATAAAACTGCAATAAAACCAAAAAGCTGGAAACAGAGATGACACCCATGACAACATTAAAAAAAGGATACTGTAGATGTGCAGCCATCCGCTCAACTTACAATTAATGCAGCTCAAGATGGATGTCTGACTTTTCCTGGTGCAATATCCAACTGAACCTAAAACAGGCCCCGATGGGAATGCATCAAAGACGTGAACAAAAGCACACCAAAACAGGTTTCATTATTGACTTAATTGATGCATTAATCATATGTATTTCAGTTATATACATACTTATATGTATTTCCCTATGGCTCAACTTTAATTCAGTGCAAGTATGTAAATATATAACATTTGTTAATCTGAACCCCCACTAAGATGAATATATGATTTAGATCTGAGCTAATACAATGCATTTCTCTCAAGGTTCTTATTCTCGGCTATCATCACTTCTATTTGTGATATCCCAACTAAGTAGATTATCAGAACTACACGCTTCAAATTACATTTTGTATATGTATACAGGTAGAAGAGAAAAGGGGCAGATAAAAACAGGGTGTGAAAAGAGGTATATCATTAAAGATAAACCTGATTCATATAGAGTGCTCTGAAAATTAGGTTACCTTATAATATTGCAATCCTATAGGTCAGTGGTCTTCAAAACGAGGAAAAATGTGACCTAGAGAGCAAGAGAAAAACATTTCCAGGATTTCTATTCATACTTACTTTTTCAATTTATATTTCCATTTTCATTGTTGTTGTTTAGTCGCTAAGTTGTGTTGACACTTTGCGACCCCATGCACTACATGTAGCCCTACCTATCTATGGGATTTCCCAGGCAAGAATACTGGAGTGGGTTGCTATTTCCTCCTCCAGGAGATCTTTCCAACCCACAGATCGGAATGCAAAATAGTTTCTCCTGCATTGTCAACTGGATTCTTTGCTGCTGAGCCACCAGAGAAGCCTGTATTTCCATACAAACATATTAATATTGTATAAAAGGCTTTTTAATTAATGCTAATACATATGTTAACAAGGCATACCCAGTTTTTTTTTTTTTTTTTCAGTTTGGGGATCATTGCTAGACATTACCATTTGACCTATATCTAACCTAACATACAGCATGCAGGCAGCAGAAAGATAGATTATTTCCCAGAAAAAATATTCATAATCAACAAGTTGTATTAGAACAATAGATATAGACTGACAATTCAATGGGTATGTGCTTATCACTTATAAGAATATTGTGATTAGATTTATTTCCCTGTGGCTGATTTCGAAGGCCTAATCTCTAAGTATATAGTACTGGCCCCAAATCTATCCTAAGAGATTCACATTATGCAATTAATGGTAATGGTGAGGGTGGTAAATACTTTTTGTGTGTGTGTGCTCATTCTTAAGAAATCAGTATGAAATATTAAAGAAAAACAATCCGGGAATGAGTTATTTTGTTCCTGTGATGCAAATTTGCATTTATAAAGCATATAATTTTGAAATAAACACATAAACACATACAGCTCATTTGGAACTTTATACAAAATAAAATTTGTACAGTTTGTACAAATTTTAACATTTCTTAACATTTATGTAAGATTTATTTAGGAGAAAAATTACTGAAAAAATGCTAACGATGAAAAAAGAATGCAATTTTTCATGGGTTCTTCTACTTTAAAGTACTTAAAAATACTGTACTTGAAAAATAATTTGTTGCTGTTGTTCAGTCACTAAGCCATGTCTGACTCTTTGTGACCCCATGGAGTGTAGCACTCCAGGTTTCCCTGTCCTTCAGTATGTCCCGGAGTTTGGTCAAACTCATGTCCATTGAGTCAGTGATGCTGTCTAACCATCTCATCCTCTGTCATGCCCTACTTCTCTTGCCCTCAATCATCCCAGAATCAGGGTCTTTTCCAAAGAGTTGGCTCTTTGCATCAAATGGTCAATGTATTGACCACTTATAGATCAATACAATGTATTGACCATTTATTGACCAGCTTCAGCATCAGAACTTCCAATGAATATTCAGGGTTCATTTCCTTTAGGATTGACTGGTTTTATCTCCTTGCTGTCCAAAGGACTTTCAAGAGTCTTCTCCAGCACCTCTAAAAATACTGTACTTAAAGAACTTGTAGGAAGAATATGTAGTAGACATAGCTGATGGTGGCAAGGAGTTTCACCCTAATGTAGTGAATAGTAGTGGAGATAGTAAAGGAAGATCGCAGGGGTAACTCAGGTTAACTCTTCTCATAGAGCATGCCCCTGCCTCCTCATGAATCACTGGAATGGGGTGGTGCAGTAAACAAAATTCAAAAAAATGCAAACTACTCAAAGTTAATTAAAATGCATGAATATGGACTTCAACTCAGAATATATTTACCAGTACTTCTTTCAAACTATGTTTTCAAGGATGAAAATATAAATACTTATTTCTCATTTCCCCAACATAGATTGAAGATTTTCTTCCTTCTCCTCATCTGACACAATGTTTTCTATAAAATGGGATGATATTAGTTATTTGTTACTGAAATAATATTCTATACCACCCAGCATAGCACTGTTACTGTGGTGGTTAAAAGCTAAGATATGGAGCCAAATTATGAACATCCAAATTCTATCTCTGCCATGTTTTAGTTATGTGACTGTGGGGTAGTAACCTATATTATCTGTATTTCCTCATCTGTGATTGAAGGAAAATTATTTTACCTATTTCATAGACTTGTTGTGTGAATTAAATACACCTACAATTTAGAGCTCTGTAATTGCTAGTTAATATTATAGTTGACCCTTGAACAATATGAGTTTGAACTGTGAGGGTCCACTTATATGCAAATTTTTTTTTCTCAGTAAATATGTCCTACAGTACTACACTATCTGTGCTTGATTCAGTTCACCAATGCAGAACCACACGTGTAGCGTGTGCTATATGCTAAGTCGCTTCAGTCGTGTCTGACTATGCGATGCAGTGGGCTGTAGCCTGCCATGTTCCTCTGTCCATGGGACTCTCCAGGCAAGAATATTGGAGTGGGTTGCCATGCCCTCCTCTAGGGGATCTTCCCAACCTAGGGATCAGATCCAAGCCTCTAGATATAGAATGGCTGACAATAAGGTTAAACTTAGATTTTCCATTACATGAAGAGTCAGTGCCCCCAACCCTTGAATTTTTTAAAAATTATTTTTTATTCTTCCAAATATCTAACATAATTCCTTATGCACTTAACAGAACTTAATAAATACTATTGAATACGTGAATGAAGACCTATGGATACTCATACAATTTTATGTTTTGAATCATAGACTTGAGGAACAAATAAGAAGAAAAGAGAAATTATTCTGGCTTTGGAAAGTGCAATTCATTCTCTACTAAATTCTTAGTAGGGCACCGTGTCCTCATTCTTCAGTACGTGTGTGTGCATGCTCAGGCGTGTCTGACTCTTTGTGACCATATAGATGGTAGCCTGCCAGGCTCCTCTGTCCGTGGAATTTCCCAGGCAAGAATACTGGAATGGGTTGCCATTTCCTTCTCCAGGGGATATTCTAGACTGAGGGATCGAACCTGCATCTCCTGCACTGGCAGGCAGACTTTTTTACCACTGAGCCACCTGGGAAGGCTCATATACTGCTTAGTACATTAGAAACTTTTATTTATTATTTTCAGAATAAACACTTTTCTACTAATTCCACTGATGAATTAAAAAATGTATTACATTATTCAACTGAGTTTATTGTTGGTTTTCTTTTCTTTGCTTCTGGACATTTATTAAATTAGTTAAGCAGTGATAATACTTGTGTGTTCACAGACCTTGCATATCCACGTACTAAAGAAACATATTTATTTGGAATGCATAAATAAATGGAAAATCCCATTTTCCAGATACTACCCTTGAAAAAAGAGACAAAGATAATGCATCAAAATCAAAACATGAGATGAAAGAAATTTTTCTAATTTTCTAAGATATATGTGCCAATTTATTTTATTGCATGCTTATATGTTTCTGGATATGCATATATATATATATAATACTTTCATAAAGATAGCATTTTTGCTGATTGGGCCTATATTTTAATGTATCTGCGTGCCACAATAGAATGTAACTTTTCCTGGAAGACAGATCTATAGCAAGAGTTAACAACACTAAATGCTATATAGCTACACTCTGGAATGTTTCCTCTTTGCAAAACAGTTACCATGATAAAGTCTGAGAACATTCCTAAAGTATAGAAAAGCTGTTCATCAAAATTTAAAATGCTACTTTAAAAATATATCAGTTAAAAATCTAGTGAGAATATGATCTAGAAGAATTCATTCATTCTTCATTCACTCATTCATTCAAGCCCAGTGTTAGGATCTGAGGGTAAAATGATAAATGATACTCATATGCTTCCTGCTCCCATGCATCACTCTTGCATGAAAAAGAAATGGTAATTTAGATTTCTGAGTGACAAGTGGGAGAGATAGGTAAATTCTGAGGTCAGGGATACTAGGGCAATGCACATTTAGTTGGAATTTTACCTTCAGAATAGTTTACCTTGTCTCTCACTTTCTCAAACATCATTTCTTTCTTCAGCTCAAGTTGAGAGTTAAGCCTATACTTACTTATGGTGAATGCATACAAATACTAATAAAGTACATCTAGAAGTCTTTTTATTCAGCTTGTTGAATATGTATTGCTGAAACTCAGGTACCATATAGAATAAAATATAATACATTTGATATATAGCCCTTCATACTCAAGGTATCCCAAAGCACTTTACAGAGCAATGACTTAGATAATGTAGTGCAGTGATTGTGTTGGCAAACTTGACTGTCATTACTAACTCAGCAATAGATCACACTCTAGCCTTGAACATTATAACCTGTTTGAGTGAGAGAAGCAAAGTTAGCTAAAATGTTAAGAATTATGCCCTGATAGGTTTTTTTAAATGACTCCCTGTATTGTTTTTTTTTAAAGAGCAAACTATTTCTTTGTTAAACGTGTTACCCATAAGATGGCAAGGCATTAATGCTGCAATTTTTATTATATTGTATATTTGAGGAAGAGTAATTGGAAATCTGAATCCAGTTCACATTTTATGGATTTAAATCTATGTGTGCCTAAATTTTTCTTCATTTAAAAGATAAGTCTGGAAAAAGTTTTTCTGAGGGGAGGGAGTATCAAGTACTGAAAAAATATATGTGTATTATAATTATAAATTATTTTTGTTGATATGTGTGATATATCATTCTAGAAATTTCTTATATCTTACTTTCAATCCTCATAATAACCCAATGAGATATACATTATTACCTTCATTTTACCAGTGGAGAAACAGGTGCAGAAAGATAGGGGAACTCATTCAAGGTCACATTGTCAATAAGCAGGAAAGTAGTATTTAAACCCAGCTCTGTCTCCCTTCAGAGTGTATGACCCTTTCCCTACATGAACCAGTCAATGTAGTGTGAAGATTAAGAGTATGCTGATTCCTTTGTGTTGAATGTTTCATTGAAAGTTGAAGTTAGAAAACAGAGTCATGCCAATGTGTCTAAGCTAAGATTATACCTCAAATATAAAACACTAATTAAGATAATGTCACAGTAACAAATAAGACTATCTTGAAACCTTGAAAATAGCTTCAGACACTTCCAATGTTCAAAAATAGTCTCAGTGTTTACTTGTTTTAGAAGCAAACCTCTCCAACCAGAAGTGAATCACTGTGAGGATAAGCAAAGTCTAATTGTTCCCTTAAATAGTTATTTGACTTCTCACAGCAATTGCTCATGGAAATAAAATTGTATACTTACCTCTTTACTCATTATCTATTAGATATAATATTCTATATGAGGATTGAAGAATTATAAATGTGAACTAAATACAGATGCAGCTCTCAAGAGACTTACATTCTAGTTTGCTTGTACACAAATTTCAAAATGTAACTATTAATAAAATGAAAGAACAAAGGGAAAAGTACTGTAAGAGCAACTGATGAAAGACTTCCAGAGGGGAGGTCAGGGAAGACTAACGATTAAAAGGTACATTTGTTGGACAAGTGTCCAAGTCCAATTGTACAGATAACATGCATTTATGCCATTTGCTCTATAGTGAATAATAATATCATTATATACTCAGACACTTACATGGGAAATCTACACTCTCTTTTTGACTTTTCTTCCTCATCCAACATGGAATGCTGTCAGTCCTAGCTGGTAAGTGCGTTTCTTTTCCATCAGCTTTACCCACTTCCCTATTCCCATGATATTCCAGACTTCTGTTATTATCCCCTACATCTACTCACCTCTGAATTTGCCACATTTCGGTCTTCTCTTTGGGCTTCCCTGGTGGCTCAGTGGAAACAAATCCACCTGCCAATGCAGAAGATGTGGGTTCAACCCCTGGTTGGGAAGATCCCCTGAAGAAGGAAATGGCAACCCACTCCAGTATTCCTGCCTGGGAAATCTCATGGAGAGAGGAGCCTGTGGACTACAGTCTGTGGGGTCAGAAAAGAGATGAACAAGACAATAACGAAACAACAGCAGCAGCAATCTTCTCTTCACATATTAGTCAAAGTTATCTTTCATTATAAAAATATCACTATGTCATCGCCAAGCTTAAATTTTTATCTTAGTCCTCAGTTTAAAGTTCAAAATTTTAAATTTTTAACTGAGTTATTTTTGGTGGCAAATGATTATTTCTCTAGTATCATTTCACCATTTTCCACCTCGTTCATGCAAGTATTTGAAGTTATTAAAATACACTCTAACTCCTAGGACCCTTACAACAAACTGTTTTCATTGCTTAGCATGATCCCACAACACTTAGTTATGTTCCAGATTTCAGTTTGGTGCTCACTTCCTCCAGTCACACCCAATGAGCCTTATAGAAATCCAAACATTGATCTATGTACCTTCACTATCTACCTTCACTATCACTACCCTCACTATATCTCCTTTAAATATATCTCACTAGATTTTAAGCATCACAAGAACAATAGCTTGCATATAGTACCTGCAAATATCTATTAGTAAAATAAATTTGCAAATGCATTACTTTTTTTTACCTCTCCTCAAGATTGTTCACTTACCACCTGTATAATCAGTAAAACTAAAACCCTGCAAATGGCTTCACAAGTATTTATACAGGATATTTTGCTTTGTTTGGGTCTTTTTGTGTATATTTCTTTGAAATAATTTCTCTATCAGAAAACAATCTGAAATAGATATTGTGACAACTATTTCTTGAGATTATTCACTGGCACAAGTGATGTTTTAAAAAGTGAAAATGTCTATAGTTTTCTAATACTTTTAACAAGAATGTTCTAATTGAGAATTTAATGTGTTTATCTACATGAAACATATCAATGCAGCACAAATGTATACATGAGAAGGTTACATCTGTAGGAACTCTTTTTATAAATAATTAAATATCTCTGTTAATATTACAAGGTAAAATAAGATAGAAAAGGGCAAAAGAAGGCAACATGTTTTTTGAAAAAATTATTTAACAATATGATAAAACTGAGAACTCATTACTGTGTTTATCTTAGTTTTTAATTCATTCCTTTCTTTCTCCTGCTTGCAGTCTATTCCAGGAGCATTGTGTCATAGTTAGCTAAATTATAAAGAGGTGAAATAATTGGTTATTCAGTCAGTGATTCTACTGGATTAAAAACAAGACAAGTTGGTAATGATCCAGCCAAAGTGAATAAAAAGAGAACAGGTAAGCACATATGGCACAACATCTGCTTCCAAACTTGGAAAATATCTTCTCTAATCCCTGAAGCTTTCTTGGCTTTTCTTCTAATTCTCTTTCTTTGCAGAAGCACTATAAAAACATACCCTATTTTTTACATTTATTATAATTTTTCTAAATATTAAATCACTACAACTTCCATTTCACACTTTCTGATCCTATCACAAAAGCTTCTGAATACTGACAAATAGATTGAGAACAGTTAAACATGATACTGAATCTGTATCTCAAAGAGAATCTTTCTCTTCTTAAGTGGATTCAGTCTGTTTTGTTCTTTATCTTTTATGATAAAAAGTAATTTTGTTTTTTTTAAAAGTCTGTCAATACATTATAAGAATGTTATACAAATGAGTTTATTGTATATTTTACTTGTATTATTCTTTACTTTCAGCAAGTTTAACTAAATGTACCCAGGTATCATTCTGAATACTGTGCTGCTTTGAAAACACATTTTAACCTTTCCTTTCTGCAATGATGCTAATCCACTATCTTCTTAAAAGTCTTGGTATGAAAAATTAGTTTTCAAATGTATTATTTTGATTTCTGATAATTCAGAATTTCTGATAACTCAGAAGTTCAGATTGATATGTAAAAGGAATTTTCCCATTTATTAAATAAAGTAGGTTCTATAAGCAAGACATTATAAGGGATATTTTAATGGCATAAATATTTACTATCTATTATTTAAAAATAATTATTCAATGATATTTACTTGTTCAGTTCTCCAACCTCTCACAATGATTTTACTGCTTTGCTCCAAAGCTATTCCACGTTTTACTGAGGACGTTACTAACTCATGAGTTTTCATAACATTTGCCTCATTGACACTCACAGCTACCCTCAGGACATTCCCATACACAGACTAGAAAGTGAGGCTTAGAGCTGGTAAAATGAGTCTGATGTCATAGAGCTGGAAAAGGAGAAGCTGACCATTCATTTCAATCTCAGTGTCTTTGATTTCATAACTCATGGACCCCTGAGTATATGCTAATTTATCTTTATCATAACATTTATGAATTTTACAAAAAGCAAAATTTGTATTAATCAAAGATTAATACAAAATTTCTAAATTCTACATGGAGTGAGGAATATTGAGTTTATTTTTTTGACTCATTGTAACGACCATCTCTTCAATAACAGCACAGGGAAAATACTGCCTTTCTGAATTTCAGAAAGACAGGATACAAGTCAATGATGCAATTCCTTTTGTAAGATATGAGATATATATTATGGGGGATTTTTCTTACTTCTAAGGATTAAGGTTTACTTAGAAGATACAAGCCTTCTCTGGTGGCTCAGATAGTAAAGAATCTGCCTGCAATGTGGGAAACCTGGGTTTGATCCCTAGGTGGAAAAGATGCCCTGGAGAAGGAAATGGCAATCCACTCCAGTATTCTTGCCTGGAGAATTCTATGGGCAGAAGAGCCTGGTGGGCTATAGTACATGTGGTTGCAAAGAATTAGACATGACTGAGTGACTAACACTTTCACTTAAAAAAATGCACTAATTATTTTTTCCAATTTACAATCAGAAAATATCTTTAGTATTCTAAATGCTGATGTTGCTTGGAAAGAAATTGTTTACATTTTCTTGTCTCTCAAATGGATGAAAGGTCAGTGTTTAGTCTGCTTCAATAGTGTCCTTCAATTTTTCTGTAGTTTTGCCATCTTTTATATTATGGCCTCACACAAGAAATAATAACCTCATAAAGATGCAGTTCTAACATCCTTATCTTTTTGTTGAATTAGCTTTTGAACTTGTGAATGGCTTTTTTTTTTCCTACTGATAATCAGTCATTTCTTGCTGCACAATAGTTTTTATATGAAAGGCATAACTAGTAGCTTCCTTTTACTTGTACATCTAACCGGTTCATAGTGACCATGAGTTATAATCACCAAGTGATTTCAGAACCAAGTGATTTACATGAACAAGTATTCATGTCATTCTTATTAATCAGGCATTTTATATTATCAGCATCTTCTTCAATATCATCCTTAGATTATTCTATATGACCTATTGTCTTTACATGAAGCACCTCAATAAAAATGTAGGCACCCAGCACTGGAATAACAGAAGAAGGGAGAGTCTATTCAAAAAAAAATACAATGTAAGTGAATTTGGTATTATAGTACCAAGTGATATAATTCTATTGTACTGTATTCCATACTTGCAAAGAAATCAATGACTCCTCAAGTGCATTTACTAAAGAGAAAACAGGATGAAAAAGAAAAAGTGGATGCATGGAAATAATCAGCACTATTCTTCTCCTGGCAAGCAGGAGTCCTGCTAAGCAGATTCCTTAGAGAGAGAGAGTGTGTATCATTTTCCTGCCTATTCCAGACTAGAGCTGCTGCAGACCAGACATCTATGGCTTTCCTAGGAACTGTCATTTTTGTGGAGGGAAATATTTAGGGAACTTATCCAATAGCCTGGAATACTATATAACGTAAGCACCATCTTTTGTAGCAGTGACTCCCTAGGATTTTCTTCCTGTAGAGTCACAAGCTATGCCCACAATGCTGCAACCCTAAGCTAAAAATGATTCAGTGATGTGGAGAGGAAATATGAACTCTGTCTATCTTTGGCCTGAAGTGACTTTGCCTTTCCTCAAACATTTACTGAGTGCCCTGAAAATGTTTTCAAATGGAATTGGTTAGTAAGCCATTGTTCACTTCAGTTCAATCGCTCAGTCATGTCCGACTCTGCGACCCCATGAATCGCAGCACGCCAGGCCTCCCTGTCCATCACCAACTCCCGGAGTTCACTCAGACTCACGTCCATCGAGTCAGTGATGCCATCCAGCCATCTCATCCTCAGTCGTCCCCTTCTCCTCCTGCCCCCAATCCCTCCCAGCATCAGAGTCTTTTCCAATGAGTCAACTCTTCCCATGAGGTGGCCAAAGTACTGGAGCTTCAGCTTTAGCATCATTCCTTCCAAAGAAATCCCAGGGCTGATCTCCTTCAGAATGGACTGGTTGGATCTCCTTGCAGTCCAAGGGACTCTCAAGAGTCTTCTCCAATACCACAGTTCAAAAGCATCAATTCTTCGGCACTCAGCCTTCTTCACAGTCCAACTCTCACATCCATACATGACCACAGGAAAAACCATAGCCTTGACTAGATGGACCTTAGTTGGCAAAGTAATGTCTCTGCTTTTGCATATGCTATCTAGGTTTGTCATAACTTTTCTTCCAAGGAGTAAGCGTCTTTTAATTTCATGGCTGCAATCACCATCCGCAGTGATTTTGGAGCCCCCCAAAATAAAGTCTGACTCTGTTTCCACTGTTTCCCCATCTATTTCTCATGAAGTGATGGTACCAGATGCCATGATCTTTGTTTTCTGAATGTTGAGCTTTAAGAACCTATAGTTAAACAAATATATTTCATTTATATCACATACATATTGTTGTTGTTTATCGCTGAGTCATGTCTGAGTTTTGTAACCCCATAGACTATAGCCCACTAGACTCCTCTGTCCATGGGATTTTCCAGGCAAGAATACTTGAGTGGATTGACATTTCCCTTTCCAAGGGATCTTCCCGACCCAGAGATTGAACCCATATCTCCTGCATTGGCAGGAAGATTCTTTACCACTGAGCCACCTGGAAAGCTATCACACACACATATGTTTATTTTTTATAGTTATTCTATTTTTTAGAAATTAAATACATCATGGAAGGTTAAAATGCCTGTCCAGGTAAAATAGTCCAGAGACTACATTTCAAGTTAGGTTCAGAAATTGCATTACTTGAGCACAATAGGGCCTGAAGTACATAAACTAGCATATCTAATCTCTTCACATGAAAATAATAGATTCAGCTTTTAAATATGAAGATGTCTATAAATCTTATAAAGTCATATAATTTTCTTGCTACTTGACTATGCATTTTAGCTAATTTTAAATATGAATGTATTTCTTACATAAATATGCTGAGTAAATAGTTAAATAGGCCTTGCCTTGTGTAGTAGAGAAAAACATTCTTATGCTTCCCCTCACAGATAATTAGCATCTTCTTCAAACTGGTAGATAACGTGGATTTACTTCTATTGGTAGATGATGAAGGTAAGTAAAGATGGGTTTTCATCAAAGTTCCATTTTAAAGCCGTGAGTAACACAGATGTTATAGATATGAGATACAAATATAGAACACAAGCTCTATTTTGCTTATCTTTTAAAGTTTCCAGCCCTTGGCATACTCTAGGGTTAGAATTTTTTTTTTCTCTTTCCACATGGTTGATGGCTACTCAGAAAAGTCTTTAGAACCAGCCTTACCCATTTAGTTAGCCCTAGATTGATGTATATCTTTAACAAGGAATAGTAAACTTTTGCTGCTGCTGCTACTGAGTCGCATCAGTTGTGTCCGACTCTATGAGACCCTATACCCTGCAGCCTACCAGGCTCCACCATCACTGGGATTCTCCTGGCAAGAACACTGGAGTGAGTTGCCCTTTCCTTCTCCATGCATGAAAGTGAAAAGTGAAAGTGAAGTCTCTCTGTCATGTCCAACTCAGCCGACCCCATGGAATATAGCCTACCAGGCTCCTCCATCCGTGGGATTTTCCAGGCAAGAGTACTGAAGTGGGGTGCCATTGCCTTCTCCAGTAAACTTTTGATGTAAATGTAAATATTTAAATGTAAGATAACTTTACCATGATTCCTTATCTTGACCATGAAAATTATAAATGAGAAAAAGATATAACTAGAAAAAATGAATTATTTTTGTCTGTGTAAACAACTTGAATGCTCAAACTATCGCACAATTGCACTCATCTCACATGCTAGTAAAGTAATGCTCAAAATTCTCCAAGCCAGCTTCAGCAATACGTGAACCATGAACTTCCAGATGTTCAAGCTGGTTTTAGAAAAGGCAGAGGAACCAGAGATCAAATTGCCAACATCCGCTGGATCATGGAAATAGCAAGAAAGTTCCAGAAAAACATCTCTTTCTGCTTTATTGACTATGCCAAAGCCTTTGACTGTGTGGATCACAATAAACTGTGGAAAATTCTGAAAGAGATGGGAATACCAGACCACCTGGTCTGCCTCTTGAGAAACCTGTATGCAGGTCAGGAAGCAACAGTTAAAACTGGACATAGAACAACAGACTGTTTCCAAATAAGAAAAGTAGTATATCAAGTCTGTATATTGTCACCTTGCTTATTTAACTTCTATGCAGAGTACATCATGAGAAACGTTGGGCTGGAAGAAGCACAAGCTGAGATCAAGATTGCCGGGAAAAATATAAATAACCTCAGATATGCAGCTGACACCACCCTTATGGCAGAAAGTGAAGAGGAACTAAAAAACCTCTTGATGAAAGTGAAAGAGAAGAATGAAAAGGTTGGCTTAAAGCTCAACATTCAGAAAACAACGATCATGGCATCTGGTCCCATCACTTCATTGGAAATAGATGGGGAAACAGTGGAAACAGTGTCAGACTTTATATTTTGGGGCTCCAAAATCACTGCAGATGGTGACTGCAGCCATGAAATTAAAAGACGCTTACTCCTTGGAAGGAAAGTTATAACCAACCTAGATAGCATATTCAAAAGCAGAGACATAACTTTGCCGACTGAGGTCTGCCTAGTCGAGGCTATGGTTTTTCCAGTAGTCATGTATGGATGTGAGAGTTGGACTGTGAAGAAGGCTGAGCACTGAAGAATTGATGCTTTTGAACTGTGGTGTTGGAGAAGACTCTTGAGAGCCCCTTGGACTGCAAGGAGAGAACACCATTCCATTCTGAAGGAGATCAGCCCCGGGATTTCTTTGGAAGTAATGACGCTAAAGCTGAAACTCCAGTATTTTGGCCACCTCATGCGAAGAGTTGACTCATTGGGAAAGACTCCCATGCTGGAAAGGATTGGGGGCAGGAGGAGAAGGGGACGACCGAGGATGAGATGGCTGGATGGCATCACTGACTCGATGGACGTGAGTCTGAGTGAACTCTGGGAGTTGGTGATGGACAGGGAGGACGTGCTGGGGTCGCAAAGAGTCGGACATGACTGAGCGACTGAACTGAACTGAAACAATTTGTAAGTTATCTAATTACTGAATACTTAAACTGCTAAATCTCTTTCTCCCTTTCTTGCTTTTCAAGTACATGCTACTGAGTACATTGTAATCCTTCCAACTTTCCTTGCCCCTCAATAGCTTTTATCAGGGTAGTCTCAGGACTTTTAGTTCATGCTAAAAAAAATATACAAGCCACTGGCCAATCTCTTACTACTTAGATATTTATGTGTAAGGTCTTCTGAGTACAAACTCAGAAGCCTATTAATAATCTTACAGAGGGATGATTGACATTCTATTTAGCTGGGGCTCCTTCCCCAACAAATGGGAATGATTTTTGATGCAGCAGAGGAGATGACATTCCTAAGAAATCCATTCTCACACATTTAATCCCACAAAATTAAACTGCAATGAAAATTTACATGATCTAAGACATAACTTTTGCTCAAAGTCAGTTTGGTTTAAAACTGACAATATAAATGTAAAAAATCTGTTATGAGTTTTATAACTTTTACAGTCACTTTCTTTGTATTATAAAATTAAATTAAAAAGCAAGAAGGCTTTATAGAAAAAGTGATTGATATAAGCACATTTTCCTTTTTTAAGAGCAACCAATTTCACGCATTTTAAAAATGTACACATTTATCAAGTATGAAATGTAAGAGACAAAGAGAAAGACTTGTCATAATATTTATTGATAAAAGTCATGCCCACTATTTTTCAGCTATATTCAGTTAATATTGGCTGATAAGTATGATAGAAGATACTTGTTACAAATTTGTAGCATCATTATCCATTAATTGTCTCACATATTTCTGAAATGCATTATTTGCTACTAGAGACACGTAAAACAAATTATCACTCCTTTTTGTTCATATATATATAATCACGCCTGGATTAAGAAGTTTAGTTTTTGTTTTAAATTATCTTTCCATACTTTGACTTGAATAATTATCTCATTTATAGAGATAAACCTAAATTGGATTTTTTATAAAAATGATCATATCTATTTTTAAGGGAAATACATCAATTCTGTATGTTGTTTTTCTTTCATTTATTTCATGTGGCCTGACAAGGGCTTCTCCCAGAATAAAAGCAGATGGTTAATACCAGCTTGCAAGTGCAAAGACTGTCCGCCTTGTGAAATAAAAAATCAATGTGATGTGTCTACATTTACTATTTTTAATAGAGCTGTTTTCCTTTATTTCTTTCCTTTCCAGTAAATGGTACTTTTACAGTTCATTGGTGGGACAGAGAGGCAGAACTGGATCTTTGAAGACCTCTGTTGTCACCTCTATCATTATTTCTGCTCTGATGACAACAGGGAGCATACTGTCAATGTCCTCCAGGTAGTACCCTTATTACATGTGTCATTAGAGGATGTTTGCCATATCTGCTTTAACACCACAGACATTTTAAGTAGGTTATTCCATCACTTTGCCATTTTGATTATGACAACAAAATGACACCATATTGAAATGGATTTTGGAAAGAAAGGCTAACTGTCCAAAGAGGTCCATGCTTATTCTAATTAAAATTGGCTTAGGTGGCACAACCTTCATAATTCAGAGTATGTCTATGAAGGATATGCCTGTTGAAAACCTTCTTTGCTCATTAGTGCTATTTCTGTCAGACACTACTCCCTGCTCTTTTCTTAATGAATGCTAAGCCATCTCTTTAGAAGATTGCGCTGCTTCCCTGAACTGAAGGAACTGTCTTATTTCCTCCCAAGTTCGTCAGGAGTAAAATCGGGGAGTCACCTCTTTGACATTTCTCAACCTCTGTACTTATTTATCTCTTTGAGACCCTGCGCTCCAGAGATATCACTGTCTTAATTAAGAAGAAGGATGTGACCATGGTAAATTGACTGATTTCATTGATTAAGGACTAGCTGTACAAGTAACATTGATTTTAACAGTGGGTCTACATAAATGTAATTGTTCGAACATGGGGCTGCATAATTATGGTGATGTACGAGAATAGTTGGTTTGTCCTTTTCAACCTTCACTAACATTCTTTTGCATGATAATGTACCTTGTGCAATTAGCAGAAATTTTAAATGCTACAAAATGTCGTTTGTGAAGACATGAAGTAATAATCATATTCCAATTTAATTCAACAACATCAGACAGGTTTTCTTTTTTCTTTCTTTTTATCTTTCTTCTCTTTGTACACAGAAGATAATGTATATGGTAACATGAATATGGTATTTTGCCTTCTAATTTCAATGATCAGTCTATACAAATAGGTACAAATAACCCATTTTTAAATTAAAAATGAAGATGCTATGTATTTTCTGAAACAATAACTTACTATTAAATGAATTTTAAAAATAGGGTCTCCATATCAGAGTTTAA
This sequence comes from Oryx dammah, assembly GCF_014754425.2. Lineage (NCBI taxonomy): Eukaryota > Metazoa > Chordata > Mammalia > Artiodactyla > Bovidae > Oryx > Oryx dammah. The sequence continues at coordinate 26,388,479 of NW_024070213.1, forward strand.
AGGCAAGAAAGTATCTATTATCTTTTTACATATTTATGAAAAAAACTACATAAATGTCACTGTTTGCAAAAGATAGATAGTTATTAGGCTTTTATGTTAAATGTTTTAATAAAGCAAACATATAAATCATACATAATTGCTTTGCAAATAAAAAATATAATCATTGCTTTATTTAATATTACTACTATATTTAGGTGAGAAAACAAAAATATTTTCAGGATATCACTGTAGAGGATTATCTAATAGAAATTAGATTTCCATGTGGATATGATTTCTCTATAGACAGTCAAGTACTTTTGATGCTTGTTTAATGAACTGAAGAAAGAGAAAAATTCTAACTCTGCATACAGTAAAATTGAAAAAAAAAAACAAAGAGAACGAAGTCACAAATTTACCTAGATAAAATAATCTTGGTTAGTGAATCAGGTGCATTGGATTTTTGGCATAAACATACCACTAATTAGTTTTGTGAACTTTTGTAGCTGTGTACCATACATAATAAAAAGTAGCATAGGAAATAGTGCAAGGACTCATTCTTCATGTGGTTCTGTCTCTTTTATCCACTGGTAGGTAAACTAAAAAAAGAATTCTATAAGCTATTGGGAAAAATGCTAAGTTTCCAGGTTGACTGTGTTTGTATGTATGTTTGCTCATTTGTTGATCAGTTGGTTTTTAAATCATAGATATTTGCAGCTTGAACTAGGATGGAAGGTTAATGATGAAACTGATAGCAAAACTATTATTCCTATATATCATTAGCATCCAGTAATCACTTGATTCCACTTTTATAAGTTTAACTCTGTTCCACTACCGTCCTCTGTCGTCCCCTTCTTCTCCTGCCCCCAATCCCTCCCAGCATCAAAGTCTTTTCCAATGAGTCAACTCTTTGCATGAGGTGGCCAAAGTACTGGAGTTTCAGCTTTAGCATCATTCCTTCCAAAGAAATCCCAGGGTTGATCTCCTTCAGAATGGAATGGTTGGATCTCCTTGAAGTCCAAGGGACTCTCAAGAGTCTTCTCCAACACCACAGTTCAAAAGCATCAATTCTTCAGTGCTCAGCCTTCTTCACAGTCCAACTCTCACATCCATACATGACCACTGGAAAAACCATAGCCTTGACTAGACAGACCTTAGTCGGCAAAGTAATGTCTCTGCTTTTGAATATGCTATCTAGGTTGGTCATAACTTTTCTTCCAAGGACCTTATCAATAAAACAATTTCTTTTTTCTATATCTAGACCTTCATTGAATCTAAGCCTGGCATATTTGTCTTTCACTTCCCACTTCAGAAAGGAGGAGATATAATCCTACATGATCCAACCCAATAAACCTTACCCAAAAGCCATAAGGAGGAAGATTCATAACCTTCTGGAATATGGGAAGAATATGAAAGATGTAATTTTTAAGACATATTCTCTAACAAGAATGTCCTTATTTGCTTCAACAGGGCCAAAATCCCCAAATGCTGTGTGTGTGTTTGGCAAAGGGTGTAATTTGGAAGTTGATGGGAGATTTGGAAAGTAGAGGAGGCTTTTGTTGGGATCCTCATTTGGAATGCTGAGAGAAGAATCATGCTCAGGTGGTTCTGTGCTAACTCTGGGTACCTGCACTAAAGGAAGAAATAACCCTCAGCATGTTTGAAAGAACCAGCATCACCTTCCTTTGGTTCTCATGGGGGACAGATGTGAAAGGGCTATAGGGAAAAAAAATGTAATTGAGTTAAGGGCTAGCATATCTAAAATAAAGCTGCTGCACCCAAGGGCCAAAGTAACCTTACCACAAAAGCTATCTATGGCCACCCTGGACACAGCCTTGAAGAATTCTTCTGAAACTTTAAGTTTGATGCTCCGGTAAAAACCAAAAAGAGACAAATCAAGTAAGGAAATGCCACTGAAACCTGATTCAAGATAACTCAGAAGATATTGATAGCAATGTAATGGTCCCTGGGATCAGAGATGACCCTTAGCATGGAGAAAGCAGATGTTCAGAGAAAAACTCAGATACCTTACAGGGACCTGAGACCCTTTTCTCCTTTGTTATTAGGACACACAAAGACCAAAACATCTGAAAACCTTCTGGGAGTGAAAGTGAAAGTGTTATCTCTCAGTCATGTCTAACTGTTTGCAACCCCCATGGACTGTAGCCCACCAGACTCCTCTGTCCATGGAATTTTCCAGGCAGGAATACTGGAGTGGATTGCCATTTCCTTCTCCAGGGGATCTTCTCAACCCAGGGATTGAACCCAGGTCTCTTGCATTGTGGGCAGATTCTTTACCTTCTGAGTCACCAAGGAAGCTCAGAAGGCCACATAAAGACCAACACATCTGGAAACTTTCTTGGAGGCATTTATCTAAAAGGAAGTATTTAAACTTGAATACAAAGAGAAACAGAAAAGCTAAAGTTAAAGGTATATCTTTGTTCCCAAACTACACCAGCAATTAACAATAGGATGGATCTTCATTAAAGTATATAATTTATACAAATGAAAGAAGTCCCATTTTCTTTAGTGTAAACAGATTTGGAATTATAGCCACTAAATTTAACTTCTAGGGATGGTCATTTCCATTTGGTCATGATCTTATTGTTTTTAAATTATCTTTACTTTAAATTCAAATCAGTCAAGAAACCCCACTGGATGGAGGGATTGAATGGACAGGAAGTTGCTACTGGCCAAAAGCCTTTATGTTCCAAGTTCTGTGTTGAGCACTCAAGATACATGTGTATCTTATTTATTTATTTATTTATTATTTTACTTTACAATACTGTATTGGTTTTGCCATACATTGACATAAATCCGCCACAGATCGCCAGTCTAGGTTCGATACAGGATACATGTGTATCTTTTTTAAGCCTGGATTTACACATCTTAATCCAATCCAAACTCTGGGAGATGGTGAGGGACAGGGAAGCCTGGTGTGCTGCAGTCCATGGGGTTGCAAATAGTCAGACATGACTTGGCGCCTGAACAGCAAAACAATTCAGTGTTAACAGTGAAGAAGTGCATCCCAAGATTTTTGGGGAATATGGGGATATAATCCTACCTAATGCTTACTTGTTTCATGCACACACATAATAAACACACACACCTCTATCTTTTGCTCAAAAAAGAGACAATTCATCTACAGTTATAAGAAGAAATGCATTAAATCTATTCACAAACATTTTACTTTCACATTCGAGACACATTGTTACTTTTACTAAGGCTAGTCAGAAAAGGAGATCTCTGTAAAAGTTTATTCTTAAAATCTGAACAGTTTTTTGCTTGTCGGCAGGAAAGGCACAGACAGAGACTAGAGGAGAGGAGTGAGACCTGAAATGTCAAAGGAAGTTTGGAAACCTGCAAATCATTTGGAAGGGTTTGAGCATCCATACAAAATGGCAGTGTTGAGAGATGAAGCTGGTGAGTCATCAGGGGCAAATTATAAGTGATTTATGCCTTATTAGAATGCCTTGAGATTTCATCCCAAAGACAGTAGAACACCACTTAAGGCTTTTAGGCAGGTGTCTGACATAATCAAAATGGCATTTAAAAAGTCCTCTGCCATCCATGTAGAGTTTAATACAAAATGAAGAGACTAGCCAGCAAATATTCAGTTGAGAGGCTTCTGCCAAAATCCTAGAGAGAAACAGTGTTTTTGTGAAATAATGCAGTGGCAGGTAAAAGAAGAGGTGGAATATATTTGAAAGATAGGAGAATTCTCATCATCAGGTGGGACCTCAACTCACTTTTTTTTCCTCCCAAAATCTGTGGGCATAGGGTGAATTATTACTACAGGAACAATGGTAGAAACACGTTCCAGGCCCTGATTTCCCTGATATTCCCTTGATCACGCTTGGGCTTTCCTGGGACTGTGATTCCATGAATTTTTGATAGTCTTGGCTGTCAGTTGAGCAATGGATCAAGGCTAATAAGGTCAGCTAAAATCTTTACTTGCTTCGTAAGATCAAATGTGTGTGAAGCCATAGTCAGCACATTTTGTTTTGTTTTGCTTTCTTATATCTATAGATTAAAACACAAAAATTTAATTATGCTTCATGGGACTTTCCTGGCAGTCCAGTGGTTAATATTGTGTTTCCAAGACCAGGAGCATGGCTTTGATCCCTAGTTGGGGAAGTAAGATCCCACATGGCATGCTGTTAAAAAAAATAAAAATTTAATTATGTTTCATAACTTTTGGGCCTATTATATATATATATCAGTTCAGTTGCATAGAGTTAGACACGACTGAGCAACTGAACTAAACTGAACTGAATAATATTTTAAATTAATAAAATTTTAAATGTTAATATATTTAAATTAACTGGGTAATATTTTATCATTAATTTTATTGCTTTATGGGTTATGAAATTGACATATTTAGTTAAATTTAATTTTCTTAATAACTTGTACTAATTAAAATTCTACTATGTAAATATATACCTCTTTCTTTGCAGTTGATTTTGGAAGGTTCATTTTCTTAAACAGTAATAAAAACAGGTAACATATATTATTAACTTCCTATGTATCAAGAACGATAAGTACTCCGTGTGGATTTTTTAAATTTAATCCTCACAAGTACAAAGTGAGGTGAGTATTGTTATAGGGAAACTAATACTCATGAAGTTTCCCCTAGATCACATAACTCAAAAGTGGTAGTAAGATCAATTCAGATTCAAACAATTAGACTTCAGGTCTTTTGGTACAGATAGGTTAATTTGCCAGGCAGTGAATGGGGTACAGTAGTTCCTCAATAAAGATTTATTGCATGAGTAAGCAGGTAAATGTCCACCTACAGATTTTGCCCACCTATAAGTAAATGTCAAACTTATATTCATAGACCTTGGATGACCTTCCTTGAGAACAATGGGTGGACATCAGGCAACATGAAGGCTGGCACATGAGTGTTGTGCTAGGATGCTTCAGTTGTGTCTGACTCTTTGTGACTCTGGACTGTAGCCCACCAGGCTCCTCTGTCCATGGGATTCCACAGGCAAGAATACTGGAGTGGATTGCCATGCCCTACTCCAGAGGATCTTCCTGACCCAATGATTGAATCCACGTCTCTTATGTCATCTATATTGGCAGGCAGGTTCTTTACCACTAGTGCCACCTAGATTTGATTTATAGGTAACAAAGTCGGGTTCCAAAACCAAAAGTACATATGGCAAAGGAGACAGTGAATCTAGTCAAAGAGCTGTTGCAGTAATCCAATGAGAGCTTAAAAAAAATGGAAGAAAGGATGGAGGAAAATGAATTTTATATAAATTAGGGATGGAGAATGAACTGAAGTTAGTGACTAATATGTTGTGGATTAGGAAGAGAAATGAGATATTTTTTACACAATATTATGCAAAAGTATCTAAAATTCACAGCTCCTTTCCTTTAGTGATACTTATGGGGTCATGTATTATAACTTTCATAACTCATATAATTTGTTGCAACAATTTGAAATCTACATATGAGGGAAAGAGATATTACCATATTGATGAACTATAAGTTGAGAAAAAGAGAAAAAGGAGTTATTGGAAAAGATTGCCTAGGACTTAGGTATGTGATATTTGAATGCTAAGATGCCTTAATGTTTCTCTTGTATGTCTTATTTGAACACAGCCAATATCTGTGTTCTTTTCAAATCAAGTACATAATTATTGCTTAAGAATCTATTATGCTTATTCATTCATTTAAAAAAGTAAACACTGAGCAAGTGGCAGGTGTTGTACCAAACACTTTTCCTATTTAGTCACTTGCTTTGTAATGATATATAGAAAATATAGCTTCTTGGAAAAATAAATTTAGGTGGGCACAAAAAAATCATGCAAACTCAACTTCCTTGCAAATTTAAAGAGTAAAATGAAATGGTATGGGTTATTACTGAAACAAATATATGGATAAATATACCATGTTCATGGATTAGAAAAATCAATATAATGAAAATGAGTCTACTACCCAAAGTAATCTATAGATTCAACACAATCTGTATCAAGCTTCAATGGTATTTTTCACAGAACTGGAAAAAATAACTTCACAATTTGTATGAAAACACAAAAAACTGAATAGCCAAAACAATGTTTAGAAAGAATAATGGAACTGGAGGACTCAGCTTTCCTGACTTCAGACTATACTACAAAGCTATACTCATCAAGACAGTAGGGTAGTGACACAAAGACAGACATATAGATCAAAGGAAAAAAAAAATAGAAAGCCCAGAGGTAAATGCATGCACATATGGACACCTTATCTTTGACAGAGGAGGCAAAAATATACAACAGAGAAAAGACAATCTCTTTAACAAGTGGTGCTGGGAAAAGTAGTCAGCCACCTATAAAAGAATGAAACTAGAACAGTTTCTAACACCATACAAAAAAATAAACTCAAAATGGATTAAAGATCTAAATGTAAGATCAGAAACTATAAAACCTTTAGAGGAAAACATTGGGAGAACACTCTTTGACATAAATAACAGCAAGATCCTCTATGACCCACCTCCCAGAGTAATGGAAATAGAAACAAAAATAAACAAATAGGATTTAATTAAACTTAAAAGTTTTTGAACTGAAAAGCTTTTGGACAGCAAAAGAAACTATAAGCAAAGTGAGGTGGGAGGGGGGGGGTTCAGGATTGGGAACATGTGTACACCCGTGGAGGATTCATGTTGATGTATGGCAAAACCAATACAATATTATAAAGTAATTAGCCTCCAATTAAAATAAACAAATTTAAATTAAAAACAATTGATAAAAAAAAGCAAAGTGAGAAGGCAGCCTTCAGAATGGGAGAAAATAATAGCAAATGAAATGACTGACAAACAATTAATCTTCAAAATATAAAAGCAGTTGATGCAGCTTAATACCAGAAAAATGAACAACCCAATCAAAAAGTGGGCTAAAGAATGAAACAGACATTTCTCCAAAGAAGACATACAGATGGCTAATAAACACAGGAAAAAATCATCACTCATTATTAGAGAAATACAAATCAAAACCAGAACAAGGTATCATCTCATGTCAGTCAGAATGGCCACCATCAAAAAGTCTACAAACAATAAATGTGGAAGAGGGTGTGGAGAAAAGGAAACCCTCTTACACTGCTGGTGGGAATGCAAATTGGTACAGTCACTGTGAAGAACAGTGTGGAGACTCCTTAAAAAACTAGAAATAGAACTGCCATACTATCCAGAAATCCTACTGCTGGGCATACACACCAAGGAAACCAAAATTGAAAGCGACACAGGTACCCCAATGTTCACTGCAGCACTGTTTACAACAGCTAGGACATGGAAGCAACCTAGATGTCCATCGGCAGATGAGTGGATCAGGAAGTTGTGGTACATATAGACAATGGAATGTTACTCAGCTATAAAAAAGTGCATTTGAGTCAGTTCTAATGGGGTGGATGAAACTGGAGCCTATTATATAGAGTGAAGTAAGTCATAAAGAGAAACAAAAATATAGTATATTAATGCATAGATGACGGTAAAGCATCTGTCTACAATGCAGGAGACCTGGGTTCGATCCCTGGGTCAGGAAGATCCCTTGGAGAAGGAAATGGCAATCCACTCCAGTACTATTGCCTGGAAAATCCCATGGACAGAGAAGCTTGGTAGGCTACAGTCCATGGGGTCTCAAAGAGTCAGACACGACTGAGCAACTTCACTACTACTTTGGGATTCAGAAAGATGGTAATGACAATCCTCCAAGCAAGGCAACAAGAGACACAGATGTAAAGAACAGACTTTTGGACTCTGTGGGAGAAGGCAAGGATGGGATGATTTGAGAGAATAGTATTGGAACATGTATATTACCATATGTAAAAGAGATGGCCAATGCAAGTTCGATGCGTGAAGCATGACACTCAAAGCCAGTGCTCTGGGATAACCCAGAGGGATGAGGTGGGGAGGGAGGTGGAAGGGGTGTTCAGGGTGGGGGGACACCTGTGCACCTGTGGCTGATTCATGTTGATGTATGGCAAAAACCACCACAATATTGTAAAGTAATTATCCTCCAGTTAAATTAGTTGACAAAATAAAAGTAAAAAGACCATCCTCAAGAGGAAAGCAAAGTAGGATAGTTATTGTGACTATTCTGTAGCATGGCTTTTTTTAGCCTTTGCAAGGGAATATAAAAATAAGAAAAATTGTCTTCTCACATGATGCTTATCGCTTCTCTGAGGAATTTTCAAAACTTGAATTATCAGAAAACCGGAAGAAAGTATCTCAAACAAGAAAATGGTATGTGTAGAAGAATCCCCAAGAAACTGGTGTATTGGGGTAGGTGAGACATACTGAGAAGTAGAGGAAGATGACTGTGGATACATAAAATAGGACTATTTTATTGTCAGCTTTTGGGGAGCATATGAGGTCCTTGGGAAAACTCATCTTAGTATGGCTCACATAAAGTGGGATTGCTTGTTATTTTTCTTTAAAACAAAGTTACAGTCAAAGAAACACCAGTCCAATTTCAAATGTCTCAAAGAGTAATGTAAAGCTTTATATTGGTGTACCTTGAAGGAACAGACAGAGCTTTGCAGTGTGCCAAATAGGAAATCTTGTAACTGTTCTTCGATTTCTCTTCTTCTTTATGTCTCTCCATCTTCGTAGTCTTCCTCCCCTGCCTCCCACACTGCACTGTTTTTTTTTGTTTTTTTTTTCACTCCTGAGTAGAGGTATTAATGTGCTACCCCATGATAAATGCCTAGACACACTGCACAGGGACCTTCTCAATCTTTCGCAGATTCCTCCCCCCAACCCCACTCCTCTAAGGAGCAGCCCTTCTAGAATCCTGATGAATAAAAATGTTCACCTTACGACATCACCTACATAGAAAACAACAGCTCTTCCAACAAAGTTATTTTGAAACTCACTCAGACTATGTGGAGAGAAACACTTTTTAAAAAATGAAAGTAGAAAATTGTATGTATTCATCAATGTGTGGTTGTGATTTGATGTTTCTGTATATTTGTTTACTAACAACCCACTTTTATTCAATCCCACTTTTTCTTCCTCTTGGGCTTGGCATTTACTCTTTCTGTTGCCCTTGAGAATTCTATCACCTGTATTAACCAGCTAAAATCTACTAAAATTTGTTGTAGAAAACACTAGGTTCTTTCTTTCTTTTTTTTTTTTGCCTTGGTTAATTGCTTCATGAATTAATGTCACTTCAGTTTCTTTTGGCAAGTGTATGACTGGGCACATAATGACCTTGCGTGATGCAATGGTAACAAATGTAAGGAAGACAACATCTTGGGCCATTCAGCCGACATTAGTAAGATGACTACACCATGCTGAGAAAACGGCAGCTGAGGACCTGCCATCCATCCTATAGATACTATTTTTGCCCAACTCTCCTGATGAAAGCACATTAGAAGATTTTTCTTTAGTCACTCAGTTGTGTCTGTCTCTGCGACCCTATAGACTGCAGCATGCCAGGATTCCCTGTACTACACTATCTGCCAGAGTTTGCTCAAACTCATGTCCATCAAATCAGTGATACCATTCACCATCTCATCCTCTGTCACCCCTTCTCCACCTGCCCTCAGTCTTTCCCAGCATCAGGGTCTTTTCCAATGAGTCACCTCTTCACATCAGGTGTCCAAAGTATTGGAACTTCAGCTTCAGTATCAGTGCTTCCAGTGAATATTAATCTCCACTCAAAGTTCTGGACTGTTTTAGTTTGGAGATCATGCTTTACATACTAGGACTTTGCTTGTCAAACCTTAATTTCAATAGGGGAAGATGTGGATATATTGATTCCAGTTAGTAAAACTCAGAAACTAACAAGTTGAATGTTTTTATAACACATCTTAATTCAATTTTTACACAGAAAAGCACACAACAAAAAAAAAATCTTCCAACAAAAGATTTTCCTTACAGAATTACAATGGATAAATACAGACAGACTAGGAAATTAAAAATCAGTTTAGAATAATACAGAAATAATTGCTGCAGGTGAGACTCAATAATGAATATTAACATTAGTAGGTGAAAGTTTAAGAAGAAACAGGATATTTGTAAAATCCCAAAATATTTCTAAGGCTTCCCTGGTAACTCAGCTGTTAAAGAACCCACCTGCAATGCAGGAGACTCCAGTTCAATTCCTGGATTGGAAAGACCCCCTGGAGAAGGGATAGACTACCTACTCCTGTATTCTTGGGGTTCCCTGGTGGCTCAGATGGTCAAGAATCCTCCTACAGTGTGGGACACCTGGATTCAATCTCTAAGTTGGGAAGATCCCATGGAGGAGAGCATGGTAACCCAATCTGATATTCTCACCTGAAGAATTTCCATGGACAGAGGAGCCTGATGGGCTACAGTTCGGGGTTACAAAGAGTCATACATGACTGAGCAACTAAGCACAGCACACAAAGTATTTCTCTCCCAAAATATAGTTATTTGGGTGATTTTACCATTAAGTCCTTATGTTCTTATACATATATTATGTTTTTCAAGAGGTGATTTTTAATTCCCCTTTACTTGAGTGTGAACTGGACTTAGGAGTCAATGAATAGAGTATGGAAAGGGAAAAAAGAATGACTTTATAGCAGAGAAAACTGACAGACACCATTTTATACAGTAATTTCACCAGTGTGTGTGTTCGGTCACTCAGTCATGTCCGACTCTTCGCAGCCCCATAGACTGTAGCCCACCAGGCTCCTGTGAGCATTGAATTTTCCAGGTAAGAATACTGGAGTGGGGTGCCATTTCCTACTGCATGGGATCTTTCCATCCCAGGAACAGACCCTGAATCTCTTGAGTCTCTTCCACTGGCAGGTGGATTCTTTACCGAGAGTGCTACCTGGAAAGTCAGTAATGAGACATATTGCTATCATACACCCAAATTTCAGGTAACAAGAAAGAAGTAATATTTCTGTAGTATTCTTCCCCCAAATCCACAATCTCATTCTAATTGTGAAAAATAGCAAACAAACCCACGTCAAGGGGCATTCTGTGAAAATACCTAATCAGTGCTTTTTAAAAGCATAAAGGATATGAAAAACAAGTTCTTTCTTGAGTTTATGTCACAGAACACTAAGGAGATATCACAGTTAATATAATATGGTATCTTGGATCAAATCCTTGAAATTAGTGTAAAAGTTGGACAATTTGAATAATGTCTGCACTTTAGTTATAGTATTGTCCTGATGTTAATTTCTTAGCTTTAATAATTCAAGATATAAAAAAATAAAAATAAATAATAATTCAAGATATTACCATTATGATGATAATGCAAGATACTGACACTAGATGAAGCTAAGTGAATATGTGGGAATTTTCTGTATTTTCCTTTCAACTTTAATGGAAGTCTAAAAATATTTCAAAATAGAAATAAAGGGAAAATTTAAATAAAAGTATATGTCCCTCCCCAATATTCTAAACTTAAAATTCCACTTTTTCCCTAAAATTTCATATTCACTTGAGCTGAAAAACCTCTTTTTTTCTCTTCATGCACTTTTCCTGATCCTACGATACTCTGTCTTCAACCTCCTGTTCCTGGTGTTGTTATAGAACCAAACTTGGGTATATTTGCCCATGGACAGTGAAGCCAATCTACTGAGCCTGGGTTACTCTGAAGGCAAAAGCACCAAACAAGGGGTATGTGGGGGCTAATGCTCAGAAAGCCCAAACTTCCTGATTTCAGGGAAAAGTTTTTAAAGACAGAGTGAGGGAGAGGGTCAGGGTGCCTGGTCAGCACCCTGAATTTGTTGGTGGTGAGGTAACAGGAAGTTAACATCATTAGTCTTCTGGTTCCAACTGGTCTCTGGTCTACCTGCTTATAATCATCATGCAGTTAACTTCTTCTACCTGGAGGGGGTTTTAGTATCTGTAAAATAACTCAAGATTATGATTGAAGATATTATCCATAGCCTTTGGGAAGGAATTAATGCCTTTGGCTTTGTTTAATAGCTAAGCTATTATTATTATGTCATGTTTGACTGTTTTCTCTTGTTTCTTCATTTTCACTTCTCTGATTAAATTTGATCTTTGGAACTCAGGGAAGACCTAGGACTCTAAAACTTTCCTACAAGCAAGAGGCAGAGGAGGACTTCCTTGATGATCCAGTGGTTATGAATCCCCAAAGCAGGGGATACTGGTTCAGTCCCTGGTGTGGGAAGATCCCACATGCTGTGAGGCAACTAAGCTTGTGAGCTGCAACTCCTAAAATCTAAGTACCCTAGAGCTCATGCCTTGCAACAAGAGGAGCCATCACAATGAGAAACGTACACACTGCAACTAGAGTTGTCACCACTTGTCACAACTAGAGGAAGCTGGCATGCAGCAAAGAAAACCCAGTGCAGCCAAATAAATAAATAAAAGAGGCAGGTGGCATGGCAAGGTCCTGCTTGTTTTCAGTGGCATGTTTTTTCAGAGCCAGTCAAAAACAAAATACAGTAAAACAAAATAAAAATACAGGCTTAACAGCTAACTTTCCCAGCCAGGCAAAGTTCACTGGTGCTATTTAGACCTTGAGTCTTGAAATGTCTTGATTAATTGATTCCCACATCCTGATTAGTAAGCTCTTTCTAAGTTGGGAGTAAGGGTAGGACAGGGTGAGATTAGAATTATGCTCTCTTGTTTGCTTTCTAATTTAGGAATCCTCCCTCATGAATTTGGAGCCCTTCTAATGACAGAGTCACAAGCTGAGCTATAATCCATACTCTTGGTCTTATTGATTCTGGAAACACAGAATGATCATTTCACCTCTGTAGACTCGATTTCTTTAAATAAAAAATTGTGATAATTGCTTCACAGAGCAGCTGCTATCATCATATATTTGAACAACTCAAGTCTTTCACTTTTCATCTCCACTGGCACTCAACCCTATTCAAGCACTGATCCTTTCTTCTCTGAACCACTGTTTGAGCCTGTAAGCAGATTGACCTATATTCACACTGGCCATTATCCAATCCATTCCTCATCTTGTGATGTAAACAAGATTTCCAAAACACAAATCTAATCATTCTCTTCTTCCACTTTCAACCTTCAAAGTGTTACCATCTTGTGAAATACATGCAAAATGGTTTAAAGACCTTTGCAAGTGCAACCTTCTCTGCACTTCCATAGATCCCTCACATGTCATGCTCCTCCATGTTGTCTTGTTTTTTAAATTGGAATAAAGATGCTTCATAAAATTGTGTTACTTTCTGCAACAAATTGAATTAACCACACATATACATACATGAAAAGAAGGGAAGCAAAAAGCAAAGGAGAAAAGGAAAATATAAGCATTTGCATACAGAGTTCCAAAGAATAGCAAGGAGAGATAAGAAAGCCTTCTTCAGCAATCAGTGCAAAGAAATAGAGGAAAACAATAGAATGGGAAAGACTAGAGATCTCAAGAAAATTAGAGATACCAAGGGAACATTTCATGCAAAGATGGGCTCAATAAAGGACAGAAATGGTAGGGACCTAACAGAAACAGAAGATATCAAGAAGAGGTGGCAAGAATACACAGAACTGTACAAAAAAGATCTTCACAACCTGGATAATCACAATGGTGTGATCACTCACCTAGAGCCAGACATCCTGGAATGTGAAGTCAAGTGGGCCTTAGGAAGCCTCACTATGAACAAAGCTAGTGGAGGTGATGGAATTGCAGTTGAGCTATTTCAAATCTTGAAAGATGATGCTGTGAAAGTGCTGCACTCAATATGCCAGCAAATTTGGAAAACTCAGCAGTGGCCACAGGACTGGAAAAGGTCAGTTTTCATTCCAGTCCCAAAGAAAGGCAATGCCAAAGAATGCTCAAACTACCACACAATTGCACTCATCTCACACACTAGTAAAGTAATGCTTAAAATTCTCCAAACCAGGCTTCAGCAATAGGTGAACCATGAACACCCAGCTGTTCAAGGTAGATTTACAAAAGTCAGAGGATTTGGGAGAATGGCATTGAAACATGTATAATATCATATATGAAATGAATCACCAGTCCAGATTCAATGCATGCTACTGGATGCTTGGGGCTGGTGCACTGGGATGATCCAGAGGGATGGTATGGTGAAGGAGGAGGGAGGGGGGTTCAGGATGGGGAACACGTGTATACCTCTGGTGGATTCATGTTCATGTATGGCAAAACCAATATAATATTGTAAAATAATTAACCTCCAATTAAAATAAATAAATTTACATTTAAAACAAACAAACAAACAAACAAAAAGAAGGAAAGAAAAGGCAGAGGAACCAGAGATCAAACTGCCAACATCCGATGGGTCATCAAAAGGCTAGAGAGTTCAGAAAAACATCTATTTCTGCTTTATTGACTATGCCAAAGCCTTTGACTGTGTGGATCACAAGAAACTGTGGAAAATTCTGAAAGAGATGGGAATACCAGACCACCTGACCTGCCTCTTGAGAAACCTATATGCAGGTCAGGGAATAACAGTTAGAACTGGACATGGAACAACAGATTGGTTACAAATAGGAAAAGGAGGTTATCAAGGGTGTATATTGTCACCCTGCTTATTTAACTTATATGCACAGTACATCATGAGAAATGCTGGGCTAGAGGAAGCACAAGCTGGGATCAAGATTGCTGGGAGAAATATCAATAACCTCAGATATGCAGATGACACCACCCTTATGGCAGAAAGTGAAGAACTAAAGAGCCTCTTGATGAAAGTGAAAGAGGAGAGTGAAAAAGTTGGCTCAAAGCTCACCATTCAGAAAATGAAGATCATGGCATCTGCTCCCATCACTTCATGGCAAATAGATGGGGAAACAGTGGAAACAGTGTCAGACTTTATTTTTGGGGGGGGGCTCCAAAATCACTGCAGATGGTGACTGCATCCATGAAATTAAAAGACGCTTACTCTTTGGAAGAAAAGTTATGACCAACCTAGATAGCATATTCAAAAGCAGAGACATTACTTTGCTGACTAAGGTCTGTCTAGTCAAGGCTATGGTTTTTCCTGTGGTCATGTATGGATGTGAGATTTGGACTGTGAAGAAGGCTGAGTGCCAAAAACTTGATGCTTTTGAACTGTGGTGTTGGAGAAGACTCTTGAGGGTCCCTTGGACTGCAAGGAGATCCCACCAGTCCATTCTAAAGGAGATCAGCCCTGGGATTTCTTTGGAAGGAATGATGCTAAAGCTGAAACTCCAGTACTTTGGCCACCTCATGCGAAGAGTTGACTCATTGGAAAAGACTCTGATGCTGGGAGGGATTGGGGGCAGGAGGAGAAGGGGACAACAGAGGATGAGATGGCTGGTGGCATCACTGACTCGATGGATGTGAGTTTGAGTGAACTCCAGGAGTTGGTGATGGACAGGGAGGCCTGGCATGCTGCGATTCATGGGGTCACAAAGAGTCAGACACGACTGTGCGACTGAACTGAACTGAACTGAATCGCCCAGACCATCCCACCTCACCTTGCGGTCATTGGCATCCCTACATTTGCTATCTACCTGTACTGGTATTGTAAATAATGCGGCCGTGGACACTGAAGTGCGTGTGCCTCTTTAAGTTATGGTTTCCTCTGGGTATATGCCCAGTCCTTCTCCATGCAGTCTTTTGTGTTATTTTTTTAAAAAAATTTTACTTTATTTTACTTTACATTACTGTATTGATTTAGCCATACATCAAAATGAATCCACCACGGATATATACATGTTCCCAATCCTGAACCACCCCTCCTCTACCTCCCCCTCCACACCATCCCTCTGGGTCACCCCAATGCACCAGCCCCAAGCATCCTGTATCCTGCATCGAACTTAGACTGGCGATTCTTTTCTTACATGATAGTATACATGTTTCAATGCCATTCTCCCAAATCATCCCACCCTCTCCCTCTCCCACAGAGTCTAAAAGACTGTTTTATACATCTGTGTCTCTTTTGCTGTCTCACATACAGTCTTAATTCCAGCCACAGTATTCTTCTGTCAACCTTTTATGTATTATGAACACTCCAGCCTGTACTTCTTTGCCTTCAGTTATCTCCAAATCTGACTCTTCTTTTCCTACTTCAGTCCAGGCCACTTCTTCAAGAACGACCTCTCCAACTTCTCTTTTATCACTTTATACTATTTTGTGCATCTATCTTTTAACATCTGATTCAGTAGAAACTGTACATGTATGTATGTGATTATTTGATTAATGCCTACAACTTATTTCACATGAAGTATACACCCAAGATTTCTGAGGATAAGATCATTTCTCTTTTGGCTTAATTGGTGTTTAATAAAATGTCACTTATCAGTGTTTGAAAAATATTTGTTGAACTATTAGGTAAATATAATTGCCATATGTAGATAACTATATAAATGTTTATATTGTTACCACATCATTACCTAAACAGTATTTTTGATCTATGCCACCATGATATTTTAGAGTTTAGGGATAACTTGGCTTTAGAATAGATGCTCTGGGTTTGGTGAAAAATATTACTGTGTCCCCATCAATTTAGTAAAAAGAATAGAATATAAATTAAAGTCAATTCTCATTATGCTTGGTAGTTATATTCTATAATAATGTGTACATGCTCAGTCGTGTCTGATATTTTATGACCCCTTGAACTGTCAGGCTTCTCCGTCCCTGGGATTTTCCAGGCAAGAATACTGGAGTGGGTTACCATTTCCCTCCCAAGGATCTTCCCCACCCAGGGATCAAACTCACATCATCTGTGTCTCCTGCATTGCAGGTGGATTCTTTACCATTGAACCACTGGGGAAACCCAGCTGCCACAAGCACTGAATTAGCAAATACTGAACCATCACTTCTAGAAGAGATAGAAGGTTAAGTTCCTGAGAGCCTCTGGCCATAGTATTATCAGTTGATCGTATGTAAACTTGTTTTACATGACTTTTCTTTAGAGAAACTTCACTTAATATATACTATTATTTAACATTTAACTCATGGCCAACAGCAACTATAACTCATGTCTGAGTGAAGTTTATCTAACATAAGTATTTTCTGTGCTAAGTCACATCACAGCCTTCTTGCATTTCAGAGCACCAGGTAGCACTTGATATTTGGAGTCATTTAAAAATAGCTAATTCACACACACAAAAGATAACAATAAAAATGTGAAAAATGAAAAACGTGACACTAAATAAACTGCAAAAGGGATACTTGTTTACAGTATGAGAGCTAGCTAAGCTGAAACAAAAAAGGCAGAATGTTACTTTTGACCTCAGCTTGGAACCTGCAATCAGCAAGGTAAATTTTTCACAGCTCTTCATTTGCTGTTAATTTCTCAGTGATCTGCATATGTTGGTGGATGACTGCCCTGATTAACACTGAACTTGGCTTTACAAATACATTTCAACAAGTAGGCAAATTCACAACTATGATATCCGGGGGGGGAAAAAATGAAGATATTCTGACTATGTTGCTTCAGGTTGATCTAAAGGTGACTTCTTTTGTATTTTCTCTGAAAAATTATAGACTAAAAAGTATAAAAATGTGTTTTTTTAGCAGAAATAATCCACCCAATCCAATCCATTCTGAAAGGAATCTACTTCAAACTGGAGTCTCCTGCATTGCGGGCAGATTCTTTACCAACTGAGTTATCAGGGAAGACCTTCTGAAATATATGACAAGTGAATTTCTACCTTCGATAGTACAGAATCAAACAAAATATTGTCCTTGGAGGACAAAATATGTTACTAAAGTATTATATTATATACTCATATAGTGCACAGTAATTTTCTTTGTACATTTAAATATTTCTTTAGAATGTTTTATTGTATCTTTAGGTTGGTTCCAGATAAATGTTTCAAGTTTGTCACAGTTCCACATACACTTGCCAGTGCTAATGTTGAAACCTGTATCACTGACATGAGTGGACCAAGGATGACCGCAGCAAAGACATACCCACAGGTAATTCTGGGAGTCAAGGAGGAGATCATGCAAAAATGCTGCCTTCTTCACAAACTGAAGTCATACAGATATCATCTAAAACATGATATTTTGTAATTTGATATGCATATGAATAGTTTACAGGTAGTGTCATTTTATTACATATATATGTATTACACATGTTACAGGTAATACTTGTACTGTGCAATATAAATGCTAACTCACTAAATTTAGTGCCATTTTTCTATGCTACCTCTTAGGATGGATGGTAGCGTGGTCATTTTTAAGACAAAAGACAACTACAGAATTTTCTCATGCAATTTAAAACATACCAGTTTAATATTTTCTTCTGAGAATGATTCATTTTTAATAGGAATTTCTGCACCAATAGTGGAGATAAAAAAATACAAAATTTTTAGCAGGTTAACATACAGTGCTTTCAAAAAATGCAATTTTGCACCAGATGTGTCAATTTTTTTTTTTCCCAGAAAACAAGTATAACTTTGCTTATTAGGGTGAATTGAAGTGAAGACGTGTGTACATAACATTTAAAATAAGAAAGAAAGGCATTAAACAGAGATTAATATGACATATTTGGTATCAGAGCTCAACAGCATCTGATTATAAATGCACAATCAATAACATAATTTGAACATTGGATCTTTCCCTTTGCGTTCATGTCCATAGTGCACTAATAACACTGCTAAAGACCTCATACAAATGGACACTCTCATGAGTTTGCACATAGAAGAGAAGGAATGCTTTAAGCATCTAAGCCAGAGTTGAATACTGTGTACTTTTTCCCTTTTAGTCTTTATTCTATTTGCACTATATTTTCCTGACCTATACAATGTCTCTGGCTCTCAGTGACAGTGGAAAATAATTGATTTTACCCAGACTTCTAATACCGTCAGTCTTCTATTCACTTAAGTCAGTGTTTTATTCACCTTTTTGGAGGGAGAGTGGGAGATTAGAGAAGAAACAGAGTTGAGAGAACAGGTGAAATTGTTTTGCATTTGTTTGTTGCTCTTGGAACTTCTTAGAATGATCTATGTCTCCTTACACTTGCCCATTTTCCTCCCCTCTCTCTCCTCTCATTTTCTTTCTGGGTATGCGTGTGTATATATTATATTTATAATATATTAATACATATCTGAATATTATATATATGGATATATATTAATTTATCTATAGTATGAAATATATGTGTATGTATCTGTATATATGTATATATATATGAAGTGAAAAGTGTGTTGTTAGTCCCTCAGTCTTGTTGAACTCTTACAACCTCATGGACTGTAGCCCGCCAGGCTCCTCTGTCCATGGAATTTCTCAGGCAAGAATACTGGAGAGGGTTACCTTTCCCTTCTCCAAGGGATCTTCCTGACCCAGGGTTCGAACCAGAGTCTCCTGCATTGCAGGCTGATTCTTTACCATCTGAGCCACCAGGGAAGCCCCACAAACATACATTTTATTCCATATTCCTTTCCATTTAAAATGATGACCAAAACCAAATTTCTTTATAATGGTATCTACTAGAATTATTTTGTCATATGGACTTAAAGCTGTTTGAGGTAAGTTCTAAGTACAGTGTTTAGGTGACCGCATAATATTGAGGTGAATAACAGCATATAATGAGGTGAATAATAAATTGAAGACACCTAGTGGAATCTGTAACTACCCATCTTCGCTGGCTGAGCACATCTGGCAAGGTGACTTTTGACACACTTGAATCGACCTGCCTCATCTGATGTTTAAGAGTAGCCATCTCTCTGCTAATGTCTAAATGAGAAGCTGAGCCTGCAAGTCAAAGCACTACATTTATATTGACTTTTTGATGTTTGTGAGTAGCTACTTTTATATGCCTATGTTGTGCATAAGTACCACATGCAGATACACCAAAAAGTTTTTTGTTTTGCTCATGTAGGTCATAGCTGAAACAGATATATAGGGAGCCCATAAACATACTGGTACAGAAAGAGTCACAGATCTGGAAAATCACAAAAGTCAAAACTCAGTGATGTAGATCAGTCAGAGACATAAATAATATTACTTCTATAACAGGAAATACTTTCTAGAAAGCTGTACAAGATAGACATTGCTATGTCATGAGAAAATAAAAGTGAATTTCAGCACTGTACACTTTAAATACTTATGCAAAAAGTCAACAAGTAGTATTGAGATGTGTTTATGTCTAGTAAAATGTCTATTGATTAAAGATATTTCAGATCTCTGGCTGCAAATCAAATGTAATGAACATAATAGGCAATGGCTATGAGAATTGAGCAGAAAGGAGCTCATTTGCTTACCTGGGTAGATTCTTAGTCTTACTAACTTGAATTCATTTCTTCTTTTGTGGAATGTAATTTTATTTTTCTTAAAATTATTATGGTCTTAAAGCTTTTATTTAAAATCCAATCCAATTATTTATATTGGTTATTTGAAGACAATGCAAAATAACTATAAACTATAAACATTACACAAGGCAGAAGAAAAGAGACAGAGATTAAGAGGGATTATGTGTGTGGTGTCTATGGAAGGGATACAGAGAAATTCTCAGCTTCTTAACTTGTGCAGTTAATAAATGAAATTAAAACTTCCCAAATTCATTGCTTTTCTCAAAGATGCCCGGAGAATGACTTTCTTTCTCTAAGTCACTCTATGTTACATAATAATTACCTAAAACTCCTCAAATATCTCACCATTTCACTCAAAGAAGTCACTTAATGTTTAGAATCAAAACTACAGGTGAAGTTGCTCGGTCATGTCTGACTCTTTGCAACTCCATGGACTGTAGCCTACCAGGGTCCTCTGTCCATAGAATTTTCCAGGCAAGAGTACTGGAGTGGGTTTCCATTTCCTTCTCCAGGGTATCTTCCCAACCCAGAGATCACACCCGGGTCTCCCGCATTGCAGGCAGACATTTTTACTGTCTGAGCCACTAGGGAACATCCAAAATACAAGCTGTTGTCTAAATCTTAGATGGCGCCTTCAAGATGGCAACTAGAAGTTTACTGGTGATTTTGTCTTATTTTCAGTTATTGTTTTTGTTATAAGCTAAAGTTAAAAACACAAAACTCAATCTTGTCAGTATTGACAGTTGATTCATTGTAGTCCAAGAGTCACTGAAAATTATTGTAAGACTCTCTACAATGGGTTTATACCGGGTGTATGTACATATTAAGACACAACATATGTTTCAACATAACATGCCTTTACATTTGACTCCTCCACTTGTTTGTGAGTGTTCTGAGGAATGTATCACTCATTCCCAACCTCTAACTTAGCATTTCAGACATAGAAAGTGCTTAATGAATATTTGTTGAATGAATGAATCAATGAAGTTCACATTTAAATTTACTATATATTTATTTTAAATAAACACTGATAATTGGTCTGTGCTTTTCATCAGTTTAATAATGGAAAATAACTGAATCTTACAATGCCTTTTCCAAGGTATTTTACCAGTATCAATTTTTTTAATGCCTTTTTTTTTAAAGCATAATATTCTATGCTTTTATGTGATTTGGAAATTTTTTTATTCAACTATAAAATTTTTGAGTGCATTACTATTGAAAGGTCTATCAAATATACACATATTTAAATTGGGAGGTTAAATTTTCTCTATTCTTACATTGGTAATATACAAAATCATGAAACTAACTAAATAAACGATGATAAACCCAACTGTAGATGAAAGGCTTCGTGCAATACTTACAGAATATTTATTAGAAGTTAGAAAAAAATATTAGACAAAATCACATATGCTCATATTTTCTTATTTTGCTTCTACTTAACTCTGATTAGTGAGGCTTATCTCTCATTGCTGTTAAAAATATAGCAGTGATATTTGATAATAATAATACCTTAAGAAAGAAAGATTTCCAAATTTGTCAGATTTTCCAAAAAGATTCTGTAATTCTTTGCTCATAACTCACTGGGTTCATGTTGAATGCCTTATACTACACACATAGACCTAAAAAACATGCAAACTTTTTAAACTCTAGCAAATAGAACTTACAATTTTTAATGGACTCTAAAGCAGTTTATGTAGATTAGGAAAGGCTAGAAAAATATAATTTTAAAGTTTTCTCATTCAGAAACTAATACCTATCTGATTTATATATATAAAAAAACAGTATTTAACTTAATACAATAATGACCTTTCTGTAGTAATTTGCAATATGTATTATTCCTTTAGGGGAATATCGTTATGCATCCTGGTAAGATGAGCTTTCCTATGTAAATGCTACCCTTTTAAGGTCAAAAGCTGTGCTCAGTTAATGACAGCAACGAAAAATAGTACAGTCAGATGTTCAATATAAACAACAAAGAAAATCCAGAGCTTTGTGGTAATCCTCTAATATACTTTAAAGCAGTTATAGCTATTTTAATATATCTATATATGCACATATACTTATAAACAGAGCTATATAGATATACACACACAAATACATGTTTCTCCAGAGTAGCATACAATTATGCTATTATTTTAAATTTCGATTTGAGTCTTAATCTATACTAACAACGTTAGGAAGCTCTTTCTAAATACCATTAGCATTGTACATTCAATATTTTACTTCAACCATTGGGCATACATCTGTTTTTATATTGTTAAGAATCTAAAGTGCACATTGGACCAAACAGCCATACAACACCAATATTCTCTGTAAAATTTACCCTTCTACGTACACACTTAGGAGATCATCTTTAAAGTAAAAAGAGATTCGGTATTCTTTTTTTCTATAATTGCTTTACAATGTTGTGTTAGTTTCTCCTGTACAACAACATGAATCAACTGTGTATATAAATATACCCCCACTCTCGTGGCCTTCCCTCTCCCCACCTCATCCCACTTCAGATCATCACAGAGCACTGAGCTGAACTCCCTGTGCTATATGGCACCTCCCCATAAGCTATCTATTTTACACATGGTAGGGTATATATGTCAATCCTACTCTCTCAATTCGTTCCACCTTTTGGAGGGCAGGGGACTTAGTATTTTAAATAATTATCTCTTTATTCATAATTAAGGAATTTAGTGAAGCCACTATTCAGAATCTTTCCCTTCTGTTACCATTACCATAGCCTCAAAAGGCAGTACAGTCTAAACAACCTAAATGCCAGCATATTATACCTACTTTCCATAAGATCAACTTTTTTTGGTGAAAAAAATTAAGAGGAAACAGCACTTAAATAGAGGGGGAAACTAGAACTTGTTCAGTACAAGTTTAAGATCAGCAGTTACCCACAAAGCTGTCAAGTGGCACTGTTAACTATACTAATTTATTCTATAATTTAATGTAATCTTGACCCCTGTCACATGTTAATACATCATGAAAAAAGTGGTAAGAAGCTCATGCTTATTAATGAATTGAAGAAATGTCACATTGTTTTTTGCCACATTCCAATGAAATATCTTAATATTAGAATTAGCAGAGCCTAGACAATTTCAACATGTAATTATATCTGTGTAGATCTTGCTAGTTAGTGCTGCGATTAAGAGATACTTAATTTTTAATTATGTCATAGATGGAGGGTTGATTTTTGAGTCAAGGATAACTGGGATAACTCTGGACATGAACTCTGTAGTGTGGACTGTAATTTGTCTGCTGGGAAAGCAGAGACTTTTAGCAGAAAGACAAACTAGATTACTAGAGTTAAGGTGGGCCAATTACTTAGCAGTTAACCTCCATGGTTTTAATGACTTCACTGGTTAAAATACTTGTCCCAAATATAAAGTAAGCACAATTTGTTTCGTCATATTGTGTTGGCAGATCAGTGCCAGGATATATTTTTATTCTATTTCTTGTGTGTTCCTTTCCTCATCTCCTCATAAAATACACACACAAGATGAGCAATGGTGTGTGCTGCTAATTTCTTCCTTCCCAATTCCATCATAAAAGTTACCCTTACCCATAAGATAACATGTCATAGGTTAACAGGAAAATAACTTTGTTTAGCAAAGTAAAGATAGAAGCCTCTGTTCAGAAGCATTTTGATGGGAGTTAGTCCCCTTTTCTTTTCATTGTGTGTGCATTTTTTTTTCTCAGCCTGTAATATTCCACTTGATCACTCCCTCCAATCACTGACTTATACTTGAAGTGAATTATTAAATTAGTGTGAAAATGACAAATGTTTTAGAATTACTTATTTGAAAAGGGAAGTCACTTCAATATAATAAATTAACCTATAATCCCATAATAAAGAGTTATTGAGGGCATAAAATGATAACGTCTGATTTTTACTGGTCTGACAATCCTAGGCAAATTACTACATCTTATTGGAAACACAGAGCTAGATGAGGGCATAGAAGATGGCCAGATTGTGCAAAATTAATTTACCCAAGCTGCTTCACACAAATGAAAACCTATAATATAAAAGAACACTTTGTTTCTGCTTTGTTTTTTTCTAATGGGATTGAACACTCATGTTTCCTGTCTTCCTGTTTAAATGGGGATAACTTGTATCTATGCTGGGTACATGTTGGGTGAATATAGGCAGCACACAGAGTATCGTATTGCTCTACTTATCTTTTCAGGTCTGTGACTTCTTTAATACCTCCCAAGGAATGGATTTTTCACTTGAAGTTGACTGATATCATGTCCTAATGCACTGAAAAGAGCCATCACCTTCTTAACACAGTTTGCTGAAACTCACAGGGGATGCAGTGTCTCACTTGCCTGGCAGCCACCGTCTTATATTTGTTGATACAGGTTATTCTAAAGAATGCCTCAACAAAATCTTAAAAGAGCATCATTATCACAATACAAGAGAACTAAAGATTTACATGCAAATTCAAACTTTTCCTTGGGCTGCATGAAAGAAGACTCAAACTTTAGCAAGGAGGTATCTCCTGTGTATTTTCACTTAGAATCTGACTTGACTTTTTCTCTTCTAGGTCCTTCAAATTCACTGCAGCCTCTCTCAAGAGTATCAGTCTGGGGACCACTCCATCTTGCCTTAAAAACTGTCTTAATCTCTCCACAGATTTTTTTCCCCTTGATTCCTTCATTAGTTTTTGAAAATTCTAGAGATTCTTTGGCATATAGTGAACATATTTTCATAGTCTCCTTAGGGTCTATAATCTCATACAAAGAATGAAGTAGGTGTGTCGATTTCTGTTCAATATCCCACTAGTATGAATCACTTGTGAAAAATAAATCCACTCTCCCCATCAATAGCAAACATTTCTCTTAGAGACAAAATCTTATAGTCCACTAAGAGGTGAATGGTTTTCTCCTTTGAGTTGTAGGGAGAGAGTACTTGGCTGTGTTTGCTGGGACATGCATCATTAGTAGCAACCAGCATTTGTCATTGTGATACTTGGGAATAAGGTACTACTTTGATTATGTTATCTTGGTTTTTAAAAAATCTACCTTTAAAAGCAGAATGCTAGAA
Source organism: Oryx dammah (assembly GCF_014754425.2). Classification (NCBI taxonomy): domain Eukaryota; kingdom Metazoa; phylum Chordata; class Mammalia; order Artiodactyla; family Bovidae; genus Oryx; species Oryx dammah. Next base: position 26,413,651 of record NW_024070213.1, read on the forward strand.
TTTGTTTTGACCATTTCCACTATTAGTGATAACAGTCTAGATTCTGAGTCAAACTGGCTGAACTTAAACCCACTGGCACCATTTACTCTATTGGTTTGAACACTCTGACTAGTCTCTATAGGCTCAGTTTATTCTTCTGTTAAAAATATTATATAACCTATATAAAAACCTTGAAATATTGAGTGAGTATATATTTATATAAAATGTAACTTTTACATTATATATATATATGAAGAATTGATGCTTTTGAACTGTGGTGTTGGAGAAGACTCTTGAGACTCCCTTGGACTGCAAGGAGATCCAACCAGTCCATTCTGAAGGAGATCAGCCCTGGGTGTTCTTTGGAAGGAATGATGCTAAAGCTGAAACTCCAGTACTTTGGCCACCTCATGCAAAGAGTTGACTCATTAGAAAAGACTCTAATGCTGGGAAGGATTGGGGGCAGGAGAAGGGGACGACATAGGATGAGATGGCTAGATGGCATCACTGACTCGATGGATGTGAGTCTGAGTGAACTCCGGGAGTTGGAGATGGACAGGGAGGCCTGGCATGATGTGATTCATGGGGTCGCAAAGAGTCAGACATAACTGAGCTAAACTGATATACACACACACACATATATGTGTTATTTGCTCAGCCATGTTGGACTTTTGTGACCCCATAGACTGTAGCCCACTATGCTCCTCTGTCCATGGGATTTTCCAGGCAAGGATACTGGAGTGGGTTGCCATTTCTTTCTCTATATATACATATAAAGGTGCATATATATACATATATAAAGAAGGCTGAGCACCGAAAAATTGATGCTTTCAAATTGTGGTGCTGGAGAAGACTCTTGAGCATCCCTTGGACTGCAAGGAGATCAAACCAGTCAATCCTAAATGAAATCAACCCTGAATATGCATTGGAAGGACTATTGCTGATGCTGAAGCTCCAATACTTTGGTCACCTGATGTGAAGAGTTGATTCATTGGAACAGACCCTGATGCTGGGAAAGACTGAAGGCAAAAGGAGAAGGCAGAGGATGAGATGGTTAGATAGCATCACTAATTCAATGGACATAAATCTGAGCAAACTCCAGGACCAAGTGAAAGACAGGGAGACTGATGTGCTGCAGTCCGTGGGAATCACAGAGTCAGACATAACTTCCAAGTGAAGAGCAAAAGAACAACAACAAATACACGCACATACAGAAAGAGAGAAAAAGGAAACAGAGAGAGAGGTTTCTAGAAAAGTGCCTATATGTAGTAATGATTTATCAAAGATGTGGCTGAAGATGCGATGGCCATACAATGTAGTCCTAAATTTACATGACCTTGCAGATAAAGGATTATAACCTCATTCAATAAATCACTATGTTTAGTTATACTCATTTCTTTAAATCTAAAAAATAATATGAACAAGCAAATTTAAAAATAATTTTTTCTAGCTTTTTCTTCTCATAAACTTTATTCAAAATTCTGAAGTTTGTGAAGTTTTTCTACCAGAACTTTCATGACCAATAAATCACTTGGACAATAATACATTTAAATTCAGCCCAATTAGGAATTTTCCTCGCTACAACATTATATAACAAATTTATTCTTAAATAGAGCATCATGACAGCTGAACTACTGCCAGTCTAGTTTTTTAAAATAATCTTTTCATATTGGTATCAAAAATGAAGGTGTTAAAGATCAGTAAGTAATAACACTCACCAACTGAATTTATGTTTGCTGAAAAAAATGTAAGAATAATGTCAGCATCATGGCAGACTGAGACACTCCTTTTATCTCTCCCCCTCAAGCTACCACACATAAGACATCCATAACTCAGCAAAAATGCTTCTGGCCAACACAAGGATGCTGGAGAATTCAGCACATCTGTGGCTATAAAGGTGGGTGAACTGGAACACATGAAGCAGTCAGAACTGGAGGAACAGTGAAGGTGGTGCTTGCACTCTGGATATAGCAGCTGAGTCTCTACTAGAAAAAGACAAATAAATGAAGCCGAAGTCAGTAGAAGAAAGGAAATAATAAAGATCAGAGCAGAAGGAAATGGAATAGAGACTAAAAACACAATAGGAAAATCAGTGAAACTAAGAGCTAGTTCTTTGAAAAAATGAACAGAACTGAAAAATCTTGAGATTTTCCTCTGGTCCAGTGGTTAAGACTTGGTCTTCCAATGCAGGGAATGTAACTTCAATGCTTGGTTGGGGAACTAAGATTCCACATTAGTCAGTCAGTTCAGTTCAGTCACTCAGTCATGTCCGACTCTTTACAACCCCAGGACTGCAGTACACTAGGCTGCAGTCGACATGCTGCAAGATTTCACATGCTGCAGGCCAGTTAAACCTGCATACCACAGTGAAGATCTGTGTCTCAACCAAGACCTGACCCAGCCAAATAAATTAATAGAATTTTTTTTTAAGAAAAGTCTTTAGCTAGACTCACTGCAAAAAAAAAGAGAGAAGGCTCTGAAATAAAATCAGAATGGAACAAAAGGAAATAACAGATACCACAGAAATGTAAAAGGTTATAAGAGATATTATGAATAGTTCAATACCAACAAATTTGATAACTTAGACAAAAGGGGAAATTTTCTAGAATCATACAATGGCTCAAAACTGAATCATGAAAAAGATAATCTGAATAGACTGATCATCAATACAGAGATTGAAACAGTAATCATAAAGCTCCTCATTAAAAAAAGGTCCAGGATCGATTGCTTCACCGATGAATTCTACCAAACATTCAAAGGGAATTTTATATCTATCCTTCTCAAACTCTTGCAAAAAACTGAAGAGAAAGAAACACTTCCCTACTCATTTTCAAAGGTCAACTCACCCTGATACTAAAATCAGATAAAGACAACATTAAAAAAGCAAATTATAGGGAATATATGTATATCTATGACTAATTCATGTTGATATTTGGCAGAAACCAACACAATATTATAAAGCAATTATCCTCCAATTAAAATGAGTTTAACTTAAAAATAAAATAAATTTTAAAAAGCAAAGATCTCTGATGAACATAGATGTAAAAGTCTTCAACAAAATATTATCAAACTAAACACAATACATTAAAAGAACTGTATGCCATATTAAAGTGGGATTTATTCCGAAGATGCAAGAATGGTTCAACATCTGCAAATCATTTGACATGATATATCATATTAACAAAATGAAAGAAAAAAATCATATGATCATCTCAGTAGATTCAGAGAAAAAGCATTTGACAAGATTTAACGCACATTTATGATAAAATGGGCATACCTCAACATAATAAGGATCATATATGACAAAATCATAGCTAACATCAAACTCAATGATAAAAACATTGAAAGCTCTTCCTCTAAAATTAGGAAAAAGACAAGGATGCCCACTCTCACTACTGTTATTCAACATAGTATTGAAAGCCCCAACCAGAGCAATTAGGCAAGTAAAATAAATAAAATGTTTGTAATTTGGAAAAGAAAGAACTGTCACTATTCATAGATAACATAATTATATAGGGTGTTCCCTCAATAAGTCATCTATGTAGATTTTCCAGTAGTAATACTCAACAATACTACATTTATAAATACACTTTTTTTTCTGTTTTTATATGTAGGCAAGGCATATATATGACTCCTAAAATGTCCAATAAACGTGTGTGCAATTTTGTGCAATCTTCTAAAATATGTTAAAGTGTGTTCTCATCATGCATACACTACTAACTTAAACATTGATTGTCAAATTGAACCAGGTAATGTCTCTAATTTATCAAAATTTATTAAAGATCAGGAGGAATGTGGCAGCAGAGGACCAACTTGGCAATTTGCAGATGTGTTTGAGAGAGAATGACCCTGCAAGACTCAGGAGATACAAAAAAAAGCAACAATTTCCCATGAGGGCCTTTCAGAGAGGACTCAGTCTGATACACTCACATGTTAAGCTGCATCACATCAAGTCTCTTCTTTTCATTAGCTTTAGTGTTCAGATACTTAAATCATACATGTTTTTGATATTACAATTAGAAGATATTTTTCTTCCCACTTAATAAAACAGAAAATAATTTCCTATTTTTTCACTCCTGTTAATGATTATTTGGAAGCAGACTTATCATTCAAAAATTAAATGTTTTTTTTTTTTTTTTTTTTTCAGTTTTGGAAAATATATGCTAATAATGAAGCAAGCATTTAAAATTACAGAAAAATTTCAAAAGTTTCATGCTTCTTTGCATTATAATTTAATTAATATTGTGTCCTTATACTTCTTGTACTTCTTAATGGCATATATATATCAATGCCATGATTCTATGCATCTGAAATAATGTACAATATCTATCATTTCTGTATGAGGAGAGATTTTGTTTTCATTTTCTTTGTACTTTGTTCAGCAGAGGTTTTTGACTCTGTGGTCACTCTTTCTTAGAGTAACTTTCATGAATTTGATCTCAGCCATACATATTGCTGGGCTTTCTTGGTGGCTCAGTTGGTAAAAAATCCGCCTGCAATGTGAGAGAGCTGGGTTCAGTCCCTGTGTTGGGAAGATCCCCTGGAGAAGGGAAAGGCTACCTACTCGAATATTCTTGCCTAGAGAATTCTATGGACTGTATAGTCCATGGTGTCACAAAGAGCTGGACACGACTGAGTGATTTTCACTTTCATCAGTTCAATTCAGTCACTCAGTTGTGTCTCTTTGTGACCTCATGGACTGCAGCACACCAGGCTTCCCTGTCCATCACCAACTCCCAGAGCTTTCTCAAATTCATGTTCATCCAGTCAGGGATGCCATCCAACCAATTCATCCTCTGTCGTCCCTTTCTCCTCCTGCCTTCAATCTTTCACAGCATCAGTGTCTTTTCCAATGAGTCAGTTCTTCCCATCAGCTGGCCAAAGTATGTAGCTTCAGCATCCGTCCTTTCAGTGAATATTCAGCACTAATTTCCTTTAGGATTGAAGGATTGATTTCCTTCACTTTCATCCATATTGCTAAAGCATATATAAAGTAAAGTATCTTTACTAAATACCTGTGTGAGTGGTGAGCGCTTGCTCAGTCGCTTCAGTTGGGTTTGTCTCTGCAATCCCATGGACTGTAGCCCTCCAGGCTCCTCTGTCCATGAGATTCCACAGGCAAGAATACTGGAGTGGCTTGGCATACCCTCCTCCAAGGGATCTTCTGAAGTCAGGGATCAAGCCAGCAGTTCTTATATCTCTTGCATTGGCAGATGTGTTCTTTACTACTAATGCCACCTTGGAAGCTCAAAACCACATTAATAATAGCTAAATTGTACAACTTCTATGCATCAGTGCAAACTAGTTGATCTTCATTACTTCATGAAGTCTTTATATTAATAATGTTCCTATGAGGGGAATATGTTTTAACCTATATTTCTATGATGAGAAAACTATCAGTCATAGAAGCTTAGAAATTTCCTAGAGATCACTCAGATATAAGTGAGCATTCAAATGTAAACAGAGAATCAACAAGATCTGCCTAAACCCAGACAATGGTATCCAAATCAATGAGCTTTGATTTTCACTTTTGGTGCACAGATGAATCATGGAAAAAGGCAGCTGGGGATGGGAGAATAGAGTGAGAGTAAATGTGAAAGTGGTGAGAGGGAATTAGAAATTTTCTCAAATGAAGATACTATGAGAGCTTGGAGGTTGAAGTTTGAATAAGATTTATGTTGATAACAAATATCATATATTAGCACATAATATGGAATCTCTGCCACCCTTATGCAGAAAGTGAAGAGGAACTAAAAAGCCTCTTGATGAAAGTGAAAGTGGAGAGTGAAAAAGTTGGCTTAAAGCTCAACATTCAGAAAACAAAGATCATGGCATCTGCTCCCATCACTTCATGGCAAATAGATGGGGAAACAGTGGAAACAGTGGCAGACTATTTTGGGGGGGCTCCAAAATCACTGCAGATGCTGACTGCAGCCATGAAATTAAAAGATGCTTACTCTTTGGAAGAAAAGTTATGACCAAACTAGATAGCATATTGAAAAGCAGAGACATTACTTTGCCAACAAAGGTCCATCTAGTCAAGGCTATGGTTTTTCCAGTAGTCATGTATGGATGTGAGAGTTGGACTATGAAGAAAGCTGAGTGCCGAAGAATGAATGCTTTTGAACTGTGGTGTTGGAGAAGACTCTTGAGAGCCCCTTGGACTGCAAGGAGATCCAACCAGTCCATTCTGAAGGAGATCAGCCCTGGGATTTCTTTGGAAGGAATGATGCTGAAGCTGAAACTCCAATACTTTGGCCACCTCATGCAAAGAGTTGACTCATTGGAAAAGACTCTGATGCTGAGAGGGATTGGGGGCAGGAGGAGAAGGGGACGACCTAGGATGAGATGGCTGGATGGCATCACTGACTCGATGGACGTGAGTCTGAGTGAACTCTGGGAGTTGGTGATGGACAGGGAGGCCTGCCGTGCTGTGATTCATGGGGTTGCAAAGAGTCAGACACGACTGAGCAACTAAACTGAACTGAACTGACTGATACGGAATCTAGAAAAATGGTATTGATGAGCCTGTCAGCAAGGCAGGAATAGAGATGCAGATGTAGAGGACAGACATGAGAAGACAGAGCTAAAGGGGAGGACTGGGACAGTAGGATTAACATATGTACACTTTGTTGCTGTTCAGTCACTAAGTCATGTCCAACTTAGATTGCAGCACAATAGGCTCCTCTGTACAGTATCATATATAAAATAGACAGCTAGTGGGGAAGCTGCTGCATAGCACAGGGAGCTCAGCTCGGTGCTCTGTGATGACCTAGATGGGTGGGATGGCGGGACAGATGGGTGGGAGGGAGGCTCAAGAGAGAGGGGATATATGTGATATATGTATCAGTTCAGTTCAGTTCAGTTCAGTCGCTAAGTCGTGTCCGACTCTTTGCGACCCCATGAATCACAGCAAGCCAGGCCTCCCTGTCCATCACCAACTCCCAGAGTTCACTCAGACTCACGTCCATCGAGTCAGTGATGCCATCCAGCCATCTCATCCTCGGTCGTCCCCTTCTCCTCCTGCCCCCAATCCCTCTCAGCATCAGAGTCTTTTCCAATGAGTCAACTCCTCGCATGAGGTGGCCAAAGTACTGGAGTCTCAGCTTTAGCATCATTCCTTCCAGTAAACACCCAGGACTGATCTCCTTTAGAATGGACTGGTTGGATACTTATAGCTTATTCACATTATTTTACAGTAGAATCTAACACACTGAGAATAAGAATTTAGTTTTCTATAAATTTACCACTCATAATTAAATCAAGGGCTTAATCATCACCAGAGTCTGTTTTTCTGCTCTGGGAAATAAAGGTTTCTTTATATTGTGCCATGGAAACCCTTTGACACTGACATTTTTGTTTAAATTGTTAATTAGTAGATCTGAGTCTGTCATTTTTTCTCTTCAATGAATCAATGATAATTATCAAAGCCACAAATTCCACGGTTCTTATAGGTACCTACTCCTCTTTATCTCCCAAATGCGCTAGGCCAAGTTTTTTTTTTTTTCTTCTTCTTCTTTTTAAAAATTTTATTTTATATTGGAGTATATTTGATTTAAAATGTTGTATACCTTCAGGTGTACAGCAAATTGAAATTGATTCAGTTACATATATAGTGTAGTAGTGTTAGTCATTTAGTTGTGACCTACTCTTTGTGACCTCATGAACTATAGCTCACCAGACTCCTGTATGCATGGGATTCTCTAGACAAGAATACTGGAGTGAGTAGCAATTCCCTTCTTCAGCAGATCTTCCTGAGCCACCAGTCAAATTCTTATGTCTCCTGCATTGGCAGACGTGTTCCTTACCACTAGTGCCCCATGGGAAGCCCTAAGACATAGTACACCTGGATTTTTGACCAATAGAACAATGAGATAATGAAATTGTATTGTGTTAAGCCACTAACCTCGTGGTAACTTGTTATAGCAGCAACAGAAACTAATATCAGGGGGAAAGCTATCTAAAATACTACACTCATGTTAATTCAGACTGCAGACCATCAAATGATTAGGCTATATCAACAGTATATGAAACATGAACGTCCAGATGTTCAAGCTGGATTTAGAAAAGGCAGAGGATCCAGAGATCAAATTGCCAATATTCATTGGATCATTGAAAAAGAAAGAGTTCCAGAAAAATATCTATTTTTGCTTTATTGACTATGCCAAAGCCTTTGACTGTGTGGACCACAACAAACTCTGGAAAATTCTTAAAGAGATGGAATACCAGACCACCTGACTTGCCTCTTGAGAAATCTGTATGCAGGTCAGGAAGCAACAGTTAGAACTGGACATGGAACAACAGACCTGGTTCCAAATAGGAAAAGGAGTACATCAAGGCTGTATATTGTCACCCTGTTTATTTAACTTATATGCAGAGTACATCATGAGAAATGCTGGGCTAAATGAAGGACAAACTGGAATCAAGATTGCCGGGAGAAATATCCATAACCTCAGATATGCAGATGACACCACCCTTATGGCAGAAAGTGAAGAACTAAAGAGCCTCTTGATGAAAGTGAAAGAGGAGAGTGAAAAAGTTTACTTAAAGGTCAACACTCAGAAAACTAAGATCATGGCATCCGATCCCATCACTTCATGGCAAATAGATGGGAAAACAGTGAAAACCATGAGAAATTTTATTTTGGGGGGCTCCAAAATCACTGTAGATGGTGACTGCCACCATGAAATTAAAAGAGGTTTGCTGCTTGGAAGAAAAGTTATGACCAATCTAGACAGCATATTAAAAAGCATAGACATTACTTTGCCAATAAGGTCCATCTAGTCAAGGCTGTTTTTCCCAGTAGTCATGTATGGATTTGAGAGTTGGACTATAAAGACAGCTGAGCACTGAAGAATTGATACTTTCGAACTGTGGTGTTGGAGAAGACTCTTGAGAATCCGTTGGACTGTAAGGAAATCCAGCCAGTCCATCCTAAAGGAAGTCAGTCCTGCATATTCATTGGAAGGGCTAATGTTGAAGCTGAAGCTCCAATACTTTGGCCACCTGATGTAAAGAACTGACTCATTTGAAAAGACCCTGATACTGGGAAAGATTGAAGGTGGGAGCAGAAGGGGATGACAGAGGATGAGATGATTGGATGTCATCACTGACTCAATGGACATGAGTTTGAGTAAACTGCAGGAGCTGGTGATGGACAGGGAGGCCTGGCGTGGTGCAGTCCATGGGGTCACAAAGAGTTGGACAAAACTGAGTGACTGAACTGAACCAAACTGAATATAAACAGATTTATTTCTCCATCCTAGTAACTGTGTACACAGGTAGTTTCATTTCAGTTCTTACCACTAAGGTAAAAATCCTGGTTTATTCTCAATATATAATGAAATCTATCCTATATGTTCTGAAGTCTACCTTATTCTGAAGTCTAATGCAATGAGAAAGTTAATTCTACACTTATCAATGAAAGTTAAATAAAGGCGACTTCAATCAGAACTCTGAGGACCTCATAATTGAGTGAGGAATTTTCTTATTTCCCTGCACAAGAATGTTGTTTGTCAGAGAATCTGATTTCAAGAGATGAAGACTTAATCTATATTACCTCCAGCTTCCTTTATCCACTGTAATATTTTGACAGCATACTGTTTGGCCTTAGTTTCTTTCTGTCACTTTCTTGTCCATAGCGTTTTTCCTAATACTAGAATTCAAAAGTGTCTTGGGTTTGAAATGACAGTTAAATTCTTCTTTCTGTTTTGGCTTTCATTGCTATCATATTGATCAGATGATTGGATTCAGAAGTAACTAAGCCACCATGTTGCTCTTCAGCATTCCCAAATATTTATCTTCAGGAACCCCGGATCTATACCCAAATATGAAATCTTGATCATATGGCATTTTGTTATGCACTCAGCGCATACTTCAAAAGCTAACTACTTATCAAATCGTAAATCTGTGGTTGCTAACTAAGCATTTTTAGATAACAAAGAGATTTGGTGAATTTAAATATGCAAAAGTTATTCTTAATGGGAGTCTTCAAAGGCTCTTGCTCAGTTTCCAGCATTTTTGTGCCAGTAAGCTTTGGGCTTTTCCAGTGGCTCAGACAATAAAGAATCTGCCCTCAATGCCAGAGACCCAGGTTCAATCCCTACATCAGGAAGATTCTTGGGGAAGGGAATGGGCTACCCATTCCAGTATTCTTGCCTGGAGAATGCCATGGACAGATGAGCCTGGTGGGCTACAGTCCATGGGGTCCTAAAGAGTTGGAAACAAATGACTCACTAATACTTTCACTTTTGTTTCAAGATTTGTTTCCCCTTGTATTTCCAGTAGAAAATTCTATTCACATAGCAAGAGATTTCCCCCATCTCTGGTACAGCACTCTTTAAGAGCTTTCACTTTTGTAATGGAGCATGTTGTGTCTACTAATTTCAAAGCAACAATTTTCAAAGCTGCTTGTTTTTTGTCTCATGTAGGCATATTGCACTTTCCTGTTGCAGTGTTTTCTTTTGCCTGTACAGAGAGTACTACAAATTATTAGGAAATAGAGGGTGAAAGAAAATATTTGTATTTTAATGAAGAATTTTTGCACTTCAGTTTTGTGAATTCATAGCTCTATAAATATCTATTACATCCACCAGTCTCTAAGATGGCAATGCTGTAACAGAACCATATAGACAATTTCTGACTTGCAGTGATATTTTAAAGAGAATCAGAACTCGTCTTGTCAAATCCCACTTTAGAAAAACATAATTCAATAACTGCTTATGATGTTGTAGTCTTAACTTATCATGTGGTTTTGACAGGAGTGATGATTCAAATAGAAATGAAAACAAATGTTTAATTCCCTTAATTAAAAAATCCAATTATATTCTTTACTCAAATTATATTATTTATTTAAAGTTTCAGGGTAGATACTCAAAATTTCTCTCTCTCTCTCACTCCTTTTTCTTTCTCTATGTCTGTCTCTTTCTGTCTCTATCTGTTTGCCTTGCTTTCTCTCCCTCTCTTATTCACCTGTCTTTAACTCTATTCCAAGCTGTTTTATTATCTCACTCACCCTTTCTCTTTACTCTTCTTGGAAAGAATACCATTGTTTCATATTAAATGTGAAAAATAAATAATATCTACCTCATAATTCTTTGAGGATTATATAAAATAATGATGATAAATCACCCAGAGCTCTCCTTATATGATTACTTATATGTATATATGCATATACTATTACACATTCTAAAAACTATATATAAGGCTGCAATTCAATTAAATGTATATTTTAATGAAATATTCTTACATTATAGGTAAATGAATTAGATTTGTATGGGAAACTGAGGTTTATGGGAAAATTACTTGACTATATCTCAATATTTTAGTCACAGAACAGTAAAACTTTTTTCTTCCAAACTACACTATTTATGGTATATCTGTTATGCATTAAACATGATGTTGGATAGCATATATAGATGAAAAGGAGATTAAGTACATGAAAACATGGGGCTTTTGCTCCACTGTGTAAAATAAATGATAAAAATTAACTAATAAATAAGTGAAAAATGGCAAGAAGTAAATTGTTCTGTGGTAGGGAATATGAATTTAGAATGTTCTTAGATAATGTTAAAGATGAGAACCAAAAATGGGAAAAAGAAAGGCATGCCAAAAAAAAATTTTTTTTTTTTAATTCACAATAGTGTAATAGATCTTCTGTTCAACTCAGGTCAGCTTCTCATTCGTGTCTGGCTCTTCGTGACCCCATTGACTGCAGCACACCAGGCTTCCTGGTCCATCACCAACTCCCGCAGCTTGCTCAAACATGTCTATCGAGCCAGTGATACCATCCAATCATCTCATCCTCTGCCGTCTCCTTCTCTTCCTGCCTTCAGCCTTTCTCAGCATTAGGATTTTTACCAACGAGTCCATTCTTCTCATCAGGTGGTCCAAGTATTGGAGCTTCAGCTTCAGTGTCAGTCCTTCCAATGAATATTCAGGACTGATTTCCTTTAGCATGGACTGTTTTGATCTCCTTGCAAGAGTCTTCTCCAACACCACAGTTCAAAAGCATCAATTCTTCAGCTCTCAGCTTTATTTACGGTCCAGCTCTCACATCCATATATGACTACTGGAAAAAACATAGCTTTGACTAGATGGATCTTTGTTGGCAAAGTAATATCTCTGCTTTTTAATATGCTGTTTAGGTTTGTCATAGCTTTTCTTCCAAGGCGCAAGCATCTTTTAAGTTCATGAATGCAGTCCCCATCTATAGTGATTTTGGAGCCCATGAAAATAAAATCTGTCACTGTTTCCATTATTTCCCCATCTACTTGCTATGAAATGATGGGACCAGATGCCATGATCTTAGCTTTTTGAATGTTGAGTCTCAAGCCAGCTTTTTCACTCTCCTCTTTCACTTTCATCAAGAGGCTTTTTAGTTCCTCTTCTCTTTCTGCCATGAGCGTGGTATCATCTGAATATCTAAAGTTATTGTCATTTCTCCCTGCTATCTTGATTCCAGCTTGTGCTTCATCCAGCCCGGCATTTTTCATGATGTACTCTGCACATAAATTAGATAAGCAGGGTGACAATATACAGCCTTGACATACTCCTTTCCCAATTTGGAACCAGTTGTTCCATGTCCAGTTCTAATTGTGTCTTCTTAACCTGCATACAGGAAGACTTCCTGTCTCAGGAAGCAGGTAAGTTGGTCATCTCTTTAAGAATTTTCCACAGTTTCATGTGATCCACACCATCAACAATTAGGTTTCCCTAATGGCTCAGCTGGTAAAGAATCTGCCTGCAATACCGGAGACCTGGGTTCGATCTCTGGGTTGAGAAGACCTGGAGAAGGGAGAAGTTACCAACTCCAGTATTCTGGACTGGAGAATTCCACAGACCCTGTAGTCCATGGTGTTGCAAAGAGTGAGACACAACTGAGCAACTTCCTCTCACTCACACAGTCAAAAGCTTTGGCATGGTCAATAAAGCAGAAGTAGATGTTTCCTGGAACTCTCTTGCCATTTCCATGATCCAACAGATGAAATGGATCTTAAATTATCACATATTTTCCAAGGGTTAATATTACATAATTTATTGTAGTAGAAATGATCGTGTAAACCAATACTACCATTGACCTAATGGCCTCAGACACTTTTTATTTTATTTTAAATGAAATTAAACTTATTCATTACTTGTCTTTACATAATACCTTTAATCACCAAACTCTAAATTTTATTCATAACACTATCTATAATATATATATAGTGTATAGAATTATATGATATACTATATGTGTATATGTTATATACATACCAAGGATTACCTAAACTTGTGCAATTGTAACTGGAGAGTAAACACAGTCCTCAAAGTTTTGGAGATTTAAAAAACATTGTCAAGATAACAGTAAGATGGCTTTTTTGGTAAGCAGCCTGAGATGACCTCTAAAAATGGTATTCTCAGGTTTATTCACTTAAACCAGAAAACCCCACAAAATCATGCATATCAAGAGTTCAAATATTCGTGTTCATTTTAAGAACACTAATCAAACTGTCCTGACCATTAAGGATATGCATATCCCAAAAGCCATGAAGTATCTGAAGTAGTAGTTGTTTGTAGTTTAGTTGCTAAATCATATCAAACGCTTGCAACTCCATGGACTATAGCCTGCCAGTCTCCTCTGTCTATAGAACTCTCCAACCAAGAATACCCGAGTGGGTTGCCATTTCCTTCTCCAGGGGATCTTCCCCACTCAGGGATCGAACCCAGGTCTCCTGCATTGCAGGCAATCTTCCATGTTGCAGGCAGATTCTTTACCGACTGAGCCACTGGGGAAGCCATGTATTTGAAGGATGTCACTTTAAGGAAGCAATGCGTGCCATTCTGTTGTTTCATTGGTGGAGCTGGTAGGTGTGCACAGGCCAGACAGTAGGGCTGAATGCAGGGTTGATGGTCCAAAAAAAGTGTTGAATTTTTACTGCACATGCTCAAAAATGCAGAGAGCAATGCTGAACTTAAGGGCTTAGATGTAGATTCTCCGATCACTGAGCACATCCAGGAGAACAAAGCCCCCAAGATGCGGTGCAGGACTTACAGAGTTTGTAGTCAACTCAACCTATACATGAGCTCTCCTTGCCACACTGAGATGATCCTTAACTGAAAAAGAACAGATTGTTCCTAAACCAGAAGAGGAAATTGCACAGAGCAAAAAAGATATCCTAGAAGAAACAAAAACATATGGCCCTGAAATATATGACACAAAAAGTAAAAGCAAATAAAGTTAAAAAAAAAATACTGAGATGGAGGAGATGCTATATTAAACTAAGATTTCTTGACACTTAAATATTTCATATGTGAGGTTACTTTTCCTTTCCCCAGGTGGCTCAGTGCTAAAAAGTCCACCTGCCGATACAGGAGCTGCAGGAGGTGCAGGTTTGATTCCTGGGTCGGGAAGATTCCTTGGAGAAGGAAATGACAACCTGTTCCAGTATTCTTGCCTGGGAAATGCCATGAACAGAGGAGCCTGGTGGGCTACAGTCCATAAGGTCCCAAAGAGTCACACATGACTTAGCAACTGAGCATGTAAGCATGAATAATAAATAAGCTGACAAAAGTTGTTTTATTCCTTCATTGTCATTGTGAAGTTGCTCAGTCATGTCCAACTCTTTGCAATCTCACGGAATGTAGCCCACTAGGCTCCTCCATCCATGGAATTTTCCAAGAGGACTGGAGTGGGTCGCCATTTCCTTCTCCAGGGGAGCTTCCTGACCCAGGGATCGAACCAGGGTCTCCTGCATTGCAGGCAGACCCTTTACCATCTGAACCACCAGGGAAGTTTTATTCCTTACATTTTTTTTTCCGTTTTCTTTTGTCAGTTCATAAAACGCACAACTTTTGGAAATTTCTTTTTGACACCCTTCCAGCCATTTTTTCAAGAACCAGCAGCCAACATTTGATTAGAGTTAATTGTAAGAAAATTTAAAAGTTATTAAATATAATGTATCCTGGACAGAAACTGGTGAATGTTTTAGTTATATACAAATATTGTTTCTTTTCAACTTCCAATAAGCTTTAAAAATTGATTCATGTATAATATCTATCATTTTTTCTAAATGTTTTAGCTCAACAGTCTTTTTTTTTTTTAAGCATTTCTTTTGTCTATTTTATTTTTTTAAACTTTTTTGGTTGTACTGGGTCTTCATCACTGCACACGGGCTTTCTCTAGTTGTGGTAAGCAGAGGCTACACTTAGCTGCAGTGCACAGGCTACTCATTTGCAGCGGCCACTTTTTTTGCAGAGCACAGGCTCTGGGTGCATGGGCTTCAGTAACTGCAGCACATGGGCTCAGTAGTTGTGGCTTGAGGACTCGGAAGTTGTGGCTAGAGCACTGGCTCAGAAGTTGTGGTGGACAGGATTAGTTGCCTCACATCATGTGGGATCTTTCCAGACCAGGAATTGAGCCACAGACTCCCACCCCCTGAGCCACGAGGGAAGTCCTCAACAGTCTTAATAGTTAAGCAGATTAAGACAACAACAGCCCTGGAACTCTATGGATGCTTAAATGATAATTATCTTATTTCTGTCATCCATTTCTCCTAATAAAAATCTGCTCTTTCTTCCATTAATAGATCCATCCAATTCCCAGCTAAATCTCTCTTTCTTCTTCTTCAACTAGTTTGATAAAAAAAGTAACAGAGATTCTATAACTGCCAGATATGAAAAGAATGAAACCAAATCTTTAAATTTCTATGACATATATTTAACTTGTTTGGGAATATCAGAAATATTTGTTACCCCAGTTTCCTTTCTTTGAAAAACCAGATAGGATAAACCACATGTCTAAGATACAAATTTTAATATTTCTGTAAAATGCAGCTGTAGATGTCATCAAGAGTAGGGACTTTTATAGTGCCATAAAAATTCAGTATCACTATAAATTTATGCTGCTGAAAATGTCGACATTTATGGCAACTTCTACAAGGACATATTTTAAAACGATGCTAAAACTTGATGCAGCAACTTTTATTTAGTTAAAAAGTAAGATTATAGAACAAAAACATTTACTCTAATTTTTGAAACTATCAGTATGGATGATTAATTGTTAAAATTCTCAAATCACATCAAGGTTTGATGGGTACTTAAAACTTAGATCACTCAAAATTAAAAGGCATGAAAGCATGTTCAGGTATTATTATCAAATTAACAGTTAATTACTGCATATAATTATTATTTATTTACAAGGGATTTCATACAGAAATATCTTTTAATATCTAATAAAATTATTAATGATATAAGCATACAATGATGCTTATTTAAGTATTAAAGATAATCACAGAATTATATTGGCAATCTATTTTCATTCACTTCATATTGAAGAGCAGGCAAAGTTACTATTTGGATTAATACAAAAGAAGAAAATTCGTAATAGAATTATCCAAATTCACCAATCCATGCAGAAGGATTTTTCCCTTTTTAGCTATATAAGTTCCTTTGCAATGAGGACGAATAACCTCATTAAATGGACTATTTTTGGCAACTGCAGAAAAACCAAAGACATTTTACATTAAATCCAATATTTAAGTTACAATAGCTGCTGTAGGCTAATAAGGTATATTTGACAGTGCTGATTGGTTCAGTGGAAATCTTTGGCAAAGATTTAGAAATTCAACCAGAATCTCTCTCTCTCTCTCTCTTTTTTTTCTTCAGTGCTGGAGACCAGATTTGATCCCTGAGTTGACAAGATCCCTTGGAATGGCAAGGCACTCCAGTGTTCTTGCCTGGAGAATCCCATGGACACAGGAGCCTGGCAGGCTACAGTCCATAGTGTTGCAAAGAACTGGACACATCTGAGCAAGTAACACTTTCACTTTCATAGCTGGGCAAGTTCACAACCGAGGGGCTTAGTCTTATCCTAAAAAAATCCTGTCTTGAAAATTAGGGATTC
Organism: Oryx dammah; assembly: GCF_014754425.2. Classification (NCBI taxonomy): domain Eukaryota; kingdom Metazoa; phylum Chordata; class Mammalia; order Artiodactyla; family Bovidae; genus Oryx; species Oryx dammah. The sequence goes on from NW_024070213.1 coordinate 26,430,515, forward strand.
AGAGGGCTCTTGTCTAACCCTCAGAGACAGAAGTGCTGCTTCTTGGGTTCAGATCCCATGTTATAATTCCTGTAACGGAGAGAGTTCTGTGTGATGCTTCCTGAGGTAAAGTGCTCACATTTAATAAAGCTACGTTTACCTGGATAATTTCATTGTTCCCTCTCTATGTTGAAAATGTGCTGTGAAGTTTAAGACATAATTCTTATCGATAGAATGCCTGGCCCACAAACCAATATCAGGCTATAAATGTTACCGGTATATTTTTACATGATTTGCTCTGTAGTCTCATATCCAAATTTGTTCAGAGATGATCTGTCAAATGAGTAAGTATCTTATCTATCCTGAAGGGATAAAAGAGTTTCAAGCTGAAAGACAACTTCTGAGGGTGTAGAGTAGTTCAGACTTCTAGCAAGTAATTGTTATCTTTGTGATAAAAGTAAATCAGGGACTACTACTTCCAGAAAAACAGAAAAGACATACTTTCATTTCCATTACTAAGTATGGCTAAAAACCTTGGATATTGTATACAAGACAAAAATAAGATGCTGACAGTTGGAGTGAAGAAAGCAGACCAGCTATGAACTTTAGGACACACTGAAAAACCATGATGGAGAGTTCTGTGAATTTTCTTTCTGCCCTCTATATTCCTTTTTCTTTATACTTTTTCTTTCTTTTTAATTTTTTAAATTATTTAAATAATTTTTTGGTTACAGCACATGGTATGTGGGATCCTAGTTCCCATACCAGGGATTGAACCTGCACCCCCTGCACTGAAAGAGCAGAGTCTTAACCATGGACCACCAGGGAAGTCCCTGCCCTATATATTCTAGATTTGGGTTCCCAATCTGGAACTGTTAAGGATGTAGAAAAACTAAAAAAAAAAATTCAATAAAAGCCTGCTTTCTCTAACCAAAGAAATAGCAAAGGGGCAGGCCAGCAAGACAGAAAACATTCAAACAATGATTACTCTGTTCTTGCCACAGGAAAACAAAGAAACAACAAAACTGTGGTCCATTCTTACCCAGGACAGCAAAGGGCAAGTGGCAATCCCAAAATTTCACTCAGGGGACCATCTCAATCTTTATGCTAGGTTATGTCAACTAGTTGGGAAACACGACTTTCATTCCTACTAGGTAATTATGACTGAGAAGGCAATGACACCCCACTCCAGTGCTCTTGCCTGGAAAAGCCCACGGATGGAGGAGCCTGGTGGGTTGCAGTCCGTGGAGTCACTAAGAGTCGGACACAACTGAGCGACTTTACTTTCACTTTTCACTTTCCTGCATTGGAGAAGGAAATGGCAACCCACTCCGGTGTTCTTCCCTGGAGAATCCCAGAGACGAGGGAGCCTGGTGGGCTGCCGTCTGTGGGGTCGCACAGAATCAGACACGACTGAAGTGACTTAGCAGCAGAAGCAGCAGCAGCAGGTGATTATGAAGCCCGCAATTCTCTCCAAGGCGTTAGTGGAGGTCAGATGAGGAGCTAGACTGCCACCCCCAATCACTTCTCTGCTGTGTTTGGGTGGTGTCAGAAAAGGCCTAATGGAGAGTTGAGAAATGAAAACAAATGCTCAAACAAAAACTTCCACACAAATGTTTATAAGAGCAGTATTTGTAATAGCAAAAAAGGTAGACACAACCCAAATATCCTTTAGCTAATGAGTGGAGAAATAGATTGTGGCATATTAATAAAACAAAATACTCAGTCGTAAGAAAGAATGAAGTATTGACACATGCTAGAACATGAATAAACCTTGACAACATTATGCTAATTGAGAGAAATCAGGCAAAACTTTCACATATACTATGGTTCCATTTATATTAAATATCCAAAATAGGAAAATGCAAAGATAAGAAAACAAATTAGTGGTTGGCAGAAGTCAAACATGACTGAGCATGCACACCACACCACTCAGGAGCCGTGCAATAGGATGATGGTGAATAAGTCCCCAAAGGGTATGGGTTTTCCTTTTGAGGTGATAAAAATGTTCTGAAATTAATAGTCATGATGGCTGCACAACATCATGGATTTACTAAATGGAGCTGATTTATATACTTTAAAATGGTTCAAATGATAAATCTTATATGATTATTTTATCACAATAAAAAAATCAAAAACCCAAATACATCAGTAATTACATTAAATTTAAATATAAATATAACAATTAATAGATACTGAGATAGCAGATAAAAATTCATGACCCAACTATATTTTGTTTATAAGGAATTCAATTCAAATATAATCATATGAGTAGTTAGTAAGCAAAGATTGAAAATTGTATAATGCAAATATTGATCAAAAGGAAGCAAAGTTAATGTCAGATAAATTTTACTTAAAGGTAAAAAATTACTGGAGACAAAGAGGCACTATTTGTTGAAAAATCTATCTTTTGTCATGGAATCACCTTCACACATTTATAAAACAGTAACCAATCAAAAACATCATAACTGTTGATGGACATTTAGGTTGCTTCTGTGTCCTGGTTACTGTCAATATTGCTTAAGTGAACACTAGGGTGCATGTATCTTTTCTACTTCTGGTTTTCTCCAGATATATGCCCATGAGTGAGATTGCTGGATTATATGGTAACTATTTTTAGTTTTTTAAAACTATACTGTTCTCGTCCGTGGTGGCTCAGACGGTAAAGTGTCTGCCTACAATGCAGGAGATCTGGGTTCAATCACTGGGTCAGGAAGATCTCCTGGAGAAGGAAATGGCAACCCACTTCAGTATTCTTGCCTGGAAAAGCCCATGGATGGAGGAGCCTGGTGGGCTACAGTCCATGGGGTGGCAAAGAGTTGGACACAACTAAGCAACTTCACTACTATTCACTATTCTGTTCTCTACAGTGGCTATACCAGTTTACATTCCCACTAGCAGTATAAGAGGATTTCCTTTTCTCCACATCCTCTCTAGCATTTATTGTTTGTAGATTTCTTGATGATGGCAATTCTGACTAGTGTGATGTGATACCTCATTGTATACTCCCAAAATTTTTTAATGGAATAACTAAATTTGGACTCTCAACTTTATTCTATTGGTTTATATGAATACTGTTATCCTAATGAAGGGAAAGCCTCTCAGTGGTGTCTGACTCTTTGTGACCCTATACAGTCCCTGGAATTCTCCAGGCCTAGTACAGCATGAAATTGTATGGATATACCATATGTTTCCATGTGTCTTTTGATGGACATTTGTTTCCAGTTTTTGGCTATAACAAATAATGCTATGGACTTTCATATGCAAGTCTTAATGTGGACATGAGTGTTTATTTCTCTTGTGTATATATCTAAGAATAGAATTACTGATCAAATGCTTACTCCATCTACTCTTTGAAGGAACAGGCAGATTATTTTCCTAACTGGCTAGAAAATTTTATACAGAGCTTTCCTGGTGGCTCAAATGGTAAAGAATCTGCCTGCAATGCAGGATATCCAAGTTTGATCCCTAGGTCAGGAAGATCTCCTGGAGGAGGGCATGGCAACCCGCTCCAGTATTCTTGTCTGGAGAATCTCAGAGACAAAGGAGCCTGGGGGACTACAGTCCATTCGGGTGCAAAGAGTCAGGCACAGCTGAAGTCACTGAGCACACCTTCCTCTGGTTGTGAAGTTTTATGAGTTCCTTATATCTTCTACAAAGAAGTCTTTTTTTAGATATAATGATTTGAAAATACATTCTCCAAGACTATAGTTTGTTTTTGACTTTCATATGTTATCTTTGAAGCATATAAGTTTTTAGTTCAGTTCAGTTCAGTTGCTCAGTCGTGTCCGACTCTTTGCGACCCCATGAATTGCAGCACAACAGGCCTGCCTGTCCATCACCAACTCCCGGAGTTCCATCGAGTTGGTGATGCCATCCAGCCATCTCATCCTCTGTCGTCCCCTTCTCCTCCTGCCCCCAATCCTTCCCAGCATCAGGGTCTTTTACAATGAGTCAACGCTTCACATGAGGTGGCCAAAGGACTGGAGTCTCAGCTTTAGCATCATTCCTTCCAGTGAACACCCAGGACTGATCTCCTTTAGAATGGACTGGTTGGATCTCCTTGTAGTCCAAGGTACTCTCAAAAGTGTTCTCCAGCACCACGGTTCAAAAGCATCAATTCTTCGGCACTCAGCTGTTGTCACAGTCCAACTCTCACATCCATACTTGACCACTGGAAAAACCATAGCCTTGACTAGATGGACCATTATTGGCAAAGTAATGTCTCTGCTTTTGAATGTGCTGTCTAGGTTGGTCATAACTTTCCTTCCAAGGAGTAAGCTTCTTTTAATTTCATGGCTTCAGTCACCATCTGCAGTGATTTTGGAGGCGCCCCCCAAAAAAGTCTGACACTGTTTCCACTGTTTCCCCATCTATTTCCCATGAAGTGATGGGACCAGATGCCATGATCTTCGTTTTCTGAATGTTGAGCTTTAAGCCAACCTTTTCATTCTCCTCTTTCACTTTCATCAAGAGGCTTTTTAGCTCTTCTTCACTTTCTTCCATAAGGGTGGTGTCATTTGCATATCTGAGGTTATTGATATTTCTCCCAGCAATCTTGATTTCAGCTTGTGCTTCTTCCAGTCCAGTGTTTCTCATGATGTACTCTGCATATAAGTTAAATAAGCAGGGTGACAGTATACAGCCTTGACGTACTCCTTTTCCTACTTGGAACCAGTCTGTTCCATGTCCAGTTCTAACTGTTGCTTCCTGACCTGCATACAGGTTTCTCAAGAGGCAGGTCAGGTGGTTTGGTACTCCCATCTCTTTCAGAATTTTCTAGAGTTTATTGTGATCCACACCGTCAAAGACTTTGGCATAGTCAATAAAGCAGAAATAGATGTTTTTCTAGAACTCTCTTGCTTTTTCAATGATCCAGCAGATGTTGGCAATTTGATCTCTGGTTCCTCTGCCTTTTCTAAATCCAGTTTGAACATCAGGAAGTTCACAGTTCACGTATTGCTGAAGCCTGGCTTGGAGAATTTTAAGCGTTACTTTACTAGCATGTGAGATGAGTGCAATTATGTGGTAGTTTGAGCATTCTTTGGCATTGCCTTTCTTTGGGACTGGAATGAAAACTGACCTTTTCCAGTCCTGTGGCCACTGCTGAGTTTTCCAAATTCGCTGGCATATTGAGTGCATCACTTTCACAGCATCATCTGTCAGGATTTGAAACAGCTCAACTGGAATTCCATCACCTCCTCTAGCTTTGTTCGTAGTCATGCTTTCTAAGGACCACTTGACTTCACATTCCAGGATGTCTGGCTCTAGGTGAGTGATCACACCATCGTGATTATCTTGGTCATGAAGACCTTTTTTGTACAGTTCTTCTGTGTATTCTTGCCATTTCTTCTTAATATCTTCTACTTCTGTTAGGTCCATACCATTTCTGTCCTTTATCAAGCCCATCTTTGCATGAAAGTTTCCCTTGGTATCTCTAATTTTCTTGAAGAGATCTCTAGTCCTTCCCGTTCTGTTGTTTTCCTCTATTTCATTGCATTGATCGCTGAGGAAGGTTTTTTAACTTTGATTAAATAGAAGTGAAAGTGTTATTTGCTAAGTGGTGTACAACTCTTTGTGACCTCATGTACTGCAGCCTGCCAGGCTCCCCTGTCCATGGGATTCTCTAGGCAAGAATACTGAAGTGTGTTGCCATTGCTTTCTCCAGGTCTCCCGCATTGCAGGCAGAGCCACCAGGAAAGTAGAGATGATCATTTTTTCTCTTTTATGTATAATCATTACACACATTTTGATGTTATATCTAAGAACTCTAGCTATCCAAGATCATGAAGATCTCCAAAAGTTTTATTCTAGAAGTTGAAAATTTTTGGTTTTTACATTTATGTCTATGACCCATTATAACTTAATCTTTGTAGACACTTTAAGAGTGTAATTTCACATTTTGTTTGTATACATCCAACTGTGGCAGCATCATTTGTTGATAAGGCTGTCTTTTCCTGTGGTGTTACCTTGACATCTTTGTAAAATATCGTCCAGTCTTCAATGTAAAGGCTTATTTTAGGGATCTCAGTTGCGTCCCATTGGTCTGAAGCCCATTACTGTCTTAGTACAATACTGTCTTTATAATTGTAGCTCGATATAATATTTTAAAACCAGGAAATGTAGTCCCCTATTTTTTGTTGGATGTTTTCTCTATTTTAGGTATTTTGCATTTCTAAATAATAAGTTAGGATTAACTTCTTAATTTCTGTAAAGGGGCTTGCTGGGATTTTGATAGGGATTGTATTAAATCTATAAGTCAATTTGAAAAGAATTATTTTATAATTACTGAGTATTCTAATTCATAAAACGCATTGTCTCTTCTTCTGCTTAAACCTTCTATGATATCACTCAACAATGTATTGAAGTTTTTGGTGTGCAAATATTGAACTTACTTTCTTAAATTTATTCCAAAGTATTTTATTCTTTTTTTATTTTACTATGAAAGATTTAATTAGTAAAGAATTTCAAAATTTATGAAATGCTTTTGAAAATGAAAAATCCAAGCTAACAATTAGTATTAAATCTACACCCATTAGTTAATAGTATAAAATAATAGTTTGTAAAGAGTAGGCAAACAGCCCAAATTTGTGCTTGAAATATTTTAAAGAAATAACAAGCATCACCTTTTTACATCATAAGATGGTAATAGTTTAATTTATCAAAGCAGATGATATGACATTATATATATATATACACACACATATATATATAAAAAGAGAAAATATTATTATAACAGAGGAAAATGTAAATATATTTAAAATGGCCAATAGGCAAAAAGCCACAATCCTCTTGAAAGTTGGCATAGAAATATCTTTCTAAACATTGTGAACACACACACAACACATTCATTATAAATAAATACTGAATCAAAACTAAAGGAAAATTAGAATACAAAAATCTTGAAAATGTGTGCAAATTTCAGACAGAGAAAAACTAAAATTAAGATGTGAAAATGCTGTGTAAAAAAAAAAATGGAAAAGAACAAAAAGTCTAAGCATTTAGAAATAGCTACTACTTTCTACCTAAAAACTATGGTTCCCAGGTGACTTGGAAGGAGTGAAGCAAATCAAGAACTGTACCTTAGATCATGTTTTCTTATTCCTGGCTCCAGCCATTTGTAGTATAATCTAGGCACATGGGTGCTAAAAAATTTCAGTCATGTCTGAATCTGTGCACCCCAACGGACTGTAGCCTTCAAGCTCCTCTGTCCATGGGATTCTGCAGACAAGAATCCTGGAGAGGGTTGTCATGCCCTTCTCCAGGGGATCTTCTGGATCCTGGGATTGAACCTGTGTTTCTTACATCTCTCTGCACTGTCAGGCAGGTTCTTTACCACTAGTGCCACCTGGGAAGGCCAGTATAATCTATACTTTGCGTTTTGCGTTTGACAGATCAGAGCTAAACAAGCAAGGATTCAGCAGGGCAGGGTTCAGCCAGCAGGGAAGGAGAACCCAGGGAAGTGGCACTAGAGGCAAGCTTTCCTACCCAGAGATCTATCATGAACCTGCCTGGTCTTCAACTAGACAAGTGTTTCCACCCACTAACTAGATGTTCTGAGGAGACATTAAAGCCAGACTGGCTATGTTCCATTTAGCAACCACCGAGGCAGCAGATATTCTTAGCTCAGACATCGGCTGTAGAACTGAGTCCTAGTATTATACATTAAGTAGATATGTGACTTTAGATGAGTTATAGGATCTTTTAAGTCTGTTTTTTTAAAAAAAAAAAAAAACCATAAAAGCATAAAATAGTTTTTAAAACTATTGGTATATTCAGAAAAGAAAAGGAATTTTGACAACTCAGTTGCCTTCTTAAAATCAGAGCCATATAAATACTTGATTTCTCAAGGCATCAATTTTAAGTTTCCAGCCATATCAGAGAAGGAGGAATAATGTTTTTTAATCATTTTGATTATGTTTGTATTAGAATTTCTCAGGTTTTTGTTTAAAATCAAAACTGAAAAACAACTATTTTTTAGTAAAGAAGGTTATATTCATCTCCAAATCTGCAGCACTTTCCTTTATTTCCCTGCTTACTGATTTTGAACAGTCCCTTTCATCTCATTGAAAGACTTATTTACAGTATGATGATTTTTAACATTTTAGTTTGTATTTTAAAACTTTAAAATGTATCAATTTAATCTTATTTTCAACCTATTTATTTGTATTGTTACGGTTATACTAAGTGATCCTGGATTTCTATGCATGATAGTGACACACTTGTGATCTAAAATAAATATGTATTGACGTATTTCTGAATAGATGTAAAGAAAACATGAGGGAAAAAAGAGGTGCATTTTGTCAAGAAGATGGTGACGGATATGGCAAAGTTTCAAAAATGGTATGCCAAATGACCTAAGTCTGAGGAGAATGTCTAAGTGTGGAAAATCCATGGACAGGGGAGCCTGGTGCACTATAGTCCACGGGGTTGCAAAAGAGTTGGACACAACTTAATGACTAAAACAGTAACAACAAAAGGACTCTCTTAGGCTGGCATTCCCTGTATTTGATGCTTTATGGTATAAAGCACACAGGATGAAAGTCCTTTTGCAACCCCATGGACTGTAGTCCACCAGGCTCCTCTGTCCATGGAATTTTCCATGGAGGAATACTGGAGTGGGTTGCCTTTTCTTACCCCAGGGGAATCTTCCAGATCCAGGGATAGAACTCACATTTCCTGCTTGGCAGGCAGAATCTTTACAACATGAGATAAATTGTTTTATTGAAAATACATTTCTGTCAACATCATTTAACGTTATTACTATTTATCAAAATTCAAGGCCACCACCAACTTTTTTTTTTTTCCTTGCACTTAGACATTGCTCCCCAGACTTGTCATTTGGCATACCATCTTTGAAAACTTTGCCACATCCATCACCACCTCCTTGACAAAATGCACTTTTTTTTTCTCATGTTTTCTTTGTATCTATTTAGACACGACTGAGCACCCATACACACATGCTTCCATCTAGTGTGTGTATTTGTGTCTACATGTGTGTTAACCCAAGGATCATGTAAAGATAAGGATTAACCTACATCTCCTGCTTGGCAGGCAGAATCTTAACTGACCAGCCATCAGGAAAGCCCAACAGAATATTTTTCTGTATCCAAACACATAAAATCATATACTTATTTGCCCCTTCTAGACCTCAGGTGCAGATTGCTGAATTAATCACATTCTTCAGTTCATGGTGTGAGATCATCAGTGTCAAGCCTTTTACATTTTTAAATATTTTACCCATATCTTCAGTTTTTCAAAGAATCACTACCACTTCCCCCAAGTAACACTTATTTAATACAGTTTAAGTGCATCCTTGGATATGTATATAATCATGTGAAATAAATATCCTTATGTATTGTGCATGCTTTAATTTACAAAGAATATATTTGCTGTAAATCACATGCTGGTCTTTAAAAATCAACTTCTTTTTGTAAGTGTTTTCTAGTATTTTTTTCTCAAAAAAATAAAAAGAAAGAAACATGATTAAAGTCTTTGTACAAAGTCACTTGTCTTAAGGTAAAATCAGGGTTTTTTTTTTAATTTTTATTTTTACTTTATCTTGCTTTACAATACTGTATTGGTTTTGCCATCCAATGACATGAATCAGCCATGGATGTACATGAGTTCCCCATCCTGAACCCCCCTCCCACCTCCCACCCCATATTATCTCTCTGGATCATCCCCGTGCACCAGCCCCAAGCATCCTGTATCCTGTATCAAACATAGACTTACATGATAGTATACATGTTTCAATGCCATTCTTCCAAATCATCCCACCCTCTCCCTCTCCCACAGAGTCCAGAAGTCCGTTCTAAACATCTGTGTCTCTTTTGCTGTCTCGCATACAGGGTTATCATTACTATCTTTCTAAATTTCATATATATGTGTTAGTATACTGTATTGGTGTTTTTCTTTCTGGCTTACTTCACTCTGTATAATCAGCTCCAGTTTCATCCACCTCATTAGAACTGATTCAAATGTATTCTTTTTAATGGCTGAGTAATACTCCATTGTATATATGTACCACTGCTTTCTTATCCATTCATCTGCTGATGGAGATCTAGGTTGTTTCCATGTCCTGGCTATTATAATGGAGAAGGCAATGGCGACCCACTCCAGTACTCTTGCCTGGAAAATCCCATGGGTGGAGGAGCCTGATAGGCTGCAGTCCATGGGGTCGCTAAGAGTTGGACATGACTGAGCGACTTCACTTTTACTCTTCACTTTCATGCATTGGAGAAGGATATGGCAACCCACTCCAGTGTTCTTGCCTGGAGAATCCCAGGGACGGAGGAGCTTGGTGGGCTGCCGTCTGTGGGGTCGCATAGAGTTGGACATGACTGAAGCGACTTGGCAACAGCAGTAGCAGGCTATTATAAACAGTGCTGCAATGAACATTGGGGTACACGTGTCTCTTTCAATTCTGATTTCCTCGGTGTGTATGCCCAGCAGTGGGATTGCTGGGTCATAAGGCAGTTCTATTTGCAATTTTTTAAGGAATCTCCACTCTGTTCTCTATAGTGGCTGTACTAGTTTGCATTCCCACTAACAGTGTAAGAGGGTTCCCTTTTCTCCACACCCTCTCCAGCATTTATTGCTTGTAGACTTTTGGATCGCTGCCATTCTGACTGGTGTGAAATGGTACCTCATTGTGGTTTTGATTTGCATTTTTCTGATAATGAGTGATGTTGAGCATCTTTTCATGTGTTTGTTAGCCATCCGTACATCTTCTTTGGAGAAATGTCTATTTAGTTCTTTGGCCCATTTTTTGATCGGATTGTTTATTTTTCTGGAATTGAGCTGGATAAGTTGCTTGTATATTTTTGAGATTAGTTGTTAGTTGCTTCATTTGCTATTATTTTCTCCCATTCTGAAGGCTGACTTTTCACCTTGCTTATAGTTTCCTTTGTTGTGCAGAAACTTTTAATTTTAATTAGGTCCCATTTGTTTATTTTTGCTTTAATATCCAGTATTCTGGGGGGTGGATCATAGAGGATCCTGCTGTGATTTATGTCAGAGAATGTTTTGCCTATGTTCTCCTCTAGGATTTTTATAGTTTCTGGTTTTACGTTTAGATCTTTAATCCATTTTGAGTTTATTTTTGTGTATGGTGTTAGAAAGTGATCTAGTTTCATTCTTTTACAAGTGGTTGACCAGTTTTCCCAGCACCACTTGTTAAAGAGATTGTCTTTACTCCATTGTATATTCTTGCCTCCTTTGTTGAAGATAAGGTGTCCATAGGTGTGTGGATTTATCTCTAGGCTTTCTCTTTTGTTCCATTGATCTATATTTCTGTTTGTGCCTGTGCCATACTGTCTTGATGCCTGTGGCTTTGTAGTAGAGCCTGAAGTCAGGCATGTTGATTCCTCCAGTTTCATTTTTCTTTCTCAAGATTGTTTTGGCTATTTGAGGGTTTTTGTATTTCCATACAAATTGTGAAATTATTTGTTCTAGCTCTGTGAAAAATACGGCTGGTAGCTTGATAGGTGTTGCATTGAATCTGTAGATTGATTTGGGTAGTATACTCATTTTCACTATATTGATTCTTCCGATCCATGAACATGGTATATTTCTCCATCTATTAGTTTCCTCTTTGATTTCTTTCATCAGTGTTTTATAGTTTTCTATATATAGGTCTTTAGTTTCTTTAGGTAGATATTTCCTAAGTATTTCATTCTTTTCGTTGCAATGGTGAATGGAATTGTTTCCTTAATTTCTTTTTCTACTTTCTCATTATTATTGTATAGGAATGCAAGGGATTTCTGTGTGTTGATTTTATATCCTGCAACTTTACTATATTCATTGATTAGCTCTAGTAATTTTGTGGTAGAGTCTTTAGGGTTTTCTATGTAGAGGATCATGTCATCTGCAAACAGTGAGAGTTTTACTTCTTCTTTTCCAATTTGGATTCCTTTTATTTCTTTTTCTGCTCTGATTGCTGTGGCTAAAACTTCCAAAACTATGTTGAATAGTAATGGTGAAAGAGGGCACCCTTGTCTTGTTCCTGACTTTGGGGGAAATGCTTTCAATTTTTCACCATTGAGGATAATGTTTGCTGTGGGTTTGTCATATATAGCTTTTATTATGTTGAGGTATATTCCTTCTATTCCTGCTTTCTGGAGAGTTTTTATCATAAATGGATGTTGAATTTTGTCAAAGGCCTTCTCTGCATCTATTGAGATAATCATATGGCTTTTATTTTTCAGTTTGTTAATGTGGTGAATTACATTGATTGATTTGCGGATATTGAAGAATCCTTGCATCCCTGGGATAAAGCCCACTTGGTCATGGTGTATGATCTTTTTAATGTGTTGTTGGATTCTGATTGCTAGAATTTTGTTGAGGATTTTTGCATCTATGTTCATCAGTGATATTGGCCTGTAGTTTTCTTTTTTTGTAGTATCTTTGTCAGGATTTGGTATTAGGGTGACGGTGGCCTCATAGAATGAGTTTGGAAGTTTACCTTCCTCTGCAATTTTCTGGAAGAGTTTGAGTAGAATAGGTGTTAGCTCTTGTCTAAATTTTTGGTAGAATTCAGCTGTGAAGCCGTCTGGACCTGGGCTTTTGTTTGCTGGAAGATTTCTGATTACAGTTTCAATTTCCGTGCTTATGATGTGTCTGTTAAGATTTTCTATTTCTTCCTGGTTCAGTTTTGGAAAATTATACTTTTCTAAGAATTTGTCCATTTCTTCCACGTTGTCCATTTTATTGGCATATAATTGCTGATAATAGTCTGTTATGATCCTTTGTATTTCTGTGTTGTCTGTTGTGATCTCTCCATTTTCATTTCTAATTTTATTGATTTGATTTTTCTCTCTTTGCTTCTTGATGAGTCTGGCTAATGGTTTGTCAATTTTATTTATCCTTTCAAAGAACCAGCTTTTGGCTTTTTTGATTTTTGCTATGGTCTCTTTTGTTTCTTTTACATTTATTTCTGCCCTAATTTTTAAGATTTCTTTCCTTCTACTAACTCTGATGTTCTCCATTTCTTCCTTTTCTAGTTGCTTTAGGTGTAGAGTTAGGTTATTTAATTGACTTTTTTCTTGTTTCTTGAGATATGCCTGTATTGCTATGAGCTTTCCTCTTAGCACTGCTTTTATAGTGTCCCACAGGTTTTGGGTTGTTGTGTTTTCATTTTCATTCGTTTCTATGCATATTTTGATTTCTTTTTTTATTTCTTCTGTGATTTGTTGGTTCTTCAGAAGCGTGTTGTTCAGCCTCCATATGTTGCAATTTTTAATAGTTTTTCTCGTGTAATTGAGATCTAATCTTAATGCATTATGGTCAGAAATGATGCTTGGAATGATTTTAATTTTTTTGAATTTATCAAGCTTATATTTATGGCCCAGGATGTGATCTATCCTGGAGAAGGTTCCATGAGCACTTGAGAAAAAGGTGAAATTCATTGTTTTGGGGTGAAATGTCCTATAGATATCAATTAGGTCTAACTGGTCTAATGTATCATTTAAAGTTTGCGTTTCTTTATTAATTTTCTGTTTAGTTGATCTGTCCATAGATGTGAGTGGGGTATTAAAGTCTCCCACTATTATTGTGTTATTGTTAATTTCCCCTTTCATACTTGTTAGCATTTGTCTTACATATTGCGGTGCTCCTATGTTTGGTGCATATATATTTATAATTGTTATATCTTCTTCTTGGATTGATCCTTTAATCATCATGTAGTGGCCTTCTTTGTCTCTTTTCACAGCCTTTGTTTTAAAGTCTATTTTATCTGATATGAATATTGCTACTCCTGCTTTCTTTTGGTCTCTGTTTGCATGGAATATCTTTTTCCAGCCCTTCACTTTCAGTCTGTATATGTCCCTTGTTTTGAGCTGGGTCTCTTGTAGGCAGCATATATAGGGGTCTTGTTTTTGTATCCATTCAGCCAGTCTTTGCCTTTTGGTTGGGGTATTCAACCCATTTACGTTTAAGGTAATTATTGATAAGTATGATCCCATTGCCATTTACTTTATTGTTTTGGTTTCAGGTTTATACACCCTTTTTGTGTTTCCTGTCTAGAGAATATCCTTTAGAATTTGTTGGAGAGCTGCTTTGGTGGTGCTGAATTCTCTCAGCTTTTGCTTGTCTGTAAAAATTTTGACTTCTCCTTTTATTTGAATGAGATCCTTGCTGGGTACAGTAATCTGGGCTGTAGGTTATTTTTTTTAATCACTTTAAGTATGTCTTGCCATTCCCTCCTGGCCTGAAGAGTTTCTATTGAGAGATCTGCAGTTATCCTTATGGGAATCCCCTTGTGTGTTATTTGTTGTTTTTCCCTTGCTGCTTTTAATAGTTGTTCTTTGTGTTTTATCTTTGTTAATTTGATTAATATGTGTCTTGGGGTGTTTCACCTTGGGTTTATCCTATTTGGAACTCTCTGGGTTTCTTGGACTTGGGTGATTATTTCCTTCCCCATTTTAGGGAAGTTTTCAACTATTATCTCCTCAAGGATTTTCTCATGGTCTTTCTTTTTGTCTTCTTCTTCTGGGACTCCTATAATTCGAATGTTTGAGCATTTCATATTGTCCTGGAGGTCTCTGAGATTGTCCTCATTTCTTTTAATTCGTTTTCCTATTTTCCTCTCTGATTCATTTATTTCTACCATTCTGTCTTCTATTTCACTAATCCTATATTCTGCCTCTGGTATTCCAGTATTTGTTGCCTCCAGAGTGTTTCTGATCTCATTTATTGCATTATTCACTATATATTGACTCTTTTTTGTTTCTTTTAGGTCCTTATTAAACCTGTCTTGCATCTTCTCAATCCTTGTCTCCAGGCTATTTATCTGTGATTCCATTTTGATTTCAAGATTTTAGATCATTTTCACTATCAATATTCAGAATTCTTTCTCAGGTAAATTCCCTATCTCTTGCTCTTTTGTTTGGTTTGGTGGGCATTTCTCCTGTTCCTTTACCTGCTGGGTATTCCTCTATCTCTTCATCTTGGTTATATTGCTGCATTTGGGGTGGCCTTTCTGTATTCTGGGAATTGGTGGAGTTCTCTTTATTATGGAGTTTCCTCGCTGTGGGTGGGGTTGTATCAGTGGCTTGTCAAGGTTTCTTGGTTAGGGAAGCTTGTGTCGGAGTTCTGGTGGGTAGAGCTGGATTTCTTCTCTATGGAGTGCAACGAAGTGTCCAGTAATGAGTTGTGAGACATCTATGGTTTTGGAGTAATTTGAGCTGCTTGTATATTGAAGCTCAGGGGTGTGTTCCTGTGTTGCTGGAGAATTTGCGTGGTATATCTTGCCACCTGACCTGCCTCTTGAGAAATCTGTATGCAGTTCAGGAAGGAACAGTTAGAACTGGACATGGAACAACAGATTGGTTCCAAATAGGAAAAGGAGTACGTCAAGGCTGTATATTTGTCACCTTGCTTATTTAGCTTATATGCAGAGTACATCATGAGAAACGCTGGACTGGAAGAAACACAGGCTGGAATCAAGATTGCCGGGAGAAATATCAATAACCTCAGATATGCAGATGACGCCCCCCCCCCTTATGGCAGAAAGTGAAGAGGAACTCAAAAGCCTCTTGATGAAAGTGAAAATGAGAGTGAAAAAGTTAGCTTAAAGCTCAACATTCAGAAAACGAAGATAGGGCATCCGGTCCCATCACCCCATGGGAGATAGATGAGGAAACAGTGGAAACAGTGTTAGACTTTATTTTTGGGGCTCCAAAATCACTACAGATGGTGACTGCAGCCATGAAATTAAAAGACACTTACTTCTTGGAAGAAAAGTTATGACCAACCTAGATAGCATATTCAAAAGCAGAGACATTACTTTGCCAACTAAGGTCAGTCTAGTCAAGGCTATGGTTTTTCCGGTGGTCATGTATGGATGTGAGAGTTGGACTGTGAAGAAGGCTGAGCACCGAAGAATTGATGCGTTTGAACTGTGGTGTTGGAGAAGACTCTTGAGAGTCCCTTGGACTGCAAGGAGATCCAACCAGTCCATTCTGAAGGAGATCAGCCCTGGGTGTTCTTTGGAAGAAATGATGCTGAAGCTGAAACTCCAGTACTTTGGCCACCTCATGCGAAGAGTTGTCTCATTGGAAAAGACTCTGATGCTGGGAGGGTTTGGGGGCAGGAGGAGAAGGGGACGCCAGAGGATGAGTAGGCTGGATGGCATCACAGACTCGATGGACGTGAGTCTGAGTGAACTCCGCGAGATGGTGATGGACAGGGAGGCCTGGCGTGCTGCGATTCATGGGGTCACAAAGAGTCGGACACTACTGAGTGACTGAACTGAACTGAACTGAACTGATGTCTTGCTCTGGAACTTGTTGGCCCTTGGGTGGTGCTTGGTTTCAGTGTAGGTATGAAGGTGTTTGATGAGCTCCTATCGATTAATGTTCCCTGGATTCAGGAGTTCTCTGATGTTCTCAGGATTTGGACTTATGCCTCCTGCTTCTGGTTTTCAGTTTTATTTTTACAGTAACCTCAAGACTTCTCCATCTATACAGCACCGATGATAAAACATTGAGTTTAAAGATGAAAATTTTCACCACATTGATGGACACCCAGAGAGGTTCACTGTTTTGGAAGACAATGATCTGCTTTTCTGGGTGCCTGATGTCCTATGCCAGCATTCAGAAGTTGTTTTGTAGAATTTACTCAGCATTGAAATGGTCTTTTGATGAATTTGTAGGGGAGATAGTGGTCTCCCTGTCCTATTCCTCCACCATCTTAGGACTGCCCCTCAAAATCGGTTTTATCTTAAAAAATTTTAGAAGTAAAGTGAGATTTTTAACAATTCATTAGCATTGTCTCAGTTTCAATTAGTTAATTAAGGATTGTCTTGAAAATTACAAACCTTAAAATTATTAAGTTTTGAAAAAAAATTTGATCCAAACATTTGCCTGTACTACCCAGCCTCAGTTCAGTTCAGTTCAGTTCAGTCACTCAGTCGTGTCTGACTCTTTGTGACCCTATGAATTGCAGCACGCCAGGCCTCCTTGTCCATCACCAACTCCCCGAGTTCACGTAAACTCACGTACATCTAGTCAGTGATGCTGTCCAGCCATCTCATCCTCTGTTGTCCCCCTTTCCTCCTGCCCCTAATCCCTCCTAGAATCAGAGTATTTTCCAATGAGTCAACTCTTCGCATGAGGTGGCCAAAGTACTGGAGTTTCAGCTTTAGCATTATTCCTTCCAAAGAACACCCAGGGCTGATCTCCTTCAGAATGGACTGGTTGGATCTTCTTGCAGTCGAAGAGACTCTCAAGAGTCTTCAACACCACAGTTCAAAAGCATCAGTTCTTTGGTGCTCAGCTTTCTTCACAGTCCAACTCTCACATCCGTACAGCCTGGTAGCATACAAGTAAATATCTTTAATATATCATTTTCTACATAATTTATTAGTAGAAATTATATGTCTTCATTAAACGTACTTGATATCTATTTAGACTTTGAAGACTTCTGTTCCAACTGGAGCAACAGTTATGTATCTGTCTCCATGTAATACTCTTTACTTTGAAGTCAATTAAGTTAGAAAAATCACAGTGTCATAACACATACTTTATTTGCCTTAAGTAAAAACATTTAACGAATATAATTCAAAACAGTGTTTTAAACAAACTGATAACATATAGACTAGTATAGGCAGTAAATTTTTTTTTTCTTAAGATAAACCTTTCTTTATTTACACACATTAATTATATATTGCTTATTTGAAAATTTATCGTAGAGAGCCTTTTTGCATTTTAGATTATAACATAAGCTGGATTTTTATTAGCATAACTGTTTCATATAAGCAAGTTATTAACTCAATTTTTAAAATACTGTATCATTTTTCCTTAATAAGTCATTGGTTCTGGAGTGTAGGTTTTAGAGCATGGATCACAAATGTAAAACTGCTGTAATTTGGTCTAAGGAAATGATTATTCCTTATCAATGTTCAAACTGGGAGAAGCCCCCTACCATCTCTGTGTGCTAACATTCCATCTAGAAAATAGGGGAGGCAAGAATATGGTCCTAATAGGGCTGCAAAAGTGTTATAATGTTGCCAACACTTAGTATAAGCAGAGCAAACTAATAATAAGCATTGTTCAAATTGTGAAGAGTGTGTGGATATACCCTTAAAATGTGCAAATATTGTGTTTATTATTTTTCTTTGTCTTTTAACACTGAATAAAGGAGATTCAATTCAGTTCAGTTCAGTCACTCAGTCGTGTCCGACTCTATGCTACCCCATGAATTGCAGCACGCCAGGCCTCCCTGTCCATCACCAACTACCTGAGTTCACCCAAACTAATGTTCATTGAATCGGTGATGCCATCCAACCATCTCATCCTCTGTCGTCCCCTTCTCCTCCTGACCCCAGTCCCTCCCAGCATCAGGGTATTTTCCAATGAGTCAACTCTTCGCATGATGTGGCCAAAGTATTGCAGTTTCAGCCTCAGCATCAGTCCTTCCAATGAACACCCAGGACTGATCTCCTTTAGAATGGACTGGTTGGATCTCCTTGCAGTCCAAGGGACTCTCAAGAGTCTTCTCCAACACCACAGTTCAAAGGCATCAATTCTTCAGCCCTCAGCTGTCTTCACAGTCCAACTCTCACATCCATACATGACCACTGGAAAAACCACAGCCTTTACTAGATGGACCTTTGTTGGCAAAGTAATGTCTCTGCTTTTCAATATGCTATCTAGGTTGGTCATAACTTTCCTTCCAAGGAGTAAGCATCTTTTAATATCATGGCTGCAGTCACCATCTGTAGTGATTTTGGAGCCCCCCAAAATAAAGTCTGACCCTGTTTCCACTGTTTCCCCATCTATTTGCCATGAAGTGATGGGACCAGATGCCATGATCTTCGTTTTCTGAATATTGAGCTTTAAGCCAACTTTTTCACTCTCCTCTTTCACTTTCATCAAGAGGCCTTTTAGTTCCTCTTCACTTTCTGCCATAAGGGTGGTGTCATCTGCATATCTGAGGTTATTGATATTTCTCCCGGAAATCTTGATTCCAGCTTGTGCTTCTTCCAGCCCAGCATTTCTCATGATGTACTCTGCATATAAGTTAAATAAGCAGAGTGACAATATACAGCCTTGACATAGTTTTTCCTATTTGGAACCAGTCTGTTGTTCCATGTCCAGTTCTAACTGTTGCTTCCTGACCTGCATATATGTTTCTCAAGAGGCAGTTCACATGCTTATGGCCAATGAAAGACTAAAATTTCCTCAGTTTTTATTTTACCTCATTCACATGTAAGAAACTCATTCATGTAATTCTTACTTTCCTGTAAGAACTTAACCATTCAGGAATTTTAGCTTTAAACTACATGTGAAGAAAATTGTTTCCAATATTTTTAAATTACAAGTTATTTATTCAATCATTATAAAACCTAAAAGTTTTGGTAAATCTGGATCAGATGATGAGATTAAAGAAGAATCATAATGTGAAATCATCCCAGATACAAAACTAATAATTATCCAAATAATTTAATTATAATTAATGCCTCAAATTGGAATGCTTATTTTTCATTAATATTTTATTCTTTATTTATAAACTAGACACTATTCTGAAAATAATATTATTCCAGATTAAACTAGGGATGAAGTTTATAAGAAGCAGGATATGCAAGAAAGAAAAAAAAATTCCACTAGTTTATGTCCACAACATCATGTGGGTCAGACATAAAAACCCACAGCCTCTGTTGTTTCTATTACATGCAGGAAGTTGTGGCCACATGAATAATTATGTAGGACTGACACAGAAATACTCCCTAACATCAATGAATGAGACTCTGCAACTCTTATCTCAGAGTTGTCTTTACATGAGAGAGGGTATTTTCCTCATCAAAACTTGGTTCACTTCAGTTCAGTTCAGTCACTCAGTCGTGTCCGACTCTTTGCAACCCCATGAACTGCAGCACGCCAGGCCTCCCTGTCCATCACCATTTCCCGGAGTTCACTCAGACTCACGTCCATCGAGTCCGTGATGCCATCCAGCCATCTCATCCTCTGTCGTCCTCTTCTCTTCCTGCCCCCAACCCCTCCCAGCATCAGAGTCTTTTCCAATGAGTCAACTCTTCGCATGAGGTGGGCAAAGTACTGGAGGTTCAGCTTTAGCATCATTCCTTCCAAAGAACACTCAGGTCTGATCTTCTTTAGAACGGACTGGTTGGATCTCCTTGCAGTCCAAGGGACTCTCAAGAGTCTTCTGCAACACTTATCTCAGAGTTGTCTTTATGTAAGAGAGTATTTTCCTCATCAAAACTTGGTAGCAACATATAATAGAAATTTCCAAGTAGAAAATTTTATGTCTTAAAATTACTTACAACATTTTGACAGAATTTCTAATAAATGTAGTTAATTAACCCAGTAACTCACCTCTGATCTAAGGCTCAGATGAATCAAACATTCTCACCAGATTGACCAGATATTCAATATGCGTATATAGTCCCTTTCTTTTTAATAAACAGTCATAGACTCTACTAGCAATAGTGGGTCCCACATCAACCCTTCTTCTGAGAATAATAAAATTTGTCAAATTTTATATATATGTATGTATGCTTAGGACTTCCCTGGTGGCTCAGATGGTAAAGCGTCTGTCTACAATGCGGGAGACCTGGGTTCGATCCCTGGGTAGGGAAGATTCCCTGGGTAGGGAAGATTCCCTGCAGAAGGAAATGGCAACCCACTCCAGTACTCTTGCCTAGAAAATCCCATGGATGGAGGAGCCTAGTACAGGCTACTGCCCATGGGGTCGCAAAGAGTCGGACACGACTGAGAAACTTCACTTCATGTATGCTTAGTCTCTCAATCATGTCCAACTCTTTGTGAACCCATGGACTGTAGCCCACCAGGCTCTTCTGTCCATGGAATTCTCCAGGCAAAAATTCTGGAATGGGTTGCTATTCCTTTCTCCAGGACATCTTCCCGACCAAGGGATCAAACATGGGTCTCCTGCATTGCTGGCAGACTCTCTACCATCTAAGCCACCAGGGATGAAGGTATGGCAGAAACCATCACAATATTATAAATAAATTATTCTCTAATTAAAAAAAAAAGAAGAAGAACAATTTTAAAAAAGGGAACTCAAGATTGGCATTCCCCAAGGAGAAATCTCTTATATTGCAGGTATAGAAAGCTATCTTGTTTATTCTTATTTATACTCCTCTCAAACCCAGAGGACACCCTCTCTCAGGGTTTATATGTCTAAACAACAATGGATTATAAATGAAAGGAAGAATTTCAGAAAGAAGAGATTTTGGAAGATAAAGAGTTTATGCTACAACCCCAATATAAACTGTCACTTCAAATATTTTTCTACTCTTTATTTGTCAAAAAAAAATTTTTTTTTTACTATTTATTTTCAAGAATGTAAACCTGATCAGCTTTCTTAGCTGTAAATTTGAACACTCAACCAGAGAGGAGTATGAAACCAGCTGGGGGGTTGCCCATATTCTCTGTTTTCTTGTTAGTATTACATTTCATACTGAGGATTTACCAATACAAGAGATCCAGCTTCGATCCCTGGGTTGGGAAGGTCTCCTGGAAAAGAGAATGGTTACCCACTCCAGCATTCTTGCCTGGAGAATTCCATGGACAGAGCCTGGAAGACTACAGTTCATGGGGTCATGAAGAGTTGGACACGACAGAGAGACTCACTTTTTCTGACTTAGATGGACATTGTGTTTGTGGATTATGAAGACTCTTTACTGCCACAGTTTATTTCCATACCTCTAGATATTCACCAAAGTAAATATGTAATCTGTAAATTTACAAGGTGCAGGGAAATAAATCATTTAGTTTAAAAAAAAAAAACCCTATGGACCTCCCTCGTGCTCTAGTGGTTAGGACTGTGTTTCAAATACAAGGGCATAGGTTTGATCCTTATTTGGAGAACTAGGATTTCACATGCCAAGTGATATGGCCCCCCAAAAATTTTTAAGATAACATCCTTGCAATAATATTCTATCTTCTCTGTCCTCTGACCCTTTTTTAGTCCTTAATATGGCTGAAGATTTCAAGAGTTCTAAAATTTCCTGTGAAAACTGAGCTGTTTACATTTCTTTTTAATTCACTTTGGAACTTAATTCTCCTACTTTGGGGCTTTTCAATTTTGATATCCTTTTTCCATTGGCTCTTTCTGCATATTTTTGAATGGCTGAAAGAATAATTACTTTAATTTGGATAAAGGACTTCTTAACACTTGCTTTCTATATCAAATATAGATAATTTAGTCGTATATATAAATTCTGACACCATGCAATATGATCAATATAATTAAGCTAAAGTATGGAAAATGCTTATTTTAAAGATTCAAATAAGAGTTATGGTCTTTAACTTTACTTACATGTAAATTAAATATGGTTCTTACTTCAACATGAGTCAAGAAATAGTGAAAATGCCTGGAAAGAAAAATAGCATTCTGGGTCCTGTCAGAGATAATGGAAGCTGTATCAGAGAAACTATCCTTGAGAGACAAAAAGAAAGGGATTTGGTGAAGGTGCCAACTCCAGACCTGTGTCCCAAATTGTGATGCTTATGTAAAGTAAGGCTATTTTGAGTTTTCTCTATTATTATAGTCAAGTAATTGTGACATAGTCTCTCCAGTAAAAAGCAGTTTTGAGTACAGTAAACCTATTTTACACATCAGCGCATTAAAGTGCATAGCTCTATAAAATATGATTGTCATGGTTGTCATCATATCAGTGGGAAAGAGTGGAGAAAACCATAAAGGAGAGTTTACTGAGCATATCACAAGGGGTGGGGGAAGGGGAAAACCTTTCCTACCACTAAAGGTATATCCTATAGTTACTTGTGATCACTTCATGGGACTTGACTTATACAATTCTGTTTAACCAGCTAATTTGAATCAAACAGATGAACCTCCCAAGATGTCCTTACCATTCTGTGGCATATATCCTGATATCGACAACTATTAGAGGGCTTTATCACCTGGGGACTCCTGAGCGACTGATGAAACAATGATTTATACATTTACTAACTCTCTTAAAAGGTAGAAATAGAATGTCCCTACAGTATATACTCACTGAAGTTTGTAATTTTAAAATCTAATTCCTTTTTCTTCTGAGTCTCTTATCCCCAGCCCAACATTTATTTGAAGGAATGAGAGGTATATGAAACATTTGACATTAAAAAGATTCCCTTGTAATTTTCAGGTCATATGCATTGTCTTCTCTGTGCATTATGAATTTATTTCAAGTGGGTAAGGATACTTTGCATAATGAGGCAAAGCTTTTAAACGAGATAGTCTTGTGTATAAGGCATTGTTCTCTTTTTTGAAAGCTTAGCTCTATCTTAGTTACACAAAATGCAAGATTTAGAAGCATGTAAACCAATAATAGTTATTCAATCCAAGCTGTAAGGGTAACTTACTATGGGCACTGGAGGTTGAGATGGGATATTGTATTTGCATATATACAGTATATGGAAAACTATTCTACCATTTTATGGAGCAGCAATCATATTTAGTTTAATGTCTTTTAAGTCCCATAAAAATGATATTAGGAAATTTTGCTATTTGGATGGTGAGCAATCAAAGCTGTGGTGTTAACTCATCATAACACTACTAGTTTGACTCTTCAGGCTTCATTAAATTGGGGATATAAATATGCCAGATCAACCAAATGAAATTAGAATGCTCCTATTTCGGGGTTTAGAGTAGGCTGAATCAGCTTGGTACCTGTTTTATATTTGTGGTTAAGTACTATACTTGCCTACCTGTGATTGCATGGCTATTTCAAAAAGAATCAAGATGAATGTTTATCAATAATTCTCAACTTTATACCATGACTCTCTTGAGTATCCTGTAAAACAGAAATTCCAAAATGATTTCTTTCACGGATTTTCTCATCTTTTGTTGTTGTTGTTATTTTTTCTTGTGCACCTAACACAAGCCCAAAATGTGTTTTGTAGCTATTTCAAGTAATAGCATTCTCAAGCTAAACTGTGACTGCATTGTGGGGAACTCAGAAATTTTCTAAAAAAAACAATAGGTCAAATCATCCAATTCTTACCATCTATATTTTGTCAGTGGAATATTTGGAGTTTGGAAGTTCTATCTCTGTCATTTCTCTTGGAAGTCGCTAACTGGTCCTCAAAATAAGGAAGAGAAAGCTACAATGAAGTTAAAAATACTCAAATAAAAGTAAATTTTCTCTTATAGTTTTAATGAGTTTAAAAATGCTTCCCATTTATAAAAATGGGAAATACTTCCACATCTTCTGAGGTTAATATATAATTTTGGTCTTCCCTGGTGGCTCAGACGGTAAAGCATCTGCCTGCAATGCGATTCCTGGGTCAGGAAGATCCCCTGGAGACGGAAATGGCAATGCACTCCAGCACTCTTGCCTGGAAAATCCCATGGACGGAGGAGCCTGATAGGCTACAGACCATGGGGTGGCAAAGAGTCGGACACGACTGAGCGACTTCACTCAATATATAATTTTAACTTTATTTTATGTAAGAAACTGATTTATTTAGAGAGAAACACTATATAATGTGGACCATTGCTGAAGTGGCATGCTTTAATTTTCTATATTTACATTTAACAGGGGAAAACCAAAGTCATTTTGAAATTATATTTCCTCCTTATTTTTAAAAACATATTTTGAGATTTTTGTCTTATTTTGTCCTAAGAAAAGTCTCTTAGAGGCAACCACAAGACTTATACATGACACCTAAATATTTAAAAGTAAGGACATTAGGACTCTACTTGCTTGTCGTAGGCATCTGTGAAATAAAGTGAAGGATATAATTGAACATGAAATGTAAATCCTTATTCATTGCTAAGAATGTTGAGTGAAATTCATGCAACCCCTGAATCCAAAATGGAAATATACACATTAAGAATAAATAAATAAGTAAAGGTCACTAATGTCATAGTTATAATGCCTACATTGTTTCATAGTATACACACTCTGTTTCATAGTAACAATGTTTTTATTGTTACATTTTGTTACATTTTTATTATAATAAATGTTGCAGTAACATTTATTGCTATGTTTTTATTGTAAATACACACTTGCTCAATTTTATATTAAAAAATTAGGCAACCTAGAAAACTAATGGTTATTTGTTAGCCTAGAAACCTGATATTTGTTATTCAATGAAAAACTGGATTATGAATTCTAAATAATGTACTTATAAATGCCTATTTGAAAGATAATCCATTTTTAGATTGGTGTTCTACCCCTTCAACACACAGGCTCCTTAATCTTGATTGATCTAAGTAAATTATTTTTATGTTCTTAAAATATTTTCAAACATCTAATAATGCCAAATTTCAGTCAAAAGATACTGATCATACCATTGAATAACAGCAATTTTTAGAAATGTTTTGATTCCTTACAAATATGTTGAGTTCTTTTCCAAGTAATTATAATTAAGAAAAATAGACATCAGATGAGGAAATAAATAGTCAAATGTTTCAGTAGAAAACCAACAAAATTAAAAGTTATGAATAAAAATATATTAGCTTCATTCACTGAAAAAATTTAGCAATTCCTGGATTATTTTAAATTATGACATGTTTTTCAGAATCCAAAATTTATTTTCATTTTGCATAATTCAGATTAAGATTAGCTGTCAAATTGCTGCTTCACTTTTTAAACTAAAATTTATTTCAGTATAAATGATTCAAAGTTACATGCAATTACTGAGAATTAAAAATGAACAAACTACAGTAAATCAAGTTGGACTTTTTATCAGATTATTTCTGTTATAGTTAAGTAGAAGACATTCTAAAGAATATTACCACCTCTTTCTTCAGTGTATAGGGAGTTCAAAACCACATAGGGTAGGAAATACATTTTACTCTTATTTGCTTACTAGGATCATTTTTAGATGCTTTTTACAGCTCAGATCCATTATGTCCTGGAATGTCAATTGAAAGTTGTTTGCTTGGTTTCCAGTAGAGTTAGTTATTGTGTATCTGTCTGCACTATTCTCATTGTGAGGGAAAATCATAGGCTATTCGGCTGAATACCACCCCTGTCATTGTTGGTGTTTGCTACTTGACTATTTGTCTTTTTTCACTCTTTACAAGCTGATAGAAAAATCAAGTAATTCCTTTGAAGAAATACAAAGTTACTCAGCTTTCAAAACTGCCTGCTGTCATTTTTCTATAGTTAAGATCTTTACCTGAAGAACTGACTGTCTCACCCTGACATCAGACTGTAGTAATTAATCATTAAATAGTGATTGAGGCAGTGGACCTCAGAAAATATCTCCATATACTACCATATGCTGGAGCCAGCTGCAAGCCAGTACTTAGAAGAAGCCTCACAGAGGAGACAGCGTCTGGCAGTTTCCTGCTGTGAAGTCCAAGTACAGTGTGCTTCTAACTAAGGGCCAAAAGCAGAATGCTTGCTTGTGTCGACCTTCACTACGTAACACCATTTAAAAGATAAAATGTCAGTGTTAATGCACTGGAAGTTTAAACATTTAATCACATTCTAATGAGTACACCAACATTTTTCACACTTTACCATTTTTTTCATTTTGTTTCCATAACAACATTAACACATCACTTTAGCAACACATACCTATTCCTTAAAAAAATAGAAAGGAAATTTAAAACTGATCCTTCACTAATAAACCAAATAAAGCAAATCTAATATATTTAATTTGTTTTAAATTAAGGAATAACTGGTGGGTGACAAAGATGTTGGCTTCAAATACTTAAAGGGCTAGTTGTATAGAAAACAAAGCAAAAACCTGTTATCCATTTCTGCACAAGCAGTTGATAGAACTTGTGAATGCAAGTTATTAAAAGATATTTTTAACTCAATTTAATTATTTATTGACAATTAGAACTGTCTAATAATGTCACTGCCTCTGTCAAGAAGTAATGAGTTTCTTATCACATTTGGGTACTAAACATTTGATAAAAATGTAGTGAGAGTGTTATAAGAATCCCTAGAGAATGTGATTTAATAGATCACATGATCATATAAAAATTAAGTTTATAAGCAATGTTGACCAAATACTATACACTTATCATTACTTTAGATATTTTACAGACTTGTTCAATTTTAAAATACATCCAAAATTTAAAATATCAACCTTTCTTTCTTACTGAGTATAGAGGAATACTCATTTGCAATAGGAATTTTATTTTAGTTATTTTTTAATTTTATTTTTTCTGAAATGAAAATGAAAATTTTGCCCTGCTTGCATTAGATACATTTTATATACTGCTTCTATTCTTACAAGTGTGTGTACCCACTCAGTCATTAAGTTGTGTATAACCCTTTGTGACCCCATGAACTGTAGCCCATCAGGCTCCTCTATCCACAGGATTCTCCAAGCAAGAATATGGTAGCAGGTTGCCATTTCCTCCTGCAGAGGATCTTCCCAATGCAGAGAGTTTGAACCCTTGTCTCCTGCGTCTCTTGCACTGGCAGGCGGATTCTTTACCACTGGGCCACCTGATAATCATTCTTACCACATGCAAATAGCATTCATAGATTTTCTTTTGAGCACAGCCCATCAAAGTTGATTGCCAAATTTACACCTGGAGAAAGTTTCTAGATAGGTTTTTGTTATAACTTTGGAAAATATTAAAAAAAAAAATAGAGCTAGAAATCTTAAGCTGGGAAAAGAAACCAAAATTGCATGATTCAGGGGGCTTCCCTGCTGGCTCAGTGGTAAAGAATCCATCTGCCAATGCAGGAGACATGGGTTCGATCCCTGATCCGGGAAGATCCCACAAGTCACGGAGCAACTAAGCCTGTGTGCCACATCTACTGCGCCTGCGCTGCAGAGTCTGAGAAACACAACTGCTGAGCCACATGCTGCAGCCACTGAAGCCCATGCACTCTAGAGCCCGTGCTCCACAGAAGCCGCTGCAATGAGAAGCCTGTGCACCGCCACTAGAGAGAAGTCTCTGTTCACCACAACTAGAGAAAAACCTGCACAGTGACGAACACGCAGCACAGCCCAAAATAAATATACATTTTTAAATTGCATGATTCAAACCCTCTGATTTGGGGTATTTTTATCTTATTCCCATTACATAAATGAAACAACTCATAGAATGATTAAATAATGGTCCCCAGGAGAGTGGATAGAATGTCTGAATATAGAGTTGAAATATTTGGTGGTAAGAAATTTCCCAGACTTCAGTTGATGAAATTTTCTTGCCAACTCTTTTAGATACTGTAATGTAGAGGTCAAGCTTTGCTTCTTTCAGATATAAGAAGATATACAAAGCTCTGGGATAAAGAGTATATACATATATATATATATATTTTTTTAAAGGGAGTTTAATATGTTAAATCATAAAATATTCATTTGATTTCTTTTTCTTTCATCTAGAAATTGCTGCTGTTTCTTCTTTGTTTACTTGATACTGATACCAGAAATGTTTATATAATGAAAAACATATACATTACTTTCCCTCATGGATGACATTGCTCTGCATTTAGTGGTACTTTTAATTACTGTGTCTATACTCTCATTTCAGGGTATAATTCCTTCAAGTAAGAAATGAAGTATTTAGCTGAGATATTTGAAGTTACTTTTGATTTGCTAAAATTTGGTCATCTTCCTTTCTATTGCATTCAAGAATGATTCACAAATGGAAATTATCTGGTAAGGTGTCAACTGACAAGTTTTTGTCAGTTAAAGATTCTAGTCATGATGATCATTAATATATATTTTCCTTTTCTTAAGAATTTAAATATGTTAATTCCTTATGCACAAGTTTAGATCTTTACTTCATTTGAGATAATTCTCTTCCTCTTACCTCCACTTTTTAAAATAACAGTTTCTTACCTGAGGACTAGGGCTTCCCTGGTAGCTCAGCTGGTAAAGAATCTGCCTGCAATGCAGGAGACCCTGGTTCCATCCCTGGGTCAGGAAGATCCCCTGGCGAGGGGATAAAGCTACCCACACAAGTTTTCTCAGGCTTCCCTGGTGGCTCAGATGGTAAAGAATCCACCTGCAATGCAGGAGACGTGGTTTGATCCCTGGGTTGGGAAGATACCCTGGGGAAGGCAATTCTCCAGGTATTCTTACCTGGAGAATTCCATGGACAGAGGAGCCTGGCAGCCTACAGTCCATGGGGTCCCAAAGAGTTGGACATGACTGAGTGACTTTCACTTTCACCTGTGGACTAAAGTTAGTTTGCTAATTACTGATGTCTGGCTTTACTATTGGGTCGGCCAAAATGTTCATTTCATTTCTCTATAACATCTTACATAAAAACCCAGACGAATTTTTTGGCCAGCCCAGTGTGTAGCTTCTATGCCTCTCTTGGGCAGTTGTCTCTAGTTTCCTCATTATTTTCCCTTCAAAATTCAATTGTTTTTTTGGTCCAACATCAAAAAACAAAAATAATTAAGGGATACTTCTAAAGGCTTAGATTTCCTGGGCATAATTAATTGCCTTTATATTTTTCACAAATTTAATTCAGTTTGATACTTCACTTTAATGCATGAAATTTTAGGTTACTCTTTTGGGTCATATAACCTTGAAATATGAATATTTTGACAGAGCTTATTGAAAAAATATCTTCTAAACTAATGGTAGCACTAATCTATATTTTTTTTCAGAGGAATTAATCCTTCTGTCAAGAATAAGTATAGTAAAATTACTTGATTTAAGAAGGAAACATCTGTTTATTTTTGCCATTCTAAACAAAATTTCCTTGAAGTTAGCATTGTCAGTAGCAGCAGGTCTCATTTTAAAATTGCTTTTGCTGTTTATTTATAACATTTAGTTGAAATTATACATGGATACATAGCTAAAAGGACAAAAACAAAAATCAAAATTGTAGAGGATCTCTTAGAAAATGCACAAAATTGGGCAAATTTGGAAAATCATATATTAATGCTTTGAATGAGATATCATAGGAGGGAAAAAGGAAAAAAAGAAAATAACATCTCGTTTCTGTATTGGCTCTTTTGGCAAACTCTTGAAATAATTATGGAAAATGTATCTTTTTCAACATTGACTAAGACATATGCCCTAAAATGCGCTTATGCCACTAAGGGACACAGAGAAATCCAAGCCCTTTCTGTCTCATAAAGCCAAATAAATATCAAAAAAAAATTTAAATTCCAACAGAATGAAATGAAGCTACCGTACATCCATCTAACTTAATTTTATGTGAAGATTTCTTTTTTGGGGGGAGGGGGGAACATCATATGTCTTTCTCAGTATAAAAGTGAAGTGATCAAAATCACTTTTAATTAAGCTCTTTCTCAGTTCACTAAGGAATACTGAGAGAATGCCAAACAATATTAATGTACTCCATTATGACTTTGACTATATTTTACAACTTGAAAAATTTTCATTTTTATGGTGCCATCAGCCTGCTACTTAATAGAAAATGTTTTATTGACATTTATGTTCTTTACCTAATGATGTGTATTTAAATGATGGCTGCCATCTTCATTAGAAGTGACTGTTGAAAGAGTAGTAAGAGAATAGAGAAAGCTGGTTTCATTTTAATTGTGCAAACTGAGAATATAACCCTGGGCTGGACAGTTTACCAATTTGGCTACAGAGTTTAATTAAAAATACCATCATGCTCCAACACTGTATGATTGTTTTAATTGTGAATTATTATTTTTAAAAATCCCCATATTGTCTATTTGTTCTTAAAAATAAATATACAAATTAATTTTAAATTAATTAATTTATTTTTTATTTTACTTTACAATTATGTATTGGTTTTGCCATACATTGACATAAATCCACCACGGGTGTACATGTGTTCCCAAACATCAACCCCTCTCCCACCCCCCTCCCCACAACATCTCTCTGGGTCATCCCCATGTACCAGCCCCAAGCATGCCGTATCCTGCATCAGACATAGACTGGCAATTCGATTCTTACATGATATTATACATGTTTCAATGCCATTCTCCCAAATCATCTCACCCTCTCCCTCTCCCTCTGAGTCCAAAAGTCCGCTATACACATCTGTGTCTTTCTTGCTGTCCTGCATACAGGGTCATCATTGCCATCTTTCTAAATTCCATATATATGTGTTAGTATACTGTATTGGTGTTTTTCTTTCTGGCTTACTTCACTCTGTATAATGGGCTCCAGTTTCATCCATCTCATCAGAACTGATTCAAATGTATTCTTTTTAATGGCTGAGTAATACTCCATTGTGTATATGTACCACAGCTTTCTTATCCATTCATCTGCTGATGGACATCTAGATTGTTTCCATGTCCTGGCTATTATAAACAGTGCTGCGATGAACATTGGGGTACATGTGTCTCTTTCAATTCTGGTTTCCTCGGTGTGTATGCCCAGCAGTGGGATTGCTGGGTCATAAGGCAGTTCTATTTGCAATTTTTTAAGGAATCTCCACACTGTTTTCACTAGTGGCTGTACTAGTTTGCATTCCCACCAACAGTGTAGGAGGGTTCCCTTCTCTCCACAGCCTCTCCAGCATTTATTGCTTGCAGATTTTTGGATCGCAGACATTCTGACTGGTGTGAAGTGGTACCTCATTGTGGTTTTGATTTGCATTTCTCTAATAATGAGCGATTTTGAGCATCTTTTCATGTGTTTGTTAGCCATCCGTATGTCTTCTTTGGAGAAATGTCTATTTAGTTCTTTGGCCCATTTTTTTGATTGGCTCGTTTATTTTTCTGGAATTGAGCTGCAAGAGTTGCTTGTATATTTTTGAGGTTAGTTGTTTGTCAGTTGCTTCATTTGCTATTATTTTCTCCCATTTGGAAGGCTGCCTTTTCACTTTGCTTATATTTTCCTTTGTTGTGCAGAAGCTTTTAATTTTAATTAGGCCCCATTGGTTTATTTTTGCTTTTATTTCCAGAATTCTGGGAGGTGGATCATAGAGGATCCTGCTGTGGTTTATGTCAGAGAGTGTTTTGCCTATGTTCTGCTATAGGAGTTTTATAGTTTCTGGTCTTACATTTAGATCTCTAATCCATTTTGAGTTTATCTTTGTGTATGGTGTTAGAAAGTGATCTAGTTTCATTCTTTTACAAGTGGTTGACCAGTTTTCCCAGCACCACTTGTTAAAGAGATTGTCTTTACTCCATTGTATATTCTTGCCTCCTTTGTCAAAGATAAGGTGTCCATATGTGTGTGGATTTATCTCTGGGCTTTCTATTTTGTTCCATTGATCTGTATTTCTGTCTTTGTGCCAATACCATACTGTCTTGATGACTGTGGCTTTGTAGTAGAGCCTGAAGTCAGGCATGTTGATTCCTCCAGTTCCATTCTTCTTTCTCAAGATTGCTTTGGCTATTTGAAGTTTTTTGTATCTCCGTACAAATCTTGAAATTATTTGTTCTAGTTCTGTGAAAAATATCGCTGGTAGCTTGATAGGGATTGCATTGAATTTGTAAATTACTTTGGGTAGTATACTCATTTTCACTATATTGATTCTTCCAATCCATGAACATGGTATATTTCTCCATCTATTAGTGTCCTCTTTGATTTCTTTCATCAGTGTTTTATAATTTTCTATATATAGGTCTTTAGTTTCTTTAGGTAGATATTTCCTAAGTATTTTATTCTTTTCGTTACAATGGTGAACGGAATTGTTTCCTTAATTTCTTTTTCTACTTTCTCATTATTAGTGTATAGGAATGCAAGGGATTTCTGTGTGTTGATTTTATATCCCACAAATTTACTATATTAATTAATTAGCTCTAGTAATTTTGTGGTAGAGTCTTTAGGGTTTTCTATGTAGAGGATCATGTCATCTGCAAACAGTGAGAGTTTTACTTCTTCTTTTCCAATTTGGATTCCTTTTATTTCTTTTTCTGCTCTGATTGCTGTGGCTAAAACTTCCAGAACTATGTTGAATAGTAGTGGTGAAAGTGGGCACTCTTGTCTTGTTCCTGACTTTGGGGGAAATGCTTTCAATTTTTCATCATTGAGGATAATGTTTGCTGTGGGTTTGTCATATATAGCTTTTATTATGTTGAGGTATGTTCCTTCTATTCCTGCTTTCTGGAGAGTTTTTATCATAAATGGATGTTGAATTTTGTCAAAGGCCTTCTCTGCATCTATTGAGATGATCATATGGCTTTTATTTTTCAATTTGTTAATGTGGTGAATTACATTGATTGATTTGCGGATATTGAAGAATCCTTGCATCCCTGGGATAAAGCCCACTTGGTCATGGTGTATGATCTTTTTAATGTGTTGTTGGATTCTGATTGCTAGAATTTTGTTGAGGATTTTTGCATCTATGTTCATCAGTGATATTGGCCTGTAGTTTTCTTTTCTTTTCTTTCTTTCTTTCTTCTTCTTCTTCTTCTTCTTCTTTTTTTTTTTTTTTGTGGCATCTTTGTCAGGTTTTGGTATTAGGGTGATGGTGGCTTCATAGAATGAGTTTGGAAGTTTACCTTCCTCTGCAATTTTCTGGAAGAGTTTGAGTAGGATAGGTGTTAACTCTTCTCTAAATTTTTGGTAGAATTCAGCTGTGAAGCTCTCTGGACCTGGGCTTTTGTTTGCTGGAAGATTTCTGATTACAGTTTCAATTTCTGTGCTTGTGATGGGTCTATTAGGATTTTCTATTTCTTCCCGGTTCAGTTTTGGAAAGTTGTACTTTTCTAAGAATTTGTCCATTTCTTCCACGTTGTCCATTTTATTGGCATATAATTGCTGATAGTAGTCTGTTATGATCCTTTGTATTTCTGTGTTGTCTGTTGCGACTCTCCATTTTCATTTCTGATTTTATTGATTTGATTTTTCTCCCTTTGTTTCTTGATGAGTCTGGCTAATGGTTTGTCAATTTTATTTATCCTTTCAAAGAACCAGCTTTTGGCTTTTTTGATTTTTGCTATGGTCTCTTTTGTTTCTTTTACATTTATTTCTGCCCTAATTTTTAAGATTTCTTTCCTTCTACTAACTCTGATGTTCTCCATTTCTTCCTTTTCTAGTTGCTTTAGGTGTAGAGTTAGGTTATTTAATTGACTTTTTTCTTGTTTCTTGAGATATGCCTGTATTGCTATGAGCTTTCCTCTTAGCACTGCTTTTATAGTGTCCCACAGGTTTTGGGTTGTTGTGTTTTCATTTTCATTCGTTTCTATGCATATTTTGATTTCTTTTTTTATTTCTTCTGTGATTTGTTGGTTCTTCAGAAGCGTGTTGTTCAGCCTCCATATGTTGCAATTTTTAATAGTTTTTCTCGTGTAATTGAGATCTAATCTTAATGCATTATGTTCAGAAAAGATGCTTGGAATGATTTCGATTTTTTTGAATTTATCAAGCTTATATTTATGGCCCAGGATGTGATCTATCCTGGAGAAGGTTCCATGAGCACTTGAGAAAAAGGTGAAATTCATTGTTTTGGGGTGAAATGTCCTATAGATATCAATTAGGTCTAACTGGTCTAATGTATCATTTAAAGTTTGCATTTCTTTATTAATTTTCTGTTTAGTTGATCTGTCCATAGATGTGAGTGGGGTATTAAAGTCTCCCACTATTATTGTGTTGTTGCTAATTTCCCCTTTCATACTTGTTAGCATTTGTCCTACATATTGCAGTGCTCCTATGTTGGGTGCATATATATTTATAATTGTTATATCTTCTTCTTGGATTGATCCTTTGATTATTATGTAGTGGCCTTCTTTGTCTCTTTTCACAGCCTTTGTTTTAAAGTCTATTTTATCGGATATGAGTATTGCCACTGCTGCTTTCTTTTGGTCTCTATATGTGTGGAATATCTTTTTCCAACCCTTCACTTTCAGTTTGTATGTGTCCCTTGTTTTGAGGTGGGTCTCTTGTAAGCAGCATATACAGGGGTCTTGTTTTTGTATCCATTCGGCCAGTCTTTGCCTTTTGGTTGGGGCATTCAATCCATTTACATTTAAGGTAATTTTTGATAAGTATGATCCCGTTGCCATTTACTTTATTATTTTGGGTTCAGGTTTATACTCCCTTTTTGTGTTTCCTGTCTAGAGAATATCCTTTAGAATTTGTTGGAGAGCTGAATTCTCTCAGCTTTTGCTTGTCTGTAAAGCTTTTGATTTCTCCTTCTTATTTGAATGAGATCCTTGCTGGGTACAGTAATCTGGGCTGTAGGTTATTTTTTTTTTTTCCATCACTTTAAGTATGTCTTGCCATTCCCTCCTGGCCTGAAGAGTTTCTATTGAGATATCAGCTGTTATCCTTATGGGAATCCCCTTGTGTGTTATTTGTTGTTTTTCCCTTGCTGCTTTTAATAGTTGTTCTTTGTGTTTGATCTTTGTTAATTTGATTACTATGTGTCTTGGGGTGTTTTGCCTTGGGTTTATCCTATTTGGAACTCTCTGGGTTTCTTGGACTTGGGTGATTATTTCCTTCCCCATTTTAGGGAAGTTTTCAACTATTATCTCCTCAAGGATTTTCTCATGGTCTTTCTTTTTGTCTTCTTCTTCTGGGACTCCTATAATTCAAATGTTTGAGCATTTCATATTGTCCTGGAGGTCTCTGAGATTGTCCTCATTTCTTTTAATTTGTTTTTCTTTTTTCCTCTCTGATTCATTTATTTCTACCATTCTATCTTCTACTTCACTAATCCTATATTCTGCCTCCGTTATTCTACTATTTGTTGCCTCCAGAGTGTTTCTGATCTCATTTATTGCGTTATTCATTGTATATTGACTCTTTTTTATTTCTTCTAGGTCCTTGTTAAACCTTTCTTGCATCTTCTCAATCCTTGTCTCTAGGCTATTTATCTGTGATTCCATTTTGATTTCAAGATTTTGGATCATTTTCACTATCAATATTCGGAATTCTTTCTCAGGTAGATTCCCTATCTCTTCCTCTTTTGTTTGGTTTGGTGGGCATTTTTCCTGTTCCTTTACCTGCTGAGTATTCCTCTGTCTCTTCATCTTGGTTATATTGCTGCGTTTGGGATGGCCTTTTTATATTCTGGTAATTTGTGTAGTTCTCTTTATTGTGGAGCTTCCCCACTGTGGGTGGGGTTGTATCAATGGCTTGTCAAGGTTTCCTGGTTAGGGAGGCTTGTGTTGGAGGTCTGGTGTGTGGAGCTGGGTTTCTTTTCTCTGGAGTGCAGTGGAGTGACCAGTAATGAGTTATGAGACGTCTAAAGTTTTGGAGTAACTTTGAGCTGCATGTATATTGAAGCTCAGGGGTGTGTTCCTGTGTTGCTGGAGAATTTGTTTCATATGTCTTGCTCTGGAACTTGTTGGCCTTTGGGTGGAGCTTTGTTTCAGTGTAGGTATGGAGGCGTTTGATGAGCTCCTATTGCTTAATGTTCCCTGAATTCAGGAGTTCTCTGATGTTCTCAGGCTTTGGACTTAAGCCTCCTGCTTCTGGTTTTTGGTTTTATTTTTACAGTGGTCTCTAGACTTCTCCATCTATATGGCACCGATGATAAAACATCTAGGTTAAAGATGAAAAGTTTCTACACATTGAGGGACACCCAGAGAGGTTCACTGGGTTACATGGAGAAGAGAAGAGGGAGGGGGTAGTTAGAGGTGACTGGAATGAGATGCAGTGAGATCAAAAGAGGAGAGAGAAAGCTAGTCAATAGTCACTTCCTTATGTGCGCTCCATAGTCTGGACTGCTCAGAGGTATTCACGGAGTTATACAGGGAAGAGGAGAGGGAGGAAGTAGACAGAGGTGGCCAGGAGGGTAAGAGCGAGGAATGAAAAGGAGAGAGACAAGTCCAGCCAGTAATCAGTTCCTTAGGTGTTCTCCACCATCTAGAACACACAGAGAATCACAGAGTTGGATATAGAAGAGATAGGGGGGCGGGGGGAAGAGACAGAGGCCACCTGGTGGAGAAAAAGGAGAGTCCAAAGGAGGAGAGAATGGTCAAGCCAGTAATCTCGCTGTCAGGTAAAATTGGGTTTTGAAATGTACAAAATTGACAAAAAAAAAAACAAAAAGCAAAGATTAAAAATCTAGAGTAGAGGTTGGATTTTCAAAAATACAATATTAAAGAGAAGAAGCAGAAGGAAAAAAGAAAAAATAATAATAAAAAAACACAAGAATTATTAAAAAAAAAAAAACACCAACAACAACCACACAAAGACTATATATGGTGTTTACCTTAAAAAAGTGGAGTCTTTTTTTTTTTTTTTTGAAAAGTAATAGTAGGTTATAGAAATAAAAATTAGAGGGGAAATAGAAGACTTAACAATTTAAAAAAAGTTAGAAAAAAGAGAAAAAAGAAAAAAAATAAGGAATGATTGTAAAAATAGTAAAGATATATCTGGACCTTCTCTGATGTTGTGGGCCGTGTGGGGTCACTTCCAAGGCGGTTCCCTCTGTTTAACTTCTGTTTGCTGGTCTCTTCAGCGTCTGAATTCCATCCTGACACAGAGGGGCGGTGGTGGACTTTTTTTTTTTTTTTTTTTTTTAGGCTCACTAGTTCAGTCGCGCTGTGGGGAGTGGGGGATGCTGCAAACAAATAGCACTGTCGTGGGCACACAGTGTCTCAGCCCCGCTGGACCTGTCCCTTCTCACGGCACACAAACCGCTCTGGCTCTACGGTGCTCAGCCGGGAACCGTCTGAAGCCGGCCCCAGGCTGCGTGCACCTCCCCGGTCTAAGCCACTCAGGTTTGGCGCTCAGGTAGCCCTCAGAGGCACAGATTCGGTTGGGACTGCGTTTTGTGCCCTTCCCAGGTCCGAGTAGCTCAGGAGTTTGGTGAGCGCGGTCGCTGCGACTTGTCGCCTTTTCTGTCTCTGCTGCTCAGTTTTCTGGGTGTACTGCTGGCGCTCCTTGTGAGGCAGATGGTGACTGTCCAGCACCCCCAGAAGTCTTAGCAAAGAAGCCTACCTGCAGTTTGGTAGGTAAAGTCTCTCCGGGGTTGCAATTGCCCCTTTCCAGCTCTTACAGCTCTGGCTGCCTGTCCCCGGTGGGGGATGGTCTGCAGCCGGCTATTTCCATTCCATCCTTTGTTCTGTGCGCAGTCCTGGCGGCGTCTTATGTTCCAGCTTTTCACGTGGTAGCTATCCCCCAGTCTGGTTTGCTAGCCCAAGTTCGATCGCTCTGTTACGCGTGGGGCGTTTCTGCCCGCTTCTTACCGAGCCCGGCAGCCCGCGCCTCCCGCGCTTCCCTGCCCTGCACCCACTTGCTAGTGGCGGATGCAGGCATCTGCGCTGCTTTTCCACTGGGGGAGTTACTGTTGGGCTTGTAATCTGTTGGTTTTAATTAGTTATTTATTTTTCCTTCCTGTTATGTTGCCCTCTGTGTTTCCAAGGCTTGCCACAGACTCAGCAGGGAGAGTGTTTCCTGGTGTTTGGAAACCTCTCTTCTTAGAATTCCCTTCCCTGGACAGGCTTCCCTTCCCGGGCCGGAGCTCCCTCCCCACCTCCTTTGTCTCTTTTCTCGTCTTTTATATTTTTTCCTACCTGTTTTTGAAGACAATGATCTGCTTTTCTGGTTGCCTGATGTCCTCTGCCTACATTCAGAGCTTGTTTTGTGGAGTTTGCTCAGCGTTGAAATGTTCTTTTGAGGAATTTGTGAGGGAGAAAGTGGTCTTCCCATCCTATTCCTCTGCCATCTTAGGACTGCCTAATTAATTATTTAAAATTTCTTTTTGTTAAAAAAATCCAAATTCCTTAATATTGCCAATGATCATCAGAAAAGTATCAGGCCTGGGATAGTAGAAGTCATCTCAAAGATAACACCCACCAATATGCCAGTATTGATAAGCATATGTGGAGTGGAGGTAATTTAGACTTTTATTTGATACTCACATAAATCCCCATTCTTCAAACAATTGGTTAATTATGTTATATTTATCATTGATTTAGTTAATTTTTATTAGAATTAATTATGGTTCATTTCAATCATTATTTTATTTCCTGTTAACTTACAATTCCCTTTTTTTCCATTTAAAGATTGTTCAGAATCATATTCTTAAATAAAAATTTGTCAGTGAAGTTTTCCTTATTCAGAATAAAAAATCTGAAGAATAAATTTGTTTAAACATAATCCAAATACATAGTATAGCTTAGCTCATTTTTTTAATAAAGTATAATATTTCACTTCACTGAAAATACAAACTTGGACATTTGTAATATATTAAATGATAAACAAGCAATATTTAGTTCTAAATACTAACCATTTATGTATACTCTATTTCATTTTGTTGAGGAATTTTATCAGTTTTCCAACATAATTTCAAACTGGAATTTGTATTATTTCTTCAAATACAGTTATGACTTTATTATTCATTTCTGGACTATGTATATATGTAATGGACATACATATTTATATATATATATATAATATTACTGTCTAATTAACACAGTTTTTGTAATGATTTGTTTTAATTCCTATTGTAGGCAACCTCCAAGATGGCCGGGATGTTTCTTGTCTCTTGTGTAGGTGGTTATTCTTGCATAATAAGATGAATATAAAGCAACTGATGTGTTTGACTTCCTAGGACAGTTCATAAAAGCCAATACAGCATCAGCATTGTTTTCTTCAATTACTCGCTATGGGAAAAAGCAACTGTCACGCCATGTCAAGCAGCCCGGTAGCAAGGTCTAGAGGAAAGGAAGTAAAACTCCCAGTCACCAGCCATCACTCCCTTTCCATGTGCGTGGGTCCTCTCAGTCACTCTAGTGGGTCCTCTCAGTCACTCTGACCATGAGTTTACACGACACCCTGAGTCCGATCCTCCTAGTGTAGCTAACATTGACTTCCTGACAGACAAAACCCCTGAGATACAATACATGAATATTGTTATTTTAAGTCATTACATTTTTAGAAAGAGTTGTTAAGCAGTCAGTTGTTGTGGTTCAGTCGCTCAGCCATGTCCAACTCTATGTGACCCCATGTACTGCAGCATGCCAGGCTTCCCTATCCTTAACCATCTCCTGGAGTTTGCTCAAACTCATGTCCATTGAGTAGATGATGCCATCCAACCATCTCATCCTCTGTTGTCCCCTTCTCCTTCTGCCTTCAAACTTACCCAGCATCGGGGTCTTAGCAGTCATAGGCAATTAATATAAAATTTTCACATCCTATAGGAAATTTCTTGACTATTTGTGCTGTGATTTTCCCCCTATCTATATTGCAGATACTTAGCACAATTCTTGTCACACACTTGGCTGATTATAAATCAATGAACTTATGTGATCCTCCTCTGATGTCATAAGTTCAGAAAGAGCTTAAAAGGCCTGAACATTTGTTATTCAAATATTGTGAGGAAGAAGAGATCAACATCAACTTGGTCAAAGAAACAAAATATCATTTTAGGCAAATATAATATTAAATAAATTGATCCATCAGGGCAATTCATCTAGTTATTCTGAGTGAAAATTTGCTAACTTATCTCAACAATCTAGCCATAGAAATATTTATGCAAAATTATACGTTTTCAAAGAATCATCTGGGCTCCCCAGATGGCTCAGTAGTGAAGAATCCACCTGCCAAGCAGGAGACATGGGTTGGATCCCTGGGTCAGGAAGATTCCCTGGAGAAGGAAATGGCAATCCACTCCCGTATTCTTGCCTGGGAAATTCCATGGACAGAGGAGACTGGTGGGCTAGTCCATGAGGTCACAGAGTTGGAAATGATTTATTGACTAAACAATAAGAATCATCTGAAATCTGTAGATGGTCAAGGATCTTATATTGTAATACCCATATTTCTACTTCTCCAGGTTCAAATGTTTTTCCTATATTCTATGACATAATAGTTTTGTATCTCAACTTTCCAGGTGCA
The DNA here is from genome assembly GCF_014754425.2 of Oryx dammah. NCBI lineage: Eukaryota > Metazoa > Chordata > Mammalia > Artiodactyla > Bovidae > Oryx > Oryx dammah. The sequence goes on from NW_024070213.1 coordinate 26,471,107, forward strand.
CGGACAGAAACAAAATCGTCCTCACCCATGAAAAAAAGCAAAAACTACAACAACAAATTTTGCTAAGATCACTTTAGTTCTGCCTAATGTGATATTTGAATATGTAAAATTGAATCCTACCTAGCCTCTGGTCTCAGAACTAAGATTTGGATTAATTCTGTCCAGCTCTCATCTCTTTTTATGCATCATTAGCTTCTCAGATAACTGGATCAGATTAATTTCACTTACCAAAAACACCTTTTCATTCATTATAGCTTCTTTTTTTAGAATACTTTCTTATCTTTTATTGAAGGATGACATAAAATGGTCATATGTGGAATGCTTCCATTTTATAAATTAATTTTGGATAGAGAGGTTTTCTGAGTTATTTCAAATGATCAGAATAGATTCTAAAAGTTAAGGCATTAAGGATTGAAGAAAAGACAAAGTAAAGATTTCTCCAGGTTTAGATTGAAACAAGATTTTTTCACAAAGGATATGAACAAGGGCCAGTATTAGACCTAGAATCTGAACATTATTATAGGATTTTTGAAAAGACTTTATTAATAAATTAGTGAAAACTAATTTGGATTTAATATCACAATGCTTGACATATCACATTTTTATTATTTAAATAAAAAAATCTTTAATGTTGCTTAACTCTGAAGAGATAGTTTTTATTGTCATTCTAAGTGCTCATGTTATAAAATTATTTTAAGTATATTTAGAAGGAGACTCCTAGACTTCAATGAACTCTAGCAATGTGCGTCATTCTATTAATACTCTAGTAAAAACATGTCCGAGGAGGGCATGGCAACTCACTCCAGTATTCTTGCCTGGAGAATCCCATGAACAGAGGACTCTGGTGGGCTACAATCCATAGGGTCGCACAGAGTTGGAGAAGCCTGGAGGGTTACAGCCCATGGGGTCAGAAAAAGTCAGACACAACTGAAATGATTTAGCCTTGAAGAACAAGTCCAGATTAAGCATCAGTTCAGTTCAGTTGCTCAGTCGCTTCCGACCCTTTGTGACCCCATGAATTGCAGCATGCCAGCCCACCCTGTCCATCACCAACTCCCGGAGTTTACCCATTGAGTCAGTTATGCCATCCAGCCATCTCATCCTTTGTTGTTCCCTTCTCCTCCTGCCCCAATCCCTCGCAGCATCAGGGTCTTTTCCAATGAGTCAACTCTTTGCATGAGGTAGCCAAAGTATTGGAGTTTCAGCCTCAGCATCAGTCCTTCCAATGAACTGGTCTCCTTTAGGATGGTCTCCTTTAGGATGGACTGGTTGGATCTCTTTGCAATCCAAGGGACTTGCAAGAGTTTTCTCCAACACCACAGTTCAAAAGCATCAATTCTTCAGCACTCAGCTTTCTTCACATAAGACTTACATAATCAATGCTCTATCATGGACAAACTTGTTTCAGTCAACTTTACATAAATATAACATTGATTTGCAGATTTACTAATTATAGTTTCTCATTTTGAACATGTCTGAGGCCATTTTTACAAATTAAATTTGGTCCATTTGATACCATAATTTGATTATTTCATGATCAATATAAATAGGAATAAAGCAATAAAGTAATGGTTTTTGTGAAGGAGCAATCTGCCTAATGCCTGTAAAGAAGAAAAAACCATGAGGGCAATGAGTTAAAAGCAATATGACTTACCAATTCTTTTTATTGACTAGAAGTAGTTGTGGTCATGGCCAAGTAGAGAACAAAAAATAAATCAAGGTAAGATTATACTGAGCAAAGAAATAATTTTCTTAAAAAGTAGAGAAACTAAGAATATGATCTATATTGGGGATGTTTCTTAAATTTCCCTAAAACCAGATATTAGCCTTGCTAGTTTCAAAGATACCATTTTCTTCTTGGCCTTTTCTCAGTCATTATAAAGAATGACAAATTGTAAGAATGACAAATTATCTGAAAGATTTTGTTCACAATTAAATGTGAATTAAATTCTTCCTTTTGATCTTTTTATTGATCTGGTGATGTACAAACTCATCAATGACCAACTCAGCAGATTAAAGAATTAACCCTTGTCTCTAAAACATTGTCTCAATCAAGTTTTTTTTTTTTTTTAATTAAGAAAAAATAATCTTTTCTGTTTGTTCCATGGGCTGTGGTCCATGCAATCACAAATAATCAGATAGGACTTTGCAACTGAGCACACACATCATTAATGCTAGAATATTGGCATGCTAATAATTTTTAGAATGGCTAACACTGGTACAAAAAAATAAACAAGAGATGAAAAGTGTTGGTAAGGATTTGGAGCAATTAGAACCCTTATGCACTGTTGGTGAGAATGCACAATGTTGTAGACAGTATGGGAAACAATGTTTCAGTTTGTCAACATATTTATTTTTTTATTTTTTTATTTCTTTAATTTTTATTTTTACTTTATTTTACTTTATAATACTGTATTGTTTTTGCCATACATTGACATGAATCCACCATGGGTGTACATGCGTTCCCAAACGTGAACCCCCAAATAAAGATTATCATATGATCTGGCCTTCTTGCTTTCAGCTCTATATTTTAAAGAATTGAAATCAGGATCTCAAAGAGATACATGAATTGCCATATTCATTGCAGCACTATTCAAAATAGAAGAGGTATGGAAAAAACCTTAACTGTATATTGATAGATTAACGGATAAAGAAAATACTGTTTATAATATCTGGACTTCCCTGGTGGCTCAGCAGTCAAGAATCGCCTGCCAATGCAGGAGATGCCGGTTCAGTCCTAGGGTCAGGAAGATCCCTGACAAGGGATCCCTGACAAGTAGCCCTGGCAAGCTACTTCAGTATTCTTGCCTGGAAAATTCCATAGACAGAGGATCTTGGTGGGCTACAATTTATGAGTTGCAAAGAGTCAGACACGACTCAGCACAGCTCAGCAACAACAAAAAAGAAAATCATGCCATATGTGACAACATGGATAAATCTGGAAGACATTATGCTGAAAGAAACATCAGCTAACAGAAGGACTGATGCTAAGTCAAGCCATAAGAGGTATCATAGTCAGACTCATAGAAACAGACAATGATGATCATCAGGGGCTGCGGGGAGAAGGACATGGAGAGTTGCTGTTCAAAGCCTGTCTGGTTTAAGTTATGCAAGATGAATGAGTTCCAGAGCTCTGTTGTTCATCCTCGTACCTATAGCTTATAAGCCTGTACAGGACAGCACCTAAATTTATTAAAAGGGTAGACCTCATGTTATGTGTTACCATGATAAAATGTAAAAGTAAATTAATATAAAAAGGGATGAAAGGCAACATAGATAGGAGGGAGAGGCTTAGAAAGGCATAAAGAAGTGAAAACGTGTGACACGCGAAGGACTCCAGGAATAGTTGCTTACGGTGAAAGCCTGGGTTGTAAGGTGCAAGTACAACACCAGAGTAGCAAAGAAAGACAACAAAGGTTGCCAGTGAAGAAATTAAATATTTTTTCACTAACATCAAATGTAACTTTCTGGGATTTAAGTTCTTGGAGGGAGATTTTGTTTGAAAGATTCTCAGTGCTTAGAATACAGACCTGTTCAGTTCAGTTCAGTCGCTCAGTCGTGTCCGACTCTTTGTGACCCCATGAACTGCAGAACGCCAGGCCTCCCTGTCCATCACCAACTCCCAGAGTTCACCCAAACCCATGCCCATTATGTCAGTGATGCCATCCAACCATCTCATCCTCCATCGTCCCCTTGTCCTCCTGCCCTCAATCTTTCCCAGCATCAGGGTCTTTTCAAATAACCCAGCTCTTTGCATCAGGTGGCCAAAGAATTAGAGTTTTAGCTTCAAAATCAGTAGGTAATGGTTATTCAGTAAAGCTTGAGTTCATATCTGAATGCAAGGATTAATGGACAAATACACACACACACACACAAATATATATGTAAAGAGAGACAGAAATGAAACTCCATAACTCTTTCTGTAGATTACTTTAAAAACTCTTAGAGTATAAGAAGGATCCATTTTTGAAAGAGAGCAGGGTAAAAGAGAAATCTTATTAGTGAGTATATGTGAAAACTATATAAGCAGTGTATCGTATTTACTAGGAAAAATTTTTAAATATATTGTTCTGGGTGTGTGTTAGTCACTCTGAAATTCCATGGACTGCAGCCCATGAGGCTTCTCTGGAGAAGAATACTGGAGTGGCTTGCCATTTCCTCCTCCAGGGGATCTTCCTGACCCAGGGATCGAACCTGGGTCTCCTGCACTGCGAACGGATTCTTTACTGTCTGAGCCAGCAGGGAAGCCTCTATTGATTTTAAGGCATACAGAAAGCTATAAGGGAACTAAAAATACTGACAATGCTGAAGGAGCCATTGAATAACCCTTCTGCTAAAATTGCTGGTGCTGATTTGTGAATTGAGCTGCTGTGTTCAAGTAGGATTTGAGTTTTTCTTATTGTCTGCACTCTGCTGAAGACATAGAGTGCCAATGGAGAATTAATCATATGTCTTGATACATAACATTGAAACTTTTATTTTTTAATTAAAATTCAAGTAGTTAAAAGTGGATACAGTAGACAGTTGGACAGCTTATTTGGCAGAGAAACTATGTTTGAGGGAAGAAAAGAGAGAAACAATTACCTTACATGACTGCTTTGGATCTCTGTTCTCTCAGCCTTTCTTGGTGCATGAAGTGAAACTTTACCCCAAATGCATAGTTTGGAAACAAAACAAAAAAAATAGCTTTTTTGTTGTTGTTGAAGGGTACAATGGAAATGGCATAAATCAACCTTCCCTATTTGGATGACTTTGATAATTTGCATTCGTCTGTTTAAAGAGAGATGTCTTTGGAGACTTCCTATTTTTACATGAAAATTACTCTTAGCATCTCCCAGTCTCTTTTGTTCACTAAAATTAGATTTGCTCACTTATACAATTCAGGAGGACTAATTTGTTCAGAGGGAAGTTACATGCTATTTACAGTATGCCCTCTTCTCTCCTACCTCCTTCAAAAAAAAAAAAAATATATATATATATATATATATATGTATGTATATATGGACTGCATCACCCACCCCCCTTCCAGAGAAATGGACATGCTTGAGTGATTCATGGAGTACACTCCTGTGGGTGAAAGGCCACCTCTCTATTACAAACTGGAAAAGAAAAATTAACAAAATGTAAGATATGCAAGTACCATGAGATTTTGCAAGAGTAATTACCCAGGCCTTCAGTATCAATGAGCAGTTAGTGGACCATCCATGAAGCAGTCCACCAAACCTGCAGCTTCAACAGGTCTAGTCTTGTGGTTTGCCTGTGAACACTGTGCTATGTACTTAGTCATGTCCAACTCTTTGCAACCCCGTGGACTGCAGCCCACCAAGCTCCTCAGTTCATCGGATTCTCCAGGCAAGAATACTGGAGTGGGTTGCCATTTCCTCCTCCAGGGGATCTTCCTGACCCAGAAATCGAATCTGCATCTCCTGTATCTCCTGCATTATAGGCAGATTCTTTACCTGGTGAGCCATTGGGGAATGGAGGCTTGACTCTATACCGATGCTGAAAGCTCTGAGATTTCTGTGGTTATGATGGCTGTATTGTAGACTTCTTCCATTGGATGTGTAGTCTCACACTAATTTAGAAACCTATTAGCAGGACAGTTGCAGAGAAAAGTGTACTATAGAGTAACGGCAAGGAGACATTTTATGAGACAGTGAAAAATAAAGAGCACATAGACATTTAAACATAATTTTGTAAATGGTGTGTATAATATTGCTACTTGTGCTCTGTAAGACTATAAACAAATCACAAAGAGCTAGGCATTTAGTCATAACTACATATGAATATATTCATCTTTGTTCTTTACAAGGTATGTACACTTGGGCAAAGCAGCTAAACCTTTTGAAGCCTGGGTTTTCTGGTTGTGGAATAGGGATAATTGTATGTAACATTCCTGAGACCTCCAATGTCAAGTTATCAAAGCCAGATTTGCAGACATATGGGCAGTTACCAGGGCCCTGTGCTCAGAAAAGCCCACAGTTGGTTTAAGGTTCTGCTGTTGCTGTCTTGAAATTCTTAATGATTTTTAAATGGGGGTCTGCTTTATTTTCCTTTTGTGCTGAGTTCCACTAATTATGTAGTTCATCCTGCCAATGAATGAATCATCCGGCCCAGTGATTGCCATAGGTGAGATGTTCACTATGTTTGTCTCTTCTTGTCCTCCTGCTTCTCCTAAAAATGCAGAGAAAGGGACTGTCAGAGGGTCTACTACTTCATATTGGCTTCCCACACACAACTCTCAGGCACTAAAGACGTGCTCACTTATTATCAGTGGCTGCCTTTTCCCACTGTATCTAGCTACCAATACCTAACAATTCCCTGGTTCCGTGCGCCACCTCTCCCTTACAAAGGGGGTCATCAAAAGCCTTAGGAAACAGTTACTTGATCCCCTTTCATGGTAGAGAATTGCCCCTAATTACTAGATTAAGACAGGAGGGTGAGGAAATCATAATGGTGCTTTGAAATGAAGTTTGGTTTTGGTGTTCAGCTCAAATCTAGCCTTTGCTTTTGACTTTGGCATCAGGTCCAGGTTTTAGAGGACCAAATTATAGAAGGTCTACTTAATGTCAGTTCTAACCTCTAGGGGCTATGTTTCATCTCTGACCTTGTAACCTCATGCTAATTTAGTGTAATGGTGTCAGTAATACAAACAAATGTGGCATTTGAATAGTTAATATCAGAATAAGCATATTTAAATACAGGCAAGAATTCCAGATGTGATTTGGAATTTTTGCCTGTCTTTGATGCAATTTGGAGTAAAATTAGCTCTGAAGTGCTTTATATGTTGAAATTATAGATTTTGGTGATTGTAAATATTCACTGTCTATCGGGGGCTTTCCTGGTGGCTCAGTCATAAAGAATCCATCTGTCAATGCAGGAGACAGGGGTTTGATCCTTTGGTTAAGAAGATTCCCCTGGAGAAGGAAATGGCAACTCACTCTAGTATTCTCACCTTGGAAATTCCATAAACAGAGGAACCTGGTGGGCTACTGTCCATGGGGTTGCAAAGTCAGACAGGACTTAGCAAATAACGATTTATCGTGAAGGGGAAAATTGGAAGTCCTATGTACTAATTACCATTTTATTGCTTGTTTTCCAGTTGTTTATGTAATTCTTCTCTGTTTGTTTATTTCTTTTTAAAAAATTTCTTTCCTTGTCATTAGATGATTTTCTTTAGAATTGTGTTTATGTTCCCTTAGCTCAGGCTGGGATGCGAGCAGTGGCAGTTGCAGAAAACAGAGCAGCCCCTGAAGGGCTCCTCAATCTGCCCTCTCCACCCTGCCATATAAGTAAGCCAACATTTGCCTGCTCCTCACCATTGGAGACCAGGCTTCTCACAGCCCACCTTTTAGTCCCAGGGGCCCATCAACCGCCAAGGGAGCTGGTTTTCCCTGTATTGGACCTCAGGGCTGAGGCCCAGTGTGTGGCTCAAACCTCTCACTCAACGGTGAATCTCTGCCCATGTGGTGTCTCTTTCCCTCTGATACCCCTCACATGGTCACAGGTCCCAACCGAATCACTTCTCTTCCCTTCCTGCCCAGTTCTGTGCGGATATTTCTTATAGTTATACTAGAGTTGTACTAGAGTTGTACTGGTTGTGTTAGAGTCTCTCTGCCAGTTTCCAGTTAGTTTCAGCGAGAACTCTTCCACCTATATTAATATATATATGCTTGATGTGTTCATGTAGGTGAGTTGCATATCCTCCTACTCTACCATCTTGCTCAATCACTCTTCCTTTGTGGTTTTTACTGACCTTTTATTATGATTCTATTTTTTCCTTAGCTTAAACTTTTATATATGCATGTGCTAAGTCACTTCAGTTGTTTCCCACACTCTGTGACCCTATGGACTGTAGGCCACCAGGCTCCTCTGTGCATAGGATTCTCCAGGCAAAAATACCGGAGTGGGTTGCCATGTCCTCCTCTAGGGAACCTTCCTGACCCAGGGATCAAAGCTGCTCCTTTTACATCACCTGCACTGGCCAGCTAGTTTACCAGTAGCGTGCCACTAGCATGCCACCTTGGAAGCCCGAATTCTGAAAGAGATGGGAATACCAGACCACCTAACCTGCCTCTTGAGAAATCTGTATGCAGGTCAGGAAGCAACAGTTAGAACTGGACATGGAACAACAGCCTGGTTCCAAATAGGAAAAGGAGTACGTCAAGGCTGTATATTGTCACCCTGCTTATTTAACTTCTATGCAGGGTACGTCATGAGAAACGCTGGACTGGAAGAAACACAAGCTGGAAACAAGATTACCAGGAGAAATATCAATCACCTCAGATATGCAGATGACACAACCCTTATGGCAGAAAGTGAAGAACTAAAAAGCCTCTTAATGAAAGTGAAAGTGGAGAGTGAAAAAGTTGGCTTAAAGCTCAACATTCAGAAAATGAAGATCATGGCATCTGGTCCCATCACTTCATGGGAAATAGATGGGGAAACAGTAGAAACAGTGTCAGACTTTATTTTGGGGGGCTCCAAAATCACTGCAGATGGTGACTGCATCCATGAAATTAAAAGATGCTTACTCCTTGGAAGAAAAGTTATGACCAACCTAGATAGTATATTCAAAAGCAGAGACATTACTTTGCCAACTAAGGTCCATCTAGTCAAGGCTATGGTTTTTCCTGTGGTCATGTATGGATGTGAGAGTTGGACTGTGAAGAAGGCTGAGCACCGAAGAATTGATGCGTTTGAACTGTGGTGTTGAAGAAGACTCTTGAGAGTCCCTTGGACTGCAAGGAGATCCAACCAGTCATTCTGAAGGAGATCAACCTTGGGATTTCTTTGGAAGGAATGATGCTAAGGCTGAAGCTCCAGTACTTTGGCCACCTCATGTGAGGAGTTGACTCATTGGAAAAGACTCTGATGCTGGGAGAGATTGGGGGCAGGAGGAGAAGGGGACGACCCAGGATGAGATGTCTGGATGGCATCACGGACTTGATGGACGTGAGTCTGAGTGAACTCCGGGATATGGTGATGGACAGGGAGGCCTGGCATGCTGCGATTCATGGGGTCGCAAAGAGTTGGACACAACTGAGTGACTGAACTGAACTGAATAAATACACACACACACACACACACACACACATATATATATATATATATATATATATATTTAGTGGTTGCCCTGGAGTTGCAAAATACATTTACAACTAACCCAGGTTCACTTTTAAATAACATATCACTCAGCCTTCCCTTGTAGCTCAGTTGGCAAAAAATCTGCCTGCAGTGCAGGAGACCTGGGTTTGATTCCTGGGTCAGGAAGATCCCCTGGAGAAGGAAATGGCACCCAGTTCCAGTATTCTTGCCTGAAGAATCCCATGGACAGAGGAGCCTGGTGGCTTATAGTCCATGTGGTTGCAAAGTCAGACATGACTTAGCAACTAAACCACCATACCACTTCACAGGTGGTAGGAGTATCTTATAATAACAAAATAACCTTAATTCTCCCTGTTTCCTTTGTATCAATACTGTCATTTATTTCACTCATATATAAGCATATATGTATTCTTATGATAGATATGTATGCATATGATAGATAAGCATACATAATTGAAAGCATTGTTATTATTATAAATGAAATATGTGTTAAAGAATTTTTTAAGTTTTAATTTTATCTTTTTTAAAGTTTTAATTTTACCTTACTTTAGTTTTAATCTTTTTAAAAATTTAATCTCTTCATTCTCCTTTTTTAAAACTTTTTATTTTATATTGGAGTATAGCTGATTAAGTGTTGTTATAGTTTCAGGGGGACAGCAAAAAGACTCAGTCATACATATACACATATCCATTCTCCCCCAAATTTCCCTCTTCTTTATGTATATCTGTGTTTCTGACCTATATTATAATCTTTTAAATAAAGATCTTTTAATATTTAAAGAAGTCAGACTTACAGAAAATTTTCTCAATTTTGTTTATCAGAAAATCTTTATTTCTTCCTCACTTTTAATTAATAATTTCACAGACAGATAGAAGTCATAAGAAAGAACCAACATGAAAGGCTAGATATAAAAAGCACTGTAACAGAAGTGAGGGATGCCTTTTATAGACCAAGCTGACGACATTTTTGCTCAACACTTTAAATATTTCACCCCACTCACTTATTGCTTGCATTGTTTCAGAGGGTTTGTCAGATATAATTTTAATCTCTGTTCCTTAATAGGTTAGGTGTTTTTATCCTCTGAGTTCTTTCAGGATTTTTAATTCATTTTTGATATTCTGTGGTTTAAAAATTATTTTTGAGAGGTGGAGAGAGGGCAGGCACTTTTTTCTGTTAGGTGTTCTTTGAGCCTTTGGATTTGTGATTTGGAGTCTGATGTTAAATTGCCAAAATTCTCAGTCATTTCTGTTTCAAAATTTTCTTCTGTTCTTTTGTCTTTTTTCTCCCTCCTTCTGGTAATGCCATCACGAGTATGTTACATCTTTTGTAATTGTCATACATTTCTTGGATATTCTGTTCTATACTTATCAGTCTGTTCTATACTTATCTATCAGTTCTAAACTTATCTTTCTTTTTTGGATTTTTGAGGATTCTATTGATATATCTTCTAGCTCAGAGATTCTTTCCTAAATTGTGTCCAATCTGCTAATAAGTCTATCAAAGGAATTATTTCAATTCTGTCACAGTTCCTTTCTTTTACATATAGCCTTTCTTTTTGATTCTTATGATTTCCATTTTCAAGCTTACATTACTCATCTGTTCTTGCATGCTGTTTAACTTATCCATAGAACCCTTAGCATATTTACCATAGATGTTTTTTAAATCCCTGTTCTGATAATTCCAACCTCACTGCCACATCTAGTTCTGATGTTTGCTCTACCTCTTAAAATTGTGAGAATTTTTGCCTTTATACCATTATTGATAGATGAACATGATGTAACAGGTAAAAGGAACTGCTGAATTGGACCTATATCAATTTGTGGTGGTGGGATGTATTTGTTAGGGGGTACAATGTATACAATGATTAGGTCTCAGTCTGTTAATGAGAAAATGCCTCTGAATTTTGAACTTCACAAGTGTTTCTGCTTTCTTCCTTCCTCCTTAGGTGTTATAAGTTAGCCAAAATGGGCAGTAGCTGGGTATTTCCCAATCTTCAGGATCAGTTAAGTTCTGATAATGCCCTAGCAGATTAGGATCTGGTTAGCTAGTTTTCCCTAAGATGAGGTGTTGTTAGGAGGTGTAGAATGCTCTGGTGCATTTTAAAGTGATTCTTTCTCTCCTTCTTCTGTTAGAATCCAAGGGAATTTTCTCCAATATTTACTGTAAGAATCTGGTCAAGCTTCTGAAGTTAAAACTCACAATATTGTGGAAGCCTAATTAATACTGGGTTCTTTGATTTTTTTTTTTTAACTCAGAGTTATTCACATTGAACTTACAATGATTTGTCAGTTACAGTTCAGATTGTCCTGCCTCAGCATTGGTTTCTGCAGCAGGACTTGTGAGTCTCTACGTGGGTAGCCATGCTGCTGCTAAGTCGCTTCAGTCATGTCTGACTCTGTGCGACCACATAGACGGCAGCCCACCAGGCTCCCCCATCCACGGGACTCTCCAGAAGAGAACACTGGAGTGGGTTGCCATTTCCTTCTCCAATACCTGAAACTGAAGAGTGAAAGTGAAGTCACTCAGTCGTGCCCAATGGCTCTGTTTATCTACAGACTTCCCAGGTCGTGCTGGTTGTAAAGAACCCACCTGCCAATGCGGGAGACATAAGAGACACAGGTTGCATCCCTGGGTCAGGAAGACCCCCTGGAGGAGAGCATGGCAACCCACTCCAGTATTCTTGCCTGAAAAATACCATAGACAGAGGAGCCTGGAGGGCTACAGTCCATGGGGTCGCAAGGAGTCAGGCACAACTGAAGCAACTTAGCATGCAGCACACACACATACACACACACACACACACACACACACACACACATGTAGCCTTAAGAAAAAAGGAAATCTTATCATTTTGAACAGCATGGATGAACCCAGAAGACATCATTATAAGCAGAATAAGCTTGACAGAGAAGGAAATACAGTATGATCTCACTTATATGTGAAATCTGTAAAAGAAATCAAATTCACAGAAACAATGAGTAGAATGGTGGTTATCAGGAAAGAGGCATGGTCAGTGATTAGAAGCCTTCAGTTATAAGATGAATAAGCTCTGGGGTTCTGATCTACAGCATGGTGACTATAGTTAATCACGCTGTACTGTATACTTGAAGTACCCTCTGGTATGATCTTTTGCATGCTAGGTTTCAAGCAAAGTAGGTTCCTCTGGGGAAATCTTTGAAAGTCTCTGTTCATTTGGACGACTTTTTCTTCTGGGCAAAATCTCTGAGCCATTGCTGCAGAATCATGAGCATGTCAGTGATCCGCTTCCATTGGATTAATACTTCTGATCATGAGAAAAATGTTCAGTGAACACAACAACCTCTGCTTTTGTAAATTTACTTCTGCAAGAGTGAAACCTGTGGTCATGAGTGAACTGATATAGGGACCGCACACGCCCCAGTATCTTCATCTGCCATGCCTAGAGCTGGGCATCTCGTCTATGAGCAGAGTTTAAGAGTAGGAAATCAACACTTGTTTCTATGCTGAACTTGCAGGAATTTATTCTTTGGAACTTGGAGATGGTGAGAAAAGAGAAATGCTTCTGGCTTACTCTTCTTAATAAGAAACATATCCCATGACTATGACCTCATGGTGCTATTGATAGTTACTATAGCATAATAGCTCTGCATAACATTCCTATGTCTTGCTTATGTTGTATCTGGAAGTTTGTTCTGCTTGATCATCTTCAACTTAAATGGTTAAGATTTTTAAAAAATAATATTCTCAGTATTCATCCAGCTCTCTCCCTTCCTCTGTCTACAAATCCACTATCTACATCCGTGTCTCTATTGCTGCCCTGATAATAGGTTCATCAGTACCATCTTTAAAAAAATATGTATATATATATATATATATATATACACACACACACACACACTAATACATGTGTGAAACAGACAGTGGGAAGCTGCTATGTAACACAGGGAGCCCAGCCCACTGCTCTGTGTTGACCTGGAGGGCTGACATGGGGGTAGGGATAGGAGGGAGGCTCAAGAGGGAGCCGTATATATACCATACTTATGGCTGATTTGTGTTGTTGTATGGCAGAAACCAATACAACACTGTAAAGCAGTTATAGACCAACTGAAAAATATTTAAGGAAAAATAAAAAATATTTTTTAAGAGCTATAGCAGTTCTCTGGGTAGCAAGTTCATGCAGCTCTTCATACTGCAATTATATGTCTCATAACATTTTTAACAGATAGAGTGCCTGATGAACTATGGATGGAGGTTCGTGACATTGTACAGGAGACAGGAATCAAGACCATCCCCATGGAAAAGAAATGCAAAAAATCAAAATGGCCGTCTGGGGAGGCCTTACAAATAACTGTGAAAAGAAGAGAAGTGAAAAGCAAAGGAGAAACGGAAAGATAAAGCATCTGAATGAAGAGTTCCAAAGAATAGCAAGAAGAAATAAGAAGCCTTCCTCAGTGATCAATGTAAAGAAATAGGAAACAGCAGAATGGGAAAGACTAGAGATCTCTTCAAGAAAATTAGAGATACAAGGGAAAACTTCATGCAAAGATGGGCTCGATAAAGGACAGAAATGGTATGGACCTAACAGAAACAGAAGATATTAAGAAGAGATAGCAAGAATACACAGAAGAACTGTACAAAAAAGATCTTCATGACCAAGATAATCACGATGGTGTTATCACTCACCTAGAGCCAGACATCCTGGAATGTAAAGTCAAGTGGGCCTTAGAAAGCATCACTACAAACAAAGCTAGTAGAGGTGATGGAATTGCAGTTGAGCTATTTCAAATCCTGAAAGATGAGGCTGTGAAAGTGCTGTAGTCAATATGCCAGTAAATTTGGAAAAGTCAGCAGTGGCCACAGGACTGGAAAAGGTCAGTTTTCATTCCAATCTCAAAGAAAGGCAATGCCAAACAATGCTCAAACTACTGCACAATTACACTCATCTCACATGCTAGTAAACTAATGCTCAAAATTCTCCAAGTCAGGCTTCAGCAATACGGGAACCATCAACTTCCAGTTGTTCCAGTTGGATTTAGAAAAGGCAGAGGAACCAGAGATCAAATTGCCAACATCTGCTGGATCATGGAAAAAGCAAGAGAGTTCCAGAACAATATCTATTTCTGCTTTATTGACTATGCCAAAGCCTTTGACTGTGTGGATCACAATACACTGTGGAAAATTCTGAGAGAGATGGGAATACCAGACCACCTGACCTGCCTCTTGAGAAACTTATATGCAGGTCAGGAGGCAATAGTTAGAACTGGACATGGAACAACAGACTGGTTCCAAATAGGAAAAGGAGTATGTCAAGGCTGTATATTGTCACCCTGCTTATTTAACTTCTATGCAGAGTACATCATGAGAAACACTGGGCTGGAAGAAGCACAAGCTGGAATCAAGATTGCTGGGAGAAATATCAATAACCTCAGATATGCAGATGATACCACCCTTATGGCAGAAAGTGAAGAGGAACTAAAAAGCGCCTTGATGAAAGTGAAAGAGGAGAATGAAAAAGTTGGCTTAAAGCTCAACATTCAAAAAACGAGGATCATGGCATCTGATCCCATCACTTCATGGGAAATAGATGGGGAAACAGTGGAAACAGGGTCAGACTTTATTTTGGGGGGCTCCAAAATCACTGCAGATGGTGATTGCAGCCATGAAATTAAAAGATGCTTACTCCTTGGAAGGAAAGTTATGACCAACCTAGATAGCATATTCAAAAGCAGAGACATTACTTTGCCAACAAAGGTCCATCTAGTAAAGGCTGTGGTTTTTCCAGTGGTCATGTATGGATGTGAGAACTGGACTGTGAAGACAGCAGAATGCCGAAGAATTGATGCTTTTGAACTGTGGTGTTGGATTAGACTCTTGAGAGTCCTTTGGACTGCAAGGAGATCTAACCAGTCCATTCTAAAGGAGATCAGTCCTGGGTGTTCTTTGGAAGGACTGATGCTTAAGCTGAAACTCCAATACTTTGGCCACCTCATGGGAAGAGTTGACTCATTGGAAAATACCCTGATGCTGGGAGGGATTGTTCGCAGGAGGGAAAGGCGATGACAGAGGATGAGATGGCTGGATGTCATCACCGACTGGATCGACGTGAGTTTGAGTGAACTGCAGGAGTTGGTGATGGACAGGGAGGCCTGGCATGCTGCAATTCATGGGGTCACAAGAGTCGGACACAACTGAGCGACTGAACTGAACTGGGCAAGTTTGGGAAAGAACTTGAAATGGATTCTTCTACTTGCAAAATTGCTACCAAAACTAAGGATCCAGATTTTAAATCATAGATTTTTTTCAGAGTGAAGGACCATTAGAAAAGAAACCAACAGTGAGAAAACATCATATCTATCATTCTAAATGTGTCTACATTGGTTGAGACTATTCAAATAGTGCCTGTTTTTATTTATGATATTGAATAATTACAGTAATGATGTGAAAAGCAATTAAATTTATTTCAGAGACCACCTTGGATTAGACAAGGAAAAACATGGAAATGGAACTTAGAAGTGAAAGTGAAAATAAATATGTTACATCAATAAGTATTCTCAGATAAACTTTAACTTTGTGTAGTAAAAATATATGATACCCTCTTTATGCTAAATTCAAATTATGTAAGCCAACTTTCTATGGTTCCAAGCTACGCAATTTTAAATGATCTGATTGTGTTGTATTTTGCAGAAGGTATACAATTGTCAGTGACCCATGTGACACAACTCCACAGAATCATTTTGATCTCCTGCTAGAAAGTTGCTCTTTGCTATCATAAAGAATGTTAACTGAGTTTATTTTTCTTTATTTAAACATGTGATGCATTTTTCTTTTTATTTTATCAGACTCTTTTACCTCTGAAGCAGAGACAATTTTTAATTTATTAATCCACTCATTAACTACAATTTTCCTATACTCTGCATGTCAGATAGTTAAACTAGACAATAAACCGTAAATAATGCCTTCATGTCACTCCGTCTATTTAACCCGACTATCTTTGACCTGAAAAGGAATCAATTATGTTCCAAAAGCTCGAAAACTTGAACTAACAACTAATGGTTAAAAACATTGTTTTTGTAACATGATGCTCAAACTGATTATTTTTCAAATGAGGCATGAAATTCCCTATGTCAAATTAAATTTTTTAAATGAATGACATCATTTGCTTGATAATGACCTATCCTATGCCAAAGTTTATGTACAGTATAACTAGCTACTATTTTAGGATATATAAAAGTTGGAATGAGGAAGGTATGTCAAAATGCAAGTCTTACAATGAAAGCACATCTATTTCTGCCTACAGGCTGTGATTCTTTTTCAATAAAGAATGTTTGAACAACTTTCACTGGTAGCGTGCTGTTGCTCTCTGTTCAAGGATTAATTAAAACATGTTCCAATAAAAACCTCCAGCATGAATACATGGAACCAGAGCATGTTCTGTGTGCTGCACCTTCTTGTGTGATAAGCTATACTTTCCTTCAATGGATACACATTGCTTTCGTTTTTAGAACTATTAAGCCAGGATAATTATGGAACAATCTAGGCAATGTTCAATAGCCCATGCAGATGCCTGACAGGGCATGTTGTCTCTTAATTAGGAAGTTGAATGCCTAATGCTTGTATATTAACTGGAATAATTGAATAGATGTTTTACATTTCTTTCACTTTCACCAACATCAAAGCTAGACTAGCTAGAATCATGTGTTTCAAACAGAAAAAACTAGAGTTTTCTATGTTACATAAGAACAAAGGATATTGTTGAATATTATATTGAGCAGATATTGTCTTAATAATTTTGCTTACATATTTTAGCCAAATATTCAATGTGGTATTTTACAGGTTCTGATATAGCCTGTATCTCTTTCTATTGCTACTGGAAATTGAAGTTAGATGTTTCACTTTTTTTTTTTTCCTACATATCTGTTCTAATTAGGTTGTGTAAACATTAAATTTGTGTGAGAAGTGTGTCGCTGATATAGTATAAACATCCGTATTGCTTATATTTAAAATGCTTGATAACTTAGTGTTTATTCACAACTATTAATACAAAAGCTGTTTTTAAACATAACAAATTGCTCTCTATTAGGAATACACATAATGACCTATTTCCATAAACATTTTTCATAAGAGATATCTTGATGTGCAAAACCCTGCAGACATTTTATGGAAATTAGACAATATTGTGCAGGAGTACATCAGAGCCATATTGTTTTTGCTTAATATTCTGAGAGGTGGATTATTTTTGCTTGATATATAATGCAAATAAAGGACCCTAAGTAGAGGTGAATATGAGCCTTTGTATGTTTCAATATATTTCTCCCTTTATTTTGCTCATGCACTTGGTTTATTTCTAAGATTTTATACACAAAACAAAAAAGATATTATTTGGGAACTATGTGCTAGATGTACTCTCAAATGCACAATCAGATTAATGTTGATTATAAACAATAAGAATTGCCTTCATGAGCTCAAAAAGTCTTAACAGGTATGAGTTTTGGTAAAAAGAAAAAAAGAATATTTAGCCATCCAAATGGCCTATATTATTTAACTCAATTTTTTGAAGAAAAAATATAAATTTTGTCTTACACTGGAGAGTTGTGGGATTTAGAAATGTTTAATGTGAGACAAAGATATGCATATCAGCTTTTCTCCTAAATAATATGAATTATTTCACATTAGATTAATGTGATAGTCATGAAAAGCATAGGGAGTAGAAGCTGTGTAGAAAAACAAAGCTATAATTCAGAAGAAGATGAACTCTCCTTGTAAAAAAGAGTTGAACATCATAAACTATTCTAATTTTGTGTTATAATTCAGAAATGCTGACACTCTTTCCATTTGTAAGCAGCCATTCAGCATCTCCTATTTTTTGCAGTTTATTTTGCCATTTTAAAATCAGAAAACCCATATGAATATATTAGGTTGACTTAAATAATATATCAACTCTTCTCTTGTCTTTTTTGTAAGAATATATATAATAAATAAATAATAAACGTATCAGCCCATGTTTGATGGGAAAAGATATATACCATAATGAAAAGAGAAGAGAAATATTATTAATAGAACAGGAAATGCTCAATACCCAATAGTCATTCCTTCTAAATAACAACAACAACAACAAATTGAGTCGCATTAATGTATTCAACAAAGCCTTGGTGACATATCAGATGCCATCTGTCATTACATGCTTATTATGTTGTTGGAATAGAATTATAAGGTTTTGCTGACAATTGCTACAGAACATAGTATGTCACATTCTTCTCTTTTTGTTTTATGGGGTAGGCTGTATTTCATTTCCACTTAGTCTACAGACAGCCTAAAGAAAAAAATATATATATGAATCATACTAAAATTGAACTAAGAAATCACATTCTGTGACTCCTTAGATATATAACTAGAAATAGAAACATTCCCCTCTTTGATCCCTTGTTCCTTTCACTATCTTCTTTTTTATGGATATAATTTTATTTATATAAGTTTAGGAAAATATATTTTTAATTCAAAATGTCCTTTGTTTCCAAGCAATAAATTCTTTTGGAATGGAAATTTACAGAAAGAATTATTTACAGGAATCAACTATAATTACATATAATTCATGCTGCAGCTGCTTGTAATTGTAGTTTTCCCTAGGACCTTTCCCTACTTATAATCACCCGAGAATTGCTTCTTTCTAAATGGTTAATCGGAATAATAATTTTTCTATAACTAGATGCAATGGTATTAAACGATTAGTGAGACACTTTCTTCCTTATAATCAGATGGAAAAAATTTTGATTTGACAGAAAAAGTTTGATGAACACATACTATGTGTAGAAAACTGGCCAAGGTGATGCAAGTTAAGATGTAAGATATTAGGAAATGATACTCTCTATCCGAGAAAAAATTTTAAGTCTTGCCTGAAGATCAAAAACATAATCATACATAAAACAGTGTGAAAATACTTGTAACAGATAACACTGAAGAAGAACAAAATGCAGAATGTTCTTATTTTCCTATGTACAAGACCCATTTTTTCATAAAAACATAAAAGTTTAAAATGTCTTCAAATAAACTGGCTTAAGAGACTAATGTAATGCTAGCTAATTGCTGTGCATACTTATGTTGTTGGAGTTCCAAAGACTGTGTAATCCCGTGAAAATATATGAAGTTTGGAATTAATCAGAATGAAACTCACATCTAGCACTGACACTTCATGATTAAATGAACTACTTATTTGAGGCAAATCATTTACACTTTCTCAGGTGTCCTCTAATTAAAAAAGATAACTATCTATCTCTTAATTATTAGAAAGATTAATTCAGACACTGTACATGAAAGCCCAACTTATAGCACATCCAGGAATAATAGGCTATTGCAATGGCAGAATCCTATAAGAGGAACTGTGGATAGTGCTTCGTTGTCTTTTAAGCACTAGAATCTTTTATTATAGTAATAATCATAGGATTAATATTCTCTATTTATATGCAATACCTAGAGGTGCCTTTCATTCAGGAATTCATGAAGAAAACAAAAGTATTTCCTGAGAGCGACTGAATGCATATTATACATTAAAATATATGTACATTCTAACAAATACACAGACACATACATATTTGTTTCTATATAACAAACATAAAAGATTGTTCAAAGATGTTTAGTTTCTCCATCTTTAGAAACATAATGATACCCTTTAGAACCTGTTCAGTCTAGGCGATCTTCTGTGTGTCTGTTAGAGAATTCTTAAAAGTTTCTGAATAGACTCAAAGTACAGACTCTCTGAGTTGAGTCTCTCAAAACAGTATGCCTCTTGATGTTCATGTCCTATGTAATTACCGTCTTTTTGTTTATGGCTTTGCCCTAAGACTCATTTTGAACAATAGAGTCCAATGAAGTGACTCCATGAGACTTCCAAGAATAGGTCATTTAAAAAGCCTCATAGTTTCCTCCAGGGTCTCAAGAAAACCTTGCTCTTTGAGTGGCTGGACAACTACTTAAGGGACCCAACTACCTTGAGACAAATACAGATACCCCAGATGTGGCCTTCATTGTCAAAGAGAGATTTCCATACCTGCTATGTGACTGGATAGGTTTATGAAAATTCTGGCTTTCCCAGGAATTGCTAGAAGGTTCTGACATTCCCTGGTGGCTCAGACAGTAAAGCGTCTGTCTACAATGCAGGAGACCTGGGTTTGATCCCTGGGTTGGGAAGATGCCCTGAAGAAGGAAATGGCAATCCACTCCCGGACTATTGCCTGGAAAATCCCATGGACAGAGGAGACTGGTAGGCTACAGCCCCTGGTGTCACAAAGAGTCAGACACGACTGCGCGACTTCACTTTTCTGACATCCCCATCTCATGGGCAGCAAAGTTTTTTTCTCATGACCCTTATGTTGATGAATGAGAGACAGGAAACTGTAAGAACAGGTGATAAACTGCTTGCTCTTCTTTCCTCCTGATGGGCTACTCCAAGATGCTCGGTTTCACATGGTCTCCAGGAATATAGCCCAAGAAACTCAGAAACTAGCTGTGTTTATGGAGAATGGATGGCTCACTCAGTAATAAACCTTGTGTCACTGAGCTTGCCTACTCCTGTTTTCTCACTTCTCTTTTTTACTCATTGTTATCTGTCTGATTGTCCCTGCCAATAAAACAGTAATAGGAAAGATTTCGGAGCTTCCCCAGTGGCTCAAGAGGCAAAGTATCCACCTGCAGTGCAGGAGAGGTAAGAGACACTGGTTCAATCCCTGGGTTGGGAAGACTCTCTGGAGGAGGAAATGGCAACTCGCTCCAGTATTCTTGCCTGGGAAATCCCATGAACAGAGGAACCTGACGCGCTCTAGTCCATGGGTTTGCAAAGAGTCAGACACGACTGAGCATTCAAGCAAAATATATTTTAAAAAAAATAAATAAATAAGGCAAGCTTTGGCCACAGCCTCCATTTTCTAGGGAACCTAGATATGATCGCCAGAAAAGGGACATTATAAAATACTTAAACTGACCTGTGCAAGGATAGATTAGAGTGCAATAGACTGAAATCTTAGACTTTAGTGACTTTAAAATTTTATTTTGAAAGTTTTACATTTCCCCAAATATTTTGGAAGTCTAACATTTTCTAAGCTTAAATGTTTTAGCTTGGTGTTTTAGTAGCCACCAGGTCCCTGTTCTTCCATATGAATAAAATTGCGGTCCACTCTGGGTTTGGTTTGAGATACAAGAGGCAAAATACTTTTTGTTGTAAGTATGCTCAGTTTCAACCCTGCTTTTATATTTAGGATGAATTCAAACTTAAATGTGAGTAGTATTAAAGCCATCTAAAAAAGAGTGGATATACATGTATGTGTTAATATAACTGATTCACTTTGCTATAAAACAGAAACAAACACAACATTGTAAATCAACTAGACTCTAATAAAGATTAATAAAAAATAAAGTTCTCATTTAAAAACGACTGTCAGCACTATAATGAGCTCTCGTGACTTATATTAAAGGGAATGTGATATTGCATAAGAGAGGTCATTTTCTTCTGTAAATGTAAACATTTTATGAGGCAGGAAAAGTGCCACTTGAGTCTATACCTCAGCATATCCAAGACCAGGGCTGAAAGTCAGGAGAATTAGCTGCTGGTGCTTAGGGTTTAGAAAGTGCTGAAGGGACGAAAGGCCGACGTGTTGGCTCCAGGTTAGTTCTTATGATCAACTATTCTTTTTATCTTTCCCTAAGACCACCTCTCTCGTTTGCTGCAGAGCATAGGAGGGCTAGGGGGAGGGGGCCAAGAAGGAGTTAGAATGTTTGATTTCAAATAGGAAATGGAATTCCTCAGATGATGGCCCTGTAGCAATGAGAAAAAGCATATTAGCTTAAGTAGACTGGGGAGGGAGGCAGAGGATAGGGGCACCAGAATTATTCCCATAATTTAAAACATTAAAAGTAAATCAAGACAATGGACTGTTCCGTGTTTAGACCTGTGCGATTTCTGGCCCCTTTTCCACACGTTTTTCTTTTGTTTATCTCCTGAGAGATGCCCACATGTGTACAATACAAAGAACTGACTCATAAAAGCAGAGGCCCGTTAGCCTCCCTGAGGACCAATTAATGATGCTCCAAGTCTTATGGGCAGGCAGATAAAAAGGATAGAGAGAGTGAAGGGAAAGAGGATGAATACTCAACTAGAGTAGGGCAGGATTTCTTTTTTCAGATGTTGGAAGGGACTTCTTTAGCTATTCTTATCTAACTTCTTCGGGGTTTGTGGTTTTTTTTTTCTTTCCTATTTTTTCCCCTCTCTCCACTGCTTCTGTAGTCCCCCTACTTGCAATATGAACAGAGAGAAAAGTCGTACTTCAAAATATCAATTAGACTTTCATCCGAACTGATGACTGCACGAGCCTAGTTGGAGAAAAAATTTTAAAAAAGGCCATTTAGAATGTTTCTTCTCCTCCTTTCATATATTGGCAGTTTTATTGATAGGTGCTTGAGTTTGTATTACCATTTGTATCTCCAAGCTGGATATTACTGTGAATTGCAAGGAGCTTTGTAGTTCAACCTTTAACTCCAATCTCACCCCCTACGAGTCCACAGGCCTTTGAACAGCCACAGAGTGGCACTTTGAAATCAGGAGTTGAAAGTGTTTGACATGGAAAGGGGAGCTTGAAAGTCTTGCTCTTTGAACCTTTTCTTTTCAAAGTCCCACAGAAAGTACAGGCGGGACAATAATAGGCAGTCTAGGGGGCTCTCTGAAGAGGGGCTCTGTGGTAATGAGGTTTTAAGTGTTTCCCTGGCTCCATCCCATTCTGTTTCCTCTGCATGAGGAAATTAAAGCTGTCTTAAAGATAACACAGTCACCTTTGGGTGGCAGTAGTTGGATTTCTTAAGAATAAAAAAGTTAATTCATTGTTCAATGACTTTGTGAGAAACAGCCAGCCAGCCAGTGAAGACTAGAAAGTAGACATCACAATTCTCTCTGGCCCAGGGAAGCTGGAAGAATGTAGCATGATATTTCAAAACTTTCCAGTGACCAGGAAGAGGCTGCAAAAGGGATGAGCAAATCGGACTCCATATTGGATTTTCTTTTCACTCTAACTTTTATATTCTATTGCTTTTACTACTAGCTAAAAATGTTCCTCTAGTTTGAAATGTATAGGATAACCCATTCTCAAGTCATTGACCTTTAAAGGTATAACACTTTTCCATTCATGTAGTGAAAAAGTTGCAGAAAGAGAATAACTTTTGTCTTGTTGAAGCCTCATAGGAATATCTTGACCAGACCCACCTGGGCAGCTGCAGCAATGAAGGATCCTGACATCAAGAAATTTGATTCAACTAGCTACACCCCTCCCCTTTTAGTGTAAAAGTAGCCTGAATTCTAACTCTGGTAAAATGGTATTTAGGGACATTAGTCCACCATCTTCTCAGTCTGCTGGCTTTTCTGACAAAGTTTTCATTCCTTGCTCCTGCAACTCATCTCTAATTTATTGGCCTGTCCTGATTTGGTAACAGGGTGATTTCTGAAGCTACTGAAGGGAAGATGTGCTGCTTACCTTTACCTGAACAGGGGTTTGGTCACTACTGTGGCATGACCACACTTTACTGCTTGGCTGAGAACTGGATTAAATTCTAAACCCATCATTGGTTTTAAAACCAAATTCAGATCTTTGATGAGTATGGTGAGGTAAGACCGTGCCTTAAGCTTTGGGACAGTTTAACTCAAGGTCAACAGAATGAAAAGGTGAAGTTGCAAACAGCTCTACATGTATTTTCTGTCTTATTGGACATCCTTTGAGGATGAAGATGCTTCCATCACAGCAGTCTTTAAAATATACATCGTATCTTTCATGAAGTCTTCCTTTCCACCAGTGTACACTCCCTTTGTACCAAATCCATTATCGTGATGGAATGCAGAAAGCAAAACAGATTGCAAAAATAAGCAATGTGTGAGATTGAATTTGATGTATTAAAAATAACAATTTATCAATACATTTGGTCTGGTGGCTAAGAAAATCAACAGATAACCATATCAGATGGAAATTTAATCAGTGTTAAATTTGAAAAAGGAAAATCAACAAGAATATTTATTAAGCACCTAATATGTGACTGACACAGTATGTTCCAATGTGCTTTACAGATGTTTTCCTATTAGCCTTCTTTATAACCTAGAGATAGGTATGGTTATCCCTAGTTTATGGATGACCTTGAGAGTTGTAGACGGTAAGTAGCTAAAACATGATCATAATGCTAAAAAGTAGTGAAATCAAAAATTTACATCCATCATTGTGATTTCAGAATTCATGATTTTTGAATTGTATGGCAAATGGGTGGGTGTGTGCTCAGCCACTTCAGCCATGCGCAACTCTTTGCAACCCCATGAACTGTAGCCTGCCAGGCTCCTCTGTCCATGGCATTTTCCCAGCAAGAATACTGCAGTGGGTTGCCACGACCTCTTCCAGGGGATCTTCCTGACCCAGGGATCAGACTCGTGCCTCCTGCATCTCCTGTTTTACAGGCAGATTTTTTACCTCTGAGCCACTGAGGAAGCCCTATGGCAAATGAGCATCAGGAATTAATTCATAACAAAGACATATTTTGAGTAAATTATCTAGATCATTTATTATAACAATGACTATTAATCCCAGTTTTGTATCAGCAAATTGCCTTCTTAAATAAGGAGAAATTAAACACATTTAACATAGTTTTAAAGATTTCGGGGATTAAGAGTATATACCAAGTCCTAAGTGAAAACTCTTTCCAAACATTCTCATTAACCAACAATAATACATAATGCAGTTGTTGAAAATGATTGAAATGCACAGAGTCTGGAAATAGCTACCTGAATCCTTTATATAAATACCTTTTAATTATCTCTATGATTACTATGAATCTAAAAGCAAGTTTTCATTAGAACATGACATTTTGCTGTGTTCCAATACCAAAGTAATTTATGCTATTTTTGTGGCCATTCCTGAAGGATGAAAAAAAACCTGGACTAAAATATAAGAACTCTCTGGGTTGCTATGGTTCATTAATTGAATAAAGAGTACCTTTTTTTCCTGTGCTTTGAAATCCAAAAAACACATATTTATTTTCTATCATGAAATGGTGTTTTCTTTGCATAGCTAACGTTCACTATACTGTGACTACATAAGAGTGAGTTAAAAATAATGATCGTTACTCTAATAAGCATAGACCCTTGTGAAATCCCTTCTCGCAGTAGATTGTTTTATTCCCTCCACAGTTTCTTGAATAACTAATTTGTAGCTCAGTGTTTTCTATGTTCTGACCTATTTGAAATACAAGCACTTTGTTATAATAAAAAAAATTAGTTTGAGCACAAATATTTACAAACATATATACATAAATGTATTGTTTATATATATATATATATATACATACATACATACACCTATGCACCATATTAAATTAGCAAAGGTCTTGGACACAGACTGCTTAGACACTGGGTCCTGGTTCAGATATTTCTTAACTGTGCAACTTTGGGCAAGTTACTTAAGCTCTCTGTGTCTCTCTTTATTCAATTGCAAAATGGTGATAGTATAGCATATTCACAGAGAAGTTGTGAAAATAAATGAGGAAACAAAAATAGTGCCAATGAAAGCTAGCTGCTATTGTTATTAAAGGTATCATGACTTTATTTGTTCTAGTGACCTAGTAACCATAGATACCAAAAATTTAAATATAGCTGTAAATAATATGACTGTCATACATCTCATTTTTTTAAATTTGGGAAACACTGAATAATCATAATTATGCTGTTTTTAATCCATTATTATCATTATAGTTGTTACTACTGATAAACTAAGTAACTAAGACAGAAAGCATAGATAGTCAACCCAAGGGCAATTATAAAAGTTTAATTATTATTAGAACATTTTTTTCTAACTAAATTTTATTTTACTACAATACTGATGATAAGAAAAACAAGCAAATAATAATTGGGCCAATTCTAGGGTGGGTGATGGGTATGCACCATCTCAAGAAGACCGTTGATTAGGATTCTGTTTTACAATATAACTAAAATGTGTGTCTGCGTGTTTATTCAATATAATAGAGTCTACTTTAGAAATATACAGACTATTTACACTCACACACACACACAAAATCACATTTTTTTCTTCCCAAATCATGAGATTGCATAAAAATGTGTTAAAGCAGAGGTGCAAGTTTGGAAAACAGAGGAAAGAAAACTGTAAGAAGTCTATGTGGGTGAATATAACAAAATAACTGCTAAGACAATGTTTTAAAAAATTAACTAAAAATCAGTATGTTTCTCTTTGTAACAAAGTTATTTCAGTTTATTTGAAGTCTTAGAAGACTAATGCTAATACATTAATTTCTTCATTTGCCATTTCTCATAACAATTATATATGCTGACATTGGCAGTTCTTTACATATCATTCTGTTATCTGAATTCCAGACACAAAACACTTTAAACAGTCAGTACTCAATGAAAATTTCTTCCTAGGATCTTGTAATTTTTACACAACATAAAATCACTTATTTTATAGGATAGTCAGTTCTGATAGAGGTTGGAAAGTTTATGAAATTTAAAAATATTTTATTTAATTTGAAAATGCAACATCTTCATCATGTTTTTACCATTTTCCTATCATTGAAGGGGTTCATACTCTCCTTTAATTGAAAAACTATTTATATAACCTAGTGTATGTTGCACATATAAAATAGATACAGATAAAATATTAACATAGGTATTGATATGCAAAGTTGTTGTCATACTAGCACTTTTCATTCTAGAATATTTCTTTTCCTGATAGACTTAGTGAACTATTTAATTGATGACTATGTTTCTTCCTGATGACTCAATAACATTGTAGTTTCAAAATAAACATTTTTTCTTACAAAACAATCAGGCATCTTCATAATAGAAACTAAAAGGCATAATTCTTATAATCTAAAAGGACTAAATGTTATTTAGAGAACAGCACACAAAATTCACATCATATGCAAATTTCCCTCCTCCATATTTACTTGTTTGTCAAACCACATAATAAGAAAAATCTAAGTAATTATGGATTAATTGCACTCCATGTGCCAGACTGAATCTTTTCAGAGTGAGCTGGGAAGTCTGAGTGTCTTTCACAGGATCTCAATTTTTACATAGATAAGATGAGGTTTCCTAAAATTATGGTTTAGAAAATGCTTTTTAAAATTTATGAAACAAGTAGTCATAGGTGTTCAACATGATTCTCAGATTTTCAAAATGGTAATCTTCCAACCAACTTTTTAAAATGACCAGGTATGTCCCATAAAGCTTGATAATAATAAAAATTCCCTGACCCAGCCCTGGAGTTTCTGACCCTTTCAGTCTTCAGTTCAGTTCAGTCACTCAGTCATGTCCAACTCTATGTGACCCCATGGACTGCAGTACGCCAGGCCTCCCTGTCCATCGCCAACTCCTGGAGTTTACTCAAACTCATGTCCATGGAGTCGGTGATGCCATCCAACTCATTGAGAATGGTGATGCCATTCTCTGTTGTCCCCTTCTCCTACCCGCCTTCAATCTTTCCCAGCATCAGGGTCTTTTCCAATGAGTCAGTTCTTTGCACCAGGTGGCCAAAGTATTGGAGTTTCAGCTTCAGCATCATCCTTCTAATGAGTATTTAGGACTGATTTTCTTTAGGATGGACAGGTTTGATCTCCTTGCTGTCCAATGGACTATCAAGAGTCTTCTCCAAAACCACAGTTCTTGGATATAAACAAAAAATCTGCAGAGCCAACCATCTTACAATTTGAATGTGTTGCTAGATTTATGAAACACAAGTCTCAAAACTTTTTCTTCTAAAATATTACTATTATGTCTATATTATAAATTACTTTTAAAGGAAAAATATTAAAGAATTTGAGTTTTCATTGAGAATAACCTATCTTTCAACCTTCCTGCTTTACTTACTGTTGATTAGACTGGAAAATAAACTAAAAACAATGGCAAATCAAATTGAGTAACTCTTCCTCCAAAGAATTTTTGCATAATTTGAAATAACATTATTAGGTGGATGGAGCTGAAAGATCCCTCAGAACTCTTGTGTTTCCTAAATGAGTTGAGATGGATGAGCTCTGGAATGAATATTTTAAGTACATTGAGAGATTTAACTATTAATATATTTTCTTTTCATTCCTTTGTTGTTGTTGTTGTTGCTGTAATATGGATTAGCACTTCACAATAGCCATTATTATTACCATGCTCAGCAGCAATTGCAAGGGATCATAATTCAAAAGATTAATGGCAAGTGCTCTGAGGATTGACTTCTTAGTTTCAAATCTTGGCTCTACTACAAAATTGCTCTGTGACTTTGGGTAAGTTGAATCATTGATTTCTAGTTTGAAAGTATCAGTATAAAATCATTATTTACCTCACAGAGTCCCGGCAAAGATCACCTGAAATAATACACATGAAGTTCATATTTTATTGCTTGGCATGAAAAATTTTAATATATATTATCTCTCTGATTATTATTATCATATTTATGAATTGAGCCACATTAAAAGAAACCTCAAAACAAAACTGAAGTACATTCTGTGACACTGCTGAATAACTAGTCCATACATTCTTTCACTGAAAAAGTATTGCCTACAGAAAAGTCTATCTTCTCTGTTGTCCCAAGAGTATACTACATTAGCATTTCATTATAATTGTTAACAATAGTTTTGTATATTTTTTTCTCATTTAGATTTTGTTATTAAAAGTATGCATACTACTAAAAGAATCACTTGTAACAAACAACAGCAGTCCTATCCCCCTTTAGCTGGCTAATATCACCATTTCTAGACAGAATAATCTTCAGCTACAAGAGGTCCACATATAGCATGACACTGCTGGGCAATAAAAAGCATTGTGCAAGGTGACATTATTCAAAATCATCTTCATAAACAATGGGAAGATTATAATTCTGTGGCCTTTAAAACTGTCAAAATACTGAAAACCTTTAGTGTCAGTTATGACTATATAGGAAAATGAAAAAAAAAAGTAAAAGTAATATTTAATTACAAAATTGCAATTTAAAACAGTAGAAACATTGAAACCAGAATTTTGTTTAAATAAATCTTGTTGATTTGTTTTTTATTTTGGCTGTGCTGGGTCATCCTTGCAACATGTGGGCTCTCCTTGTGGTATATGGGCCTTCTCTAGTTGTGGAGCACAGGATCTAGAGCATGTGGACTCAGTAGTTGCAGCATGCATGCTTAGTTGTCCTGCAGTATCTGAGATTTTAGTTCTCTGATCAGGGTTTGAATCCATGTTGCCTGCCTTGGACGGTGAATTCTTAACCACAGGACCACCAGCCAAAGTCCCTCATCAACAGCATTTTGAACCGTGCTTGTTACCTCCTTGTAAAACATACAATATAGAGCAAGCATCTTTTCAATGCTTTTCTGAGTTGTCCTTCTTTTATCAGCATCAGTTCCTCTGAGTGATCCATTTTGTCACAACCACATTCCTATTTATATCAAGAAATTATCTTCAGCTAAATTCCAATGAATGGAAACCTTGAGCCTCTTAAACCACAGCAGTATTAAAGCATTCACACCGTCTACTATTTTTTTCTATAATCCATTTATGCTGATTCAAAGTTCACTTGCAGCCTTATAACTCTCTGTTTACTTGTGCACTTTCATCTTGTGTACCATTTACCTGTTTGATTATTCATTCTTGTAAAATGTCACATGGATTTGTCATTGGAAGACAAGGAAGTAAAGCATCTCCACTCTTCTGTGTGTTTAACAGGTCTGCAGTAACCAATCACCAACAGAATTTGAAAGTTGTGATACAATCAGTCACAGATCATGATGGGCAGCTAATATTTACATTATTGTTTGCATACTAAAGAGCAAGCAGTGGAGTTTTTACATTATGCTATTATTCACAATTATTAATAGTTTATATGATAACAAATTTGAACCGGGTCTTAGGGAAGTGGTGTCATTAAACGTGCTTACTGAACTTTGTGTGTTAGAAAACTGCAAAATGAGGACACATATTAATATTTTGACTAGATCTTTTGGAACTTACTTCCTTGCATCTAAATAGCATGGTTATATTTGTGCTTTTTTGTTTTATTTTTAACCATTTTCTTTTGACTTTCCACTACAGAAGAGGATATACAATGTTCTATTACCACCATTTCATTGTTGCTCCTATGCACGCCCATGCAAGTATGTGTGCACATACACACAAACACACACATATTCTGTCCCCATATATACACATATTTATATAATACTTTGGGTTTTGCCAGTTAAATTAGGCTAGATTATGCTGCAATAATAAACTATCCTGGTATCTCCATGGCTTAAAATAAAAGGTTTCATTTTTACGTTGTTGTTCTAGCAAAACCCAATGTTGATCCAGGACACTCTCCAAGACCATTGTCATAAAGGTGATAACTCAACAATTAAGACTGAAATAGGCTCCATAATTTAATAGTTGATTCCTTTGGAAAGTATGTCTTCTTCTGCCAATTCAGCCAGGAAATAGCACACTAAAGGGACCCACACAGGCAATTAAAGTCTTCAAATCAGAAGGGACATGGGTAACCTGTTTCCACAGCCTACTAGCTAGAAGTTATGATAAGGCTTTGCCTAACTTCAAGGAGCTAGGAAAATGTAATTCTCCTTTATTTCAGAGAAAGAGGGAAATCGGTTACAGCTGAGTAATGGAAGCTTCTTACTAGTTAGGCAGTAATCAGCATTCATATTATTTGAACTCTATGAACATTATTCTTACAGAGAAAAATACTATCTATAAAACATCTTCTCTCCTGATGAGTTTCCTCCCCCACTTCAGAATTGAAAATTGTCTTTACCCCCTTATTTTCCTAGGTATTTTTAATAATTCAATGCTTCACACCTTTTATTTGTCTAAATCTCAATACAGTAATAACTCATCAGCTCTTCTTGAAACATAATCCCATTTAGGAAATCTCTATGTACTGATCTTGCTTTACAACTATTGCACAATTCCGTATTATGGAATCTCCCTGCTTCATCTTCCATGTGTGTGTGCGTTTGTTAGTCGATCTGAATCTTTGTTAGTGTCTGAATCTTTGCGACCCCATGGACTGCAGCTCCCCAGGCTCCTCTATCCACAGAATTTTCCAGGCAATAATACCGGAGTGGGTTTCCATGCCCTTCTCCACGGGATTTTTCCGACCCAGGGACTGACCCAGGTCTCCCACATTGCAGGCAGATTCTTTACCGTCTGAATCAACAGGGAAGCCTTCATTCTCCACACCATTATTTTAATTTTCTCTTGAGTTGTGTCTCTGTTTTCTGTACCCTTTTTTTTTTCTCTCTTTGATTATATTATCTCACTTAGCTTGGTAGGCTGTTTTGTTTTGTTTATGGTTTCCTTTGCTATGCAAAGGTTTTTAATTCGATTAAGTCCCATTTGTTTATTTTTGCTTTTATTTCTGCTGCATTGGGAGACTGACTAAGGAAATATTGGTACAAATTTTGTCAGAGAATGCTTTGCCTATGTTCTCTTCTAGGAGTTTTATGGTGTCATGCCTTATATTTAAGTCTTTAAGCCATTTTGAGTTTATTTTTGTGTATGGTGTGGGGGTGTGTCTAAGCTCATTGATTTATGTGTGGCTGTCCAACATTTTCAGCACTACTTGCTGAACAGACTGTCTTTTCTCTATTGTATATTCCTGACTCCTTTGTCAAAGATTAATTGTTTACAAGTGAGTGAGTTTGTTTTGATATGAATTTTTTTGTGTGTTTGGAGCATCTTTTCTTTTCTCCCACTCTTCTGAAATTCTGCAATAATATTTTCCTTGGAGTTCGCCAATTTTCAACAATTGCTTTGTGCCTCTAGTAGGCCCTTTAATTTAGAAACTTGAGTTTTTGATTCTACTGAAATTTTTTAAAGTTTCATTCATTTCTTCCCCCCCCCCCCCCGTATTTTAATTTCTTTCTCCAGAACTGCAATCATGAAATATTGGATGCTTTTAATAGCTCTCTAATTTTTCCTCTAGTTTAACTATAACTTATGAGATATTTACTCAGAATCTTCTAACAAATTTCCCATAGTGTTTTTCATATCTGCTACTGTTTTTAATTTTCTGCTAATATTCATTTTAAATATGTATAATATTAATTTTGAGTTATCTGATGATATTAATGTTATTTTAAAGAATTGTATTATTGTGTAGTAACTGTTCCCTAAATGCTAATTCATTCTGTTTCTTAGAGACCTTCTTGGGTGTTTTGTGACCCTTCATAAGAAGAGGAATGGAAACTGAGAAATGGGATGTTTCTGATTGTGAGCTTTTTGTTTGAGACCCAGCTTCACATTTTTTTGGTGGAAACCTTCAATATTAATCAGTTCAGTTCAGTCACTCAGTTCTGTCCAACTCTTTGCAACCCAATGGACTACAGTGCAACAGGCCTCCCTGTCCATCACCAACTCCTGGAGTTTACTCAAACTCATGCCCATTGAGTCGGTGATGCCATCCAACCATTTCTCATCCTCTGTCATCCCCTTCTCCTCTCACCTTCAATCTTTTCCAATATCAGGATCTTTTCAAATGAGTCAGTTCTTTGCCAAAGTATTGGACTTTCAGCCTGAACATCAGTCCTTCCAATGAATATGCAGGACTGATCTCCTTTAGGATGGACTGGTCGGATCTCCTTGTAGTCCAAGGGACTCTCAACAGTCTTCTCCAACGCCACAGTTCAAAAGCATTGATTCTTCAGTGCTCAGCTTTCTTTATAGTCCAACTCTCACATCAATTCATGACTACTGGAAAAACCATAGCCTTGACTAGATGGACCTTTGTTGGCAAAGTAATGTCTTTTTTTTTTTTAATATGCCGTCTAGGTTACTCATAACTTTTCTTCCAAGGAGTAAGTGTCTTTTAATTTCATGGCTGCAGTCACCATCTGCAGTGATTTTGGAGCCCCCCAAAATAAATTCTCTCACTGTTTCCACTGTTTCCCCATCTATTTGCCATAAACTGATGGGACCAGATGCCATGATCTTAGTTTTCTGAATGTTGAGTTTCTGCCATAAGGGTGGTGTCATCTGCATACCTGAGATTATTGATATTTCTTCCTGCAATCTTGATTCTATCTTGTGCTTCATCCAGTCCAGTGTTTCTCATTATTTACTCTGCATATAAGTTAAATAAGCAGGGTGACAATATACAGCCTTGACTTACTCCTTTTCCTACTTGGAACCAGTCTGTTGTTCCATGTCCAGTTCTAACTGTTGCTTCCTGACCTGCAGGTCAGGTCGTCTGGTATTCCTACCTCTTTGAGAATTTTCCACAATTTGTGATGATCCACACAGTCAAAGGCTATGGCATAGTCATTAAAGCAGAAATAGATGTTTTTCTGAAACTCTTTTGCTTTTTCGATAATCCAACAGATATTGGCAATTTGATCTCTGGTTCTTCTGCCATTTCTAAAACCATCTTGAAAATCTCGAAGTTCGTGGTTCACGTACTGTTGAAGCCTGGCTTGGAGAATTGTGAGCATTACTTTACTAGCATGTGAGATGAGTGCAATTGTGTGGTAATTTGAGCATTCTTTTGCATTGCCTTTCTTTGGGATCGGAACAAAAACTGACTTTTTCCAGTCCCGTGGCCACTGCTCAGTATTAATACCTTTAGCATTTTCCTTGTAGCTGGATGTATTCAACAAGGGGAAGCCCTCAAATGTCCTGCCTGGAGGATAAAAATACGGTGGCCAGCTTTGAAGGAACCAAATGGATGAGAATAAGGTCTCCAAACTTAGTATGTAAATGTTAATCATTTGATTTCTGTTTGGGACTCTTGCCTTTTTGGCTTCTGTGATCCTTCTGTTTCACCCTGTTAAGTAATTGAGACTTTAATGTTCTAAGAGACAGAAGTGACTAGAAAATCTAAGTTCTTAAACAGATTTCAAGAAACCCTCTTCCCTTAGCTTGGTTCCACCTGTCTTTGAGGTGGTGTCTACCGCTCCCAGGACTTAAGCCTCTGCATTCTGTGGTTTATCAGGTCAGTGCTCAGTTTTCTGCTCCGCCAGCTGATCATTTAGCTCTCACAGGTCTCTCAACGTTGTTACCATCCGGCACTTGCTTTTCACAACCAAAATGTTATTTCTTCTCACATTCCTCACATTGTCCTTATTAGTTAATGTCTTTGAAATTTTCCTTTATTGTTTTTTTAATGGACTTTTAGTAGAAAGAAAAATATATGTATATTATTTCAATGTCTATTTTCAATTTTTCATCTGTACCTAGAAGCTTCTTTATAGTTTTAAAATATAAACTAAAAATCAGCAATTCCCTAAGGTATTTTAATCCTCTTGATCGACGTTCCTGGAAATCCTTTTGATGGATGTGTGAAAGAACCTTGAAATTTAACCTTCCAGTCAGGTGTAAGTGGCCCTCAACCACTTTTTGGAGGAGGATTTCCTTCTCTCACGTGGAGACCATTCACTTGGGCTGGAAATGAAAGAAATTTTGATTTTCCTCCTCATGATCTATCCCATCTATTCTTATTGACTGTAGACAAATGGTTCTTAGGAACGTAGACCTTGATCAGCAGCAGAATCATTATCTGAAAACATATTAGAAATAAGACCTTGGCCTACTGAATCAGAATCTCTGTAGGAGGCCTACCAACCCATTTTATCAAGTCCCACAGAAGGTTTTGGTTCATGCTAAAGTCTGAGAAACACTGCTGTAGACAAATAACTTGGATCGGGTCTTATCGTAACACCAAAGTAAAATTATGGACCCATGCTAGAAAACAGTGCTGATTCATCACAAGGACTGTAAAATGATTAAATAAATATTGGTTGCAAAATGGAGATGGGTCTTAAAAGTGTTAGAAGATGGACAGAATTTAAGATTGGAGGAGAAATAGTTCATTGAAATCAGGCCACTCAGGATCTAATATTTGGGAAGAGCACCTAGAGTGAGTCCTAATAAGCTAGCTAATTGAAACATAAGCATGACAATGAAGTGGGGATGTCATATTCCCTTGACAGAGTATTGAGGAAAAGGCCACTGGGGCATTACAACTGGGCATTCAAAACAGAATATGACTCTCTCTGACTCTATTCCCCAAGAGGGCTTACAAAGCCTTCTACTTATGCAAGTAAAATAACTGTTTTGTGAGATGAGCAGCAGCATCATTAAATAAGCTAATGAAAAAGTAATTAATTAATTAATTAAAAAGCCTCAGTGGTGTCTATCTTTTGCAAGCAAGTGATCATGGTAGGTCATTGCCTTGCATTTGGACTGTCTAGTGTCAAGGCAGATCATAGAATCCTAAGGTAACAGAGGTCATATTGTGGAAATTGTAGGTTTTCTGGGTGGCGCTAGTAGTAAAGAACCTGTCTGCCAATGCAGGAGATGTAAGAAATATGTGTTTGATCCCTAGATTGGGAAGATCACCTGGAGAAGGAAATGGCAATCCACTTCAGTATTCTTGCCTGGAGAATCCCATGGACAGAAGAGCCTGGTGGGCTACAGTCCATGAGGTCACAAAGAGTTGGACATGACTGAAGTGACATAGCATGCACACACACATGGTGGCAATTAAGAAGGGGAAGATAATTGTATTAACTTCCAAGCTTAAATGATAACCAAAGAACATTGTTCTGCAGACATTTATGGTGATGGTGCTAACAACCAAGGTATCTATAGGGTCAAGAAGCCTGGGCAGCCACATGTGGTATTACTTTCCTTATATAACCAAGATCAAGAGCTGTAAAATGAAGGTCAATGTCAGTTGCCACAATGTAAAATTGTGATAGTTTCTTCAGTTTCCAGATCTAAAGTAATTCTCAAAGTCAGATCTCCATTGACTGAACAGGAGGGCAGATGCATTTGAGGAAAAATTCAACAAAACCTTTGGCCCTCCATCTGTAGTTATGAGAAGGCAATGGTACCCCACTCCAGTACTTTTGCCTGGAAAATCCTATGGACGGTGGAGCCTGGTGGGCTGCAGTCCATGGGGTCACTAGCAGTTGGGCACAATTGAGCGACTTCACTTTCCCTTTTCACTTTCATACATTGGAGAAGGAAATGGCAACCCACTCCAGTGTTCTTGCCTGGAGAATCCCAGGGACGGGGGAGCCTGGTGGGCTGCCGTCTATGGGGTCGCACAGAGTCGGACACGACTGAAGCGACTTAGCAGCAGCAGCAGCAGCTGTAGTTATGAATTCCTCGCTACCTGAAAAGCATGTCCTGATATACTCTTGGACCTTGGAGAGACTGAGCACCCAAGACATAACTCACTGCTGAAATCATAGTTGCTCTTCATTCGCTGTGTATATTTATATTTACCAAGTTGGTGGAAGGACAGCAGCAATCCCTCTGGAGATGGAAATGGGACAATTTAGATCGGCCCTAATCAGGTCCAGAGTGGAAAACAGTGCCCCTCAGTTGTAGCTATTGGTTCTTGGTAAGCAACTGAGGGAGGGGGAGAAACATACGGTCCTGTCAGAACGTGAGTCAGCTTGATACAGTGACGCAAGCGGAAATTAGATTTCCATTACAGTGATGTGCTCAAATCAACCCTTTAGGAAGCGTTTCAAACAGTATACTTGACTATCAAGTTTGAATAGAAGGACAGTAACCTAAGGGAAGAATGTGCAGACTTTTGGACAGTGGCTAAAAGCTTGGCTGCTGGGCAAGAAAGATTGTAAAGTAAGGATGAGGTTTTCTAGAAAAGAGACATAGATCTCTGGAAGGAGAATAGAACAGAATGAATTTTTATGAGTTATGTCAATGCCCATCAGAAAATTCACTTCAGAGATTATGTTCAATACCATCTCACTCATCACCCTTTGCTTTTGTCTATTTTCTTTGTTCTCATGTCTTTCTCTTTCATAGTTTTCTTCCTTATTAAGGTGGATTCCTTTTTCTGATGGCTTCCCCAAAACAGTTGCATAAAAATTACATTTCTTTAGAACATTTATATCTTTGGTATATGCTTATGATTTATATTTAACTGTGTAGATAATTCTATGCTTGAAATTATTTTCCTTCAGAAATTTTAAGATATTACATCTTTAGAGTTGCAATATTGCTGCTAAAAAATCTAATATCAATTTTTTTTTTGCTCTTTTTCCACATTATTCCTTTTGTTTTTCTCTATGTAAGCTTAGTCTATTCCTGGTGTCCTGAATTATAAAGATAATGCATTTTAAAATTTTTATTAAAGATTTTAAATTCCATTTATTGCCCAAAGCCTTCAGTAGGGACCTTCTAATCTAGAAACTTATGGTAATTAATTCTACAAACATTTTAATATATTTGATTATTTTCTCCTACTCATTTTCAATAGTCACTTCTTCAGGAAATTGTGTTAATTGAATGTTGGTGTTCATTCAACACCACTGCAGTATTCTTGTTTTGTACTTTGTTTTATCCTATTTTAAACTTTATTTTCATCTTTCTTTGTGAGAATTTTCTCAACTTTGAAATAAAAATTCTTTATTTCATTGATTATTTTGACACATGACTAATATAATAGGCTCTTCTTTCTCAATTTTTCTCTTTAAATTACATTTTATAACACTTAATAAATTAATATATTTTGGAATTTTTATTTTGCTCATGAAATATTTATTTCCCTTAGGTTTCTGTGTTTTGCTTATTTGTCTGTGAATCATCCTAGGTACCTATTTATATTTAAGGAAAAGCATTAAGCAGCATTAGAGTGGTGTAATGAATTTATTATGTTGTTATATATTGTTGGAAGATTCCAAAATTTTGGCACCTGTATTTTTTTTTTCTTTAGTAATATTCAGAAGAGAAGAATCCTTCTAGAATCCAAGATAAGCAAGAGCATCAAGGGCCTTACTTTCACTTATTTTTTCCCCCTTTTTACCCCAGAGTTCCCCTATCTTTATTTGTAGAGATTTGCCTCATCCATCTGCTGAAGTGATCATTGTCCCCAAAGTCCAAGGGGAAAATGGTCCTGCTTTGCATCAATATTAGTAGGAGTCACCTGAAACTGAATGTGAACTTGTGAATATGAAGGTTTAACTTTTCCTTATAAAGTCTTTCATCCAATCCACTTATTCATTTTTATGAGGTATTTGATACTCCAGTCAGCATTATTTCAAACAACCAAAACAATGGTGTGCAATAGAAACATTAAAAGGAAGAAAAAGTAAGCAAGAAATATGTTCTTTGTGGAATTTGGCTTAGTGACTTTTTTTTTCTATTTAGGAGCAATATAGAAAATTAGATAGATATAAAATATGCAGAGATACATAAGTAGATAGATATAGATAGATGTCATTGTTGCTTGGTTGCTAAGTTGTGTCTGACTCTTTTGTGATCCCATGGACTATAGCCCTCCAGGTTCCTCTGTCCATGGGCTTTCTCAGGCAAGAATACTGGAGTGGGTTGCCATTTCCTCTTCAAGGGATCTCTGCAACCCAGGATGGAACCTGTGTCTCTTGTGTTTTCTGCACTGGCAGACAGATACTTTACCACTAGCACCATCTAAGTACAATAACTCATGACTAATGGTTAAATGATTCTACAGTTAGGTTTCTATAGAGAAAATGCTATACAATCAGTAGCAAACAAAGAGAAGTTTAAATGTAGAAATATGGCAGCAAGAAAATAAAAACTTAAAAGCCAATTTAAAAAATACAGATAAAATTTTATGGAACATATGAAAAGAATGTGAGTATAAAATCAGCATTTGCTTTTCTTCTCACTGCATTTGGTTAGTAGACATTCTTGGCCATTAAAGATTTTTAAAAACATGCTGAAAAATACCTTTATTTTATTAGAAAACTATATTGGCCCCATCTTTATTGCATACATATATTTTTCATTCATATTTCATTCAATTTGATCTTTTGGATTTAATAGATTTAAATACCTGCCTAGGGCAAATGTAAAGAAAAAACTTTTGTCCCCCATACATACATTTTAATAAATGAAAGCAGGAGGGCATAATAAAATTTCAGATTCTTTAAACAAATAAAATATTCATTATTAATATGGCTTTTTATTAGAAGAAATCGTCTTAGTTTTAAATGTTAGAAAACTGAAACTGAGGTAAGTTCTATATGACAAAAAATCATATATCAATTACTAGAGCATCTGCTCTCCAATATATTGGTCTACATACCATGTGTCTAAGTGTCTCTGAAATGTTATTTTTAAGCCCAATTATTGCTGTTCATTGGGCTTCCCTGGTGGCTCAATGGTAAAGAATCAGATTGCCAGTGCAAGAGATGCAGGTTTGATCCTTGGGTCAAGAAGATCCCCTGGAGGAAGGAATAGAAATCCACTCTAGTATTCTTGCCTGGGAAATCCCATGGACAGAGGAGGCTGGCAGGCTACAGTTCATAGCGTCACAAAAATGTCAGGCCCGACTTAGCAACTAAACAACAACAATATGACTTTTCATTATGTAAACCAGTACATTTTCTAGGTACACAATTATTTCTAAAGGATTCACACAAATTTCTCAGAATTTACTATTACTCATTCTTTTTCCTTCAACAGATATTTCTTAAGTATTATGTGTGTTTACACTATACTAGGAATATCATTAATAGGCAAAAAAGAAATGTCTATTGGATATTCTTCACCAATAGTTGAATTTTTAAAATAAGAAGCAAGAAGGTGTGCTGCTAAGAATCTTTCAAAATTTAATGCCTTTCTCCACCTTTTTGTTCTACATAAGAACATCCAGGAGCCCCAGCTTCCTCCACTCATGAGAAATTTATCACCGTGCAGCCTAGTCAGAATAATGTAAATGCTATAATCAACATGTTCCATAAGGAATGCAGTAATCACTACAGGTTAAATAGAGAAAGTTTTAATATTCAGGATGTTTTTCCTAGCACTTTGAAAAGCTTCAGCACCAAGATAAGACTCTAGGTGAAATAAGGCAACCACAGCAACCTTCTGTGCACCCTGGGAGGAACCCTACAGCAGACCCATCCCTTTGTAATCACAAGCACCACCTAGAATAACAATTGCTATTGTTAGCTGTTTAGTCATGTCCCATTCTTAACCCATGGACTGTAACCTACGAGGTTCCTCTTTCCACGAGGATTCTCCAGGCAAGAATATTGGAGGGGGTTGCCATGCTCACCTTCAGGGGATTTTTCCCAGCCCAGGGAATGAACCCTCATCCCTTAAGTCTCTTGCTTTGGTAGGACAGTTATTTACCACTAGTGCCACCTGGGAAGCCCAAAGTACCCTTTAATGAGCTTTAATGTGTACTTTTTGGAGAAGGAAATGTCAACCCACTCCAGTATTCTTTCCTGGAGAATTCCATGGACAGAGGAGCCTTGTGGACTCCAGTTCATGGGGTCGCAAAGTCGGGCATGACTGAGAGAATAATCAATGTGTATTTTTGCATTTATTTCAGGTCCTTAGAGCCAGCTCTTAACTTAGTGTATAGAGTATATATCTGTATCAGAAATAGAAACATTCTTGTTACTTTTTCACTAAGATAACTTTAAGTAGACGTTGTTGCTGATGTTGTTTAGTCGCTAAGTGGTGTCTGACTCTTCACGACCCTATGTACTCTTTGATGAGCCCAGAAGGCTCCTCTGTCCATGGGATTTCCCAGGCAAGAATACTGGAGTGGATTGCCATTTCCTTCTCCAGGTGATTTTTCTGACCCAGGGGTTGAACTTGAGTCTCCTGCATTGGTAGGCAGGTTCTTTCCTACTGAATCATCAGGAAAGCTAAATAGAAATTAAGTAGATTAATAAATCTCTAACCCTACATCACATTCATTCTCACAATGCCCAGCAAAAAGTCATTTCTATAGCAATATCAAACTTTAATATAAGTCCACCTATATTGAGGCCCTCTTCTAATTACTTGTAATAACTCATAAAATGCCACAACTCCAATAAATAGATGTCATTATTGTCTTCATTTTAAAATAGAGAATTTGAGTCACAGGTTAAATAGTTTCCCCAGGTTTACAACAGTGGTAAATAACTCTAAACCCTTGGATTTTAAACTCCTCTGAGTTTTGCTGTCTCTGAGTGTTCAATATAATTTTACATGGAGAATAAATTAATACAGAATGGAAAAGAATTTTATAAGTATTTCCTAATTTTTTTCAGTACCATTCTCAAACTAAACTTAATAAATCTGTTATATTTTTTAACCTCATTACAGTACCTTGAAGATTTCTGAGGACTAATTACTGTTTATCAAGGAAAAAAACATCAGTGCACATTGTATTCAATGAGGAAATATTGGATAATTTTCTAAATGTTTTTCACATGTTCAGAAAAGTTAAAGGCAAGAGTAATTATTGCACTGGGTTGTGTGGGAAGGATGTATTTTTATTTCACTTATAAAGCCCTAGATATGAGACTTCCATTCAGAGGACTCTAGCCAGATCATGAATTTAACCAAGGGTATAACAGTGGCTCATTTTTATAACAGAGGAGAAAACATAAGTCAATACAGCCAAAAAGATCAGCATTTAAAAATGAATGATGATAGCCGATGAATCAATTCTGCCTATTACCATGTTACAGTAATAAGAGGAAAAGGATATTCAAAGCTGAAGGGTAGTAAATATGGAGCAAATAAACTAAAATGGTATAACAAAGTGCACAATCAACCTATGGGATATACTACTACAGAATGTAATCTCATTGAATAATGTGGATGGATTCCTCAAACATTCTGGCAATTTTATGACCATCGACCACATTTGTCTTCATATAAGTTAAAAAGATGATAATCAAATCTCATGCTTCTGGAAGGAAAGTGATTGCCTATTAGATATTGTTTTGGATAATGTTTTTATTTGGTTTCTTCTGAATTATAGGCTGATATAGGGAGGATGTGAACTTTCTTTTTATTCTTTGTATTTCCTGTTTGTCCCACTTCAGGACATTTGTCTCATATTGCTGGATTGCAGCTATTTGTGCACAAATCTAAGTCATTTAAATCTTTAAGCTAACTCTTCAGTGGGAAGAACTACATTTATTCAACTGATGTTTTCCAAATAGCTAATAAAGCAAATAACATATGATAAGGAGTTAAGAAGTATATGCTACATATTTTTCTTTCTTAGAGAAAGAGCAACCTACTGAAAAGATTAAACATATTGTAACATTCTTCTGAAATGTTATTTGGAAAACTAGAATATGTCCTCCATATATATTACTTCTAAGTAGCATGACTAATAACATAGTCAGCTTTAATTTTTCATTGATTTATTTCTTCATTATTCCTTTCTGAGATATTGACTTGATGTTATAATATTATACCCAATTTACAGAAGGGAAAACTGAACATGAGGAAGGTGGTCACTCCTTCTATCTAACTGGTGCAGGTAAAATCAAGACCCAAGAAGTCAAACCTATTAATTTTTAACCCATGATCTTTCTGTATAAAAGTCTGTACCTCAGCAATTATTTAATCCCCAGAACTAAAGTATTTCACTATGCTAAATACTTGAAATCCCAGGGCAAATCATTACTTTTTTTGGTTAAATTTTCAGTAGTCTGTTTACCATTTTACAAGTACAAACTTTGCTTGGACCTTTAGACACAGCTTTTGGAGAGAAAGCTGTGAGAAGGCACCAATATGACAAATAACAATGGCCCACAATGGCCTGGTTGTGTAAGATTAAAAATGGTTTAATTGTAGAAGGTAAGATGAGAAAATGCTTCAATGAGGCAGTTGAAAAGTTCTATCCTTTCATTTGTATGGTAGTGTGTAAATGGGTACTACTCAATTGCTTCAGTCGTGTCCCACTCTTTGCGACCCCCTGGGCTGTAACCCACTAGGCTCCTCTGTCATGGGATTCTACAAGCAAGAATACTGGAGTGGGTTACCATTCCCTCCTCCAGGGGATCTTCCCTACCCAGGGATAGAACTCACTTCTCTTGCATTGGCAGGTGGTTCTTTACCACTAACACCCCCTGGGAAGCTCTTGCATATGTTTATGTACAAATAAATAGTAACAATTTGCAAGATTTTTAAGAAAAACCTACACTTTTCTCTACAGACAATAGCTTATGTTTTTAATGCTCTACAAGAGAAGTAAGGTTGTTAACAGCAGTGATTCTGTAACCACTCTCTGAAAAGCAAACTTAAATACTCTACCACCCAGATGATACATCACCTAGAACAATTTCTTAATATTTCAAACCTAAAATTAAAATATGCTTCCTCCTTGGAAGAAAAGCTGTGACCATTGTAGACAGCATATTAAAAAGCAAAGCCATTTGCTTTGCCAACAAAGGTCCATCTAGTCAAAGCTATGGTTTCTCAAGGAGTCATGTATGGATATGAAAATGAAAGTCACTTAGTTGTGTCCCACTCTTTGTGACCCAGTGGACTGTAGGCCACCAGGCTCCTCCATCCATGGGATTCTTCAGGCAAGAACACTGGAGTGGGTTGCCATTTCCTCCTCCAGGGGATCTTCCCAACCCAGGGATCAAACCCAGGTCTCCTGCATTGCAGGCAGATGCTTTAACCTCTGAGCCACCAGGGAAGCCTGTATGGATGTGAGAGTTGGACTATAAAGAAAGCTGAGCACCGAAGAATTGATGCTTTTGAATTGTGTTGTTGGAGAAGACTCTTGAGAGTCCCTTGGACTGCAAGATCAAATCAGTCCATCGTAAAGGAAATCATTCCTGAATATTCATTGGAAGGACTGATGCTGAAGCTGAAGTTCCAATACGCTGGCCACCTGATGTGAAGAACTGACTCACTGGAAAAGACCCTGATGCTGGGAAAGATTGAAGGCAGGAGAAGAAGGGGATGACAGAGGATGAGATGGTTGGATGGCATTACTGACCTGATGCACATGAGTTTGAGTAAGCTCTGTGAGTTGGTGATGGACACAGAAACCTGGTATGCTGCAGTCCACTGGGTCACAAAGAGTCAGACACGACTGAGCGAATGAGTTGAACAGAACTGAATATGACCAAAACTTCTGACATTTCATCCAACACCTCCTTTTACCCAATTCTCATGATTTTATTAAATAGCAATTCCATATTTTCATTTGCTCAGACTTTAAAACTAGGATTAACCTTCATTTTCTCATTCTCTCACACTCTAGAGAAATCCCCTCACAAATCCTTACAGTTTCATTTTCAAAATCAGTCAGGAATCTAATCAAAGTTAGTCTGTGTTTGGAAAAACTGTCAGCCCAGAACAACCCCCATCATCCATCACCTGAATCACTACATAATCTCCTAACTGGTCTCCCTGTCTTCCCACTTCTCCTATGTCTCATTTTAGCATCCAGAATTATCATTTTATTTTTTGTTTTCAACCTCACTATGCAACATGTAAGATCTTAGTTCCCCCACTGGGGACTGAACCCATGCCGCCTTCAGTGGAAGCGTGGACTCTAAACACTGGGCCACCAGGAAATTTCCCAGAATTATCATTTTATAGTAAAAGAGACATTTCCCTTTCACATCTCATATCACTTATAATAAAATCCAAAACTATATTTTTCAAGACCTTGCATGATCTGTTGCCTGATTACATTTTCAACTTTATTTCCTATCCCAGTTTCTTCTCTTTCTTGGACCCAGAACTGTTGTTCTTCCAACTATTCTGCAAAACCACCTAGAAAGCTCACTTTTAATCTTCTTGTCCTAGATATTCAAAAGGCTGCATATTTGATTTTCTTCAACATGTCACCTTCTCAAAGTCTTCCATGATTACCCCTATGTAAAGAGGGAACCTCTCACAGT
Source organism: Oryx dammah (assembly GCF_014754425.2). Classification (NCBI taxonomy): domain Eukaryota; kingdom Metazoa; phylum Chordata; class Mammalia; order Artiodactyla; family Bovidae; genus Oryx; species Oryx dammah. The sequence continues at coordinate 26,515,862 of NW_024070213.1, forward strand.
GGTTCCTTGATTATTACTGAGATTATATTTTATATTGATTTGTTCTTTGTCTGAACTCCTCACCATAATATAATATTCTTGAGCATGGAAACTCAGTTCACTGTAATACCCCTAAATACTAAAAATAATAACTGCCACACAGTGGGTATTCTGTAAGTATTGGATGAACTAGTGGCTATTACATTTGTTTATATTTATGTAAAATATGTTGAAAGAATAAATACGTTGCCTGTGAAACAGTTCAATCTGAATGCATGCACATACATACAGGTGCTCCTAATTTGCTGGATGTTTAATTAGATAAGTGGCAGTTTAATTGGGAGGAAAAAGCTATATAACAGGTAATGATAAAATGAAGAGATGTAAATGTGTGAGAGAAGAAAATCTCAAGGAAAACATGCAAAGAAAGCAAATGAAAATAAAGTGGATCATTGGAGTAACTGAAGAAAAGAAGTATTGTGTGAGTATTGTGAGCTTCCCTGGTAGCTCAGCTGGTAAAGAATCTGCCTGCAATGTGGGAGGCCTGAATTTGATAGCCGGGTTGGGAAGATCCCCAGGGAACAGCTACCCATCCAGTATCCTGGCCTGGAGGATTCCATGGACTGTATATTATCGTATGTGTAAAACAAGAGAAATTTGTGAAGAAAGTGGTTTTATTTACTTACACGTACATGTGCTCGTGCTCTGTCATGTTCCACCAGGCGCCTCTGTCCATGGAATTTTCCAGGCAAGAATACTGGAGCGCATTGCCGTTTCTTCAACCAGGAGATCCCCTGACCCAGGGATCAAAACCAAGCACCTTGCATCTCCTGCGTTGGCAGGTGGATTCTTTACCACTGCACCACCTGGGAAGCCCTGTGTTTACTTAACGGAGTGGATATTCATGTGTATCAATGGGCAAAACACAATCAGTAGACAGCCTGGACTGTATGATGCTAGTTAAGATGGGTTCCTTAAAGTGATATTCTCCTGGGCTGCCTGCTTCACCAAGATACCCTTTCTGAAACAAGTGAGAGCAAGGTTACCAACAATGTTAGATGACTGGCTCCTTTTCTCCGCCCTGATTGTTAACAACAATAGTTTTTCAACTCTGGAAGTCAAATCATGACATCTCTTTAAACTCGTACGTATTATTTCCCTGGTGCCAGAAATGGATGTGTCATGGAAAGATGGCCTACAGCTATGCCTTATAAGGCTGAAAAATAAATAAAGCACACTCTGTTCCTCCTGTTGTCAAGCTTTCTCCTTGTAACTAAACCAGGCTGTCCCCCTTCATTCTGTTTGTTCTGACAAGTTTGCAAGTCAGGCCATCTATTCCCTTTCAGAGTGTTCTGTTGATAAAGTACTTGGTCAGAGGAAAAGTCCTAGTGAGTTTATCAGTGCAAGATTTTCACTTATCCAGCTGTTTATACTATTTTCTATGGCAAGTCAGCAAGGCTTAAGTGTGCAACCATTGCCAGGGTGCACCTGAAATGATAGATCCAGGCAGTTGTTTTGTGGGTTGTTTTTAAAATGTATTCTATCAGACCTGCTCAGTGTTTTGACATAAATGTTCTACTTGAATCCTAAGAAAAACTCAGGAATCACCATTTTTTTTCTTTTGTTACTTAGAAAATGATCATCATCACAACTAACTTCCATTCAGTGGAAGCCCTTAGACACTTGTTACCAAGACACACCTTTAAGAAAGTCCCTTCCATTCAGTCTAAGAAGAGTTGACAAAAACTACCATTGGCTAAAGATGCTATATTGTTTGCTTACACTCACCTCTGAATATCAGCCTGAAAGTTAACGATTCACCTGCCTTGGCAAAATTACTATTTATTTTAGACTGTGGGTCTCTGATCTGGAAATACTCAAATCTGAGAATGGTACCCTTTGAAGACAAAGGTTCTACAATATAGGCATTTTTGTACGTCTTGGGGCTTCTCAGGTAGCACTATTCTTAAAGAACCCATCTGCCAATGCAGGACACATTAAGAGATGAAGGTTTGATCCCTGGGTTGAGAAGATCCCCTGGAGAAGAACAAGGTAACTCACTCCAGTATTCTTGCTTGGAGAATCCCATGGACAGAGGAGCCTGGCAGGCTACAGTCCATAGGATCTCAGAGTCAGACACTACTGAAGGGACTTAGCATGCACAAGTATATCTCAATCTATCTTGTTTCCAGGAACTGTGTGCAATGTCCTAAGCTAAACCAAGAGAAGTAGGATCCAGTTATCAATGTTAAAAATTGGTGAAAACTATTCCAACAAAATCTAACAAAAACCTAGAAATTATTTGATGAAGGAATTATCTGATCTCACTTTGTATTCAATTCACTTAGTTACGAAAGACTCATAATTAAAGTTTTATTCCCGAATTATTTATATAATTTGGTTCCAGTTTTCTGAAAACTGGACTAAAATGTATTTATATGTATACTAAATGAAATATTAAAATGATTTTTAGATTAAAATTCATTGAGTTGTGGCCATATGTTTTCAAAATTTAAAGTTATACAGATTAAAAATGAAAATTTTGATACTTCCAGTGAATTTTGAGAAGATAATTACATTATCTAATGAGATTCAGTTCAGTTCAGTCACTCAGTCATGTCCGACTGTTTGCAACCCCATGAACTGCAGCACGCCAGACCTCCCTGTCCATCACCAACTCCCAGAGTTCACTCAAACTGATGTCCATTTAGTTGGTGATGCCATCTAGCCATCTCATCCTCTGTCATCCCCTTCTCCTCCTGCCCCCAATCCCTCCCAGCATCAGGGTCTTTTCCAATGAGTCAACTCTTCGCATGTGGTGGCCAAAGTAATGGAGTTTCAGCTTTAGCATCAGTCCTTCCAGTGAACACCCAGGACTGATTTCCTTTAGAATGGACTGGTTGGATCTCCTTGCAATCCAAGGGACTCACAAAAGTCTTCAACACCACAGTTCTAAAGCATCAATACTTTGGCACTCAGCTTTCTTCACAGTCCAACTCTCACATCCATACATGACCACTGGAAAAACCATAGCCTTGACTAGAAGGAAATTTGTTGGCAGAGTAATGTCTCTGCTTTTCAACATGCTATCTAGGTTGGTCATAACTTTCCTTCCAAGGAGTAAGAGTCTTTTAATTTCATGGCTGCAGTCACCATCTGCAGTGATTTTGAAGCCCAAAAAGATAAAGTCTGACACTGTTTCCACTGTTTCCCCATCTATTTCCCATGAAGTAATGGGACCAGATGCCATGATCTTCGTTTTTTTTAATGTTGAGCTTTAAGCCAACTTTGTTACTCTCCTCTTTCACTTTCTTCAAGGGGCTTTTTAGTACCTCTTCACTTTCTGCCATAAGGGTGGTGTCATCTGCATATCTGAGGTTATTGATATTTCTCCTGGTAATCTTGATTCCAGCTTGTGTTTCTTCCAGTCCAGCATTTCTCATGATGTACTCTGCATAGAAGTTAAATAAGCAGGGTGACAATATACAGCCCTGACGTACTCCTTTTCCTATTTGGAACCAGTCTGTTTTTCCATGTCCAGTTCTAACTGTTGCTTCCTGACCTGCATATAGGTTTCTCAAGAGGCAGGTCAGGTGGTCTGGTATTCCCATCTCTTTCAGAATTTTCCATAGTTTATTGTGATCCACACAGTCAAAGGCTTTGGCATAGCTTTTTCAATAAAGCAGAAACATATGTTTTTCTGGAAGTTTCTTGTTTTTTTTGATGATCCAGCAGATGTTGGCAATTTGATCTCTGGTTCCTCTGCCTTTTCTAAATCCAGCTTGAACATCTGGAAGTTCACAGTTCATGTATTGCTGAAGCCTGGCTTGGAGAATTTTGAGCATTACTTTACTAGTGTGTGAGATGACTACAATTGTGTGGTAGTCTGAGCATTCTTTGGCATTGTCTTTCTTTGGGATTGGAATGAAAACTGACCTTTTCCAGTCCTGTGGCCACTGCTGAGTTTTCCAAATTTGCTGGCATATTGAGTGTATTACTTTTACAACATCATCTTTCAGGATTTGAAATAGCTCCACTGGAATTCCATCACCTCCACTAGCTTTGTTCATAGTGATGCTTTCTAAGGCCCACTTAACTTCACATTCCAGGATGTCTGGCTCTAGGTGAGTGATCACACCCTCGTGATTATCTTGGTGATGAAGATCTTTTTTGTACAGCTGTTCTGTGTATTCTTGCCACCTCTTCTTAATATCATCTGCTTCTGTTAGGTCCATACCATTTCTGTCCTTTATTGAGCTAGTCTTTGCATGAAATGTTCCCTTGGTATCTCTAATTTTCTTGAAGAGATCTCTAGTCTTTCCTATTCTGTTGTTTCCCTCTATTTCTTTGCATTGATCACTGAGGAAGGCTTTCTTACCTCTCCTTGCTATTCTTTGGAACTCTTCATTCAGATCTTTCCTCTTCTCTTTTGCTTTAACTTCTCTTCTTTTCACATCTATTTGCAAGGCCTCCCCAGACAGCCATTTTACTTTTATGCATTTCTTAGATAATCCAAATTGGTTCTATCTTCTAATAAAAAGATAAATTAATCTGGAACATTTTTATTGCAAATATTATTTTAAAAAACTGAAAATATAAAATATTTGTTGTTCATTTAATCCAAAATTACTAATTAGAAACCACCTACTGCTTTAATTTTGATTATTTATAACCACTCTTTGGGAGAATGAAAATAATCTTAATATAATAACAGAGATATTTCTTAAAACTGCTTGAATAAATACAGAGTTGTCAAATGAGCTTAAGATATTTAAAAATGTACCCTCAATGTTTCCTCTCCTAATCTAACTTTATGTGAATCAGTGAGATTATTGAGAGATTAACTAACTGTACAATCAGCAATATATAATTCATAAATCTCAGAGGTAATATAGAATTGGCATTCCAGTATTAAACTTTTTTTTTTTTTTTTACCATTTCACTTTATAAGATAGATTACTATGTATGTCTAAAAAGTAGATGGTAATTCTGTTGTCATCGTTCAGTCTCTAAGTTGTGTCCAAGTCTTTGTGACCCTATGGAATGTAGCCCGCCGGTCTCCTGGGCCTGTGAGATTTTCTAGGCAAGAATACTGAAGTGGGTTGCCATTTCCTCACTGAGGAGATCTTGACCCAGGGATTGAACTCATGCCTCTTACGTCTCCTGCATTGGCAGGAGGATTCTTTACCAGTGAGCTACCTGCAAAGCCCCGTTACACGGGTAAGGGAAGCATTGAATTTAGTAACATTCACTGCAACTGAAGATAAGCATCATATCCAATTCCCTTTTAGATGTAGACCAACGTAATCTTCAGCAGTGGGAAGAAATTCCATTCATGCATCCATCCATTCATTCATTTATTCACATTTTCAGTAAATATTTTTACTGTCAGCTCAGATTTCAAAACTAACGACTCCTGTGGCGATTATATGACTTTGAACAAGACATTGTATATATATGATCCTCTATTCTCTTATCAGTAAAAAAATAATGGGGCATAGCAAGAGTAATGTTTTTACAGGATTTTTTTTTTATAGTATTAGATGATTTAATGAAAGTAAAGCACTTAACAGGGGTCCTGACACTTGAAAAACATTTAATAGTTCTTACTAACATTTTAAAAATTATATTGTCATGTGTCAGAACCTGTAACACACTGAAGCTATAAAGTATGTAGTAGAGACACAGTTTCTACCATCATATAAATTAAAAGCTTGTGATTGAGATAGACAATAACTAAACAAACATGTGCACCATATAAAACTGTGATTGCATTCAATGATCCAAAGAAAGGTGAGAGCTTTAATAGAGACATTTGTCACAGTGAGAATGAAGAATTGCTTTATTTTGTTTTGTTTTGTTTTGCTTTTTAATGACAGAAGGAGGAGAATGGGTCAAGTGTATTTAACAGAAATGTATTTAGCATAAGGATACTTGTCATCAAGCACAACATATCATCTACAACTATAACATTTTTCCATTTTTTTGTTCAATGAAGGAGATATTTGAACTTCTGCTAGTTCAGTTCATTTCAGTCACTCAGTCATGTCTGACTCTTTACAACCCCATGGACTGCAGAATACCAGGCTTCCCTATCCATCACCAGCTCCCAGAGCTTGCTCAAACTCATGTCTTGCAGTCCTGCAAAATAGAAGCAGTGCATAGCATTTCACCAATTTTACCCCCAATTTTGATATTCCCAAATTAGAAAGAAGAATTGGATGGAGCATTTAGTTATTACGCAGGATAAAAACAAAATTGCACAAAGTGAAAAGCCTCAGGCTCCTTATGAACTGTTTCCTTAGCTTGTATTTTTCAAACTTTTTGAACATTGTTCAATATGTAGTTTTCCAGATGCTTACTCTGAAGATTCTAATTCACTGGACCTGTAGGTGGGACCATTTAAAAATTTCCCCTATTACATCTTTCTTTTCTCAATATATGATTTTTTAAACATTTCACTTTATATTGGAGTATGTTGTTGTTGTTTAGCCATTCAGTCCTGTCTGATTCTTTGAAATCCGGTGCAGCAAGCCAGGCTTTCCTGTCCTTCACTATCTGTCAGAGTATGTCCAAACTCATGAGTTTGAGTAGATGATGCCATCCAACCATCTCATCCTCTGTCATTCCTTTCTCCTCCTGCTCTCAAAAAGCATCAGGGTCTCTTTCAATGAGTCAGCTGTTTGCATCACATAGCCAAAGGATTGGAGCTTTAGCTTCAGCATCAGTCCTTCCAATGAATATTCAGGATGTTTTCCTTCAGCATTGACTGATTTGATCCCCTTGCTATCCAAGGGAATCTCGAGAGTCTTCACCAGCACTGCACTTTAAAAGCATCAGTTCTTTAGCACTCAGCCTTCTTTATAGTCCAACTCTCACATTCATACAGGACTACTGGAAAAACCACAGCTTTGACTATATGGACATTTATTGGCAAAGTGATGTCTCTGCTTTTTAATAGGCTGTCTAGGTTTGTCATAGCTCTTCTTCCAAGGAGCAAGTGTCTTTTAATTTCACATTAGATTCTAGCCAATTAACAATGTTGTGATAGTTTAAGGTGGACATCAGAGGGGTTCAGCCACATATATACATGTATCCATTCTCCCTCAGATTCCCCTTCCATCCAAGCTGCCATTTAACATTAAGCAGAGTTCCCTGTGCTATACAGTAGGACCATTTTGCTTATCCATTTTAAGAACAGCAAAATGTAGATGTACTGCAGATGGTGATTGCAACCATGAAATTAAAAGACGCTTACCCCTTGGAAGGAAAGTTATGACCAACTTTAGATAGCATATTAAAAAGCAGAGATATTACTTTGCCAACAAAGGTCCATCTAGTCAAGGCTATGTTTTTTCCAGTAGTCATGTATGGATGTGAGAGTTGAACTGTGAAGAAAACTGAGCACTGAAGAATTGATGCTTTTGAACTGTGGTGTTGGATAAGACTTTTGCGAGTCCCTTGGATTGCAAGAAGATCCAACCAGTCCATCCTAAAGGAGGTCAGTCCTGGGTGTTCATTGGAAGAACTGATGCTGAGGCTGAAACTCCAATACTTTGGCTACCTCATGCGAAGAGTTGACTCATTGGAAAAGACCCTGATGCTGGAAGGAATTGGGGGACAGGAGGAGAAGTGGACAACAGAGGATGAGAAGGCTGGATGACATCACCGACTCGATGCATATGAGTTTGGGTGAACTCCGGGAATTGGTGATGGACAGGGAGGCCTGGGGTGCTGTGATTCATGGGGTCGCAAAGAGTCGGACATGACTGAGCGACTGAATTAAATAAATACATGTGGAAAATGCATAAAATTCTTGTCACTCAATGTGGATTTCATCTCTCTCAAAAAAATTACTATCTTGTTATCTTCATAAAATTGCAAGTTCAGGAATTCCAGGATACTCTAACAGAAAGACCATAGAGGGAAGATGTAGAATCAAGATGGTAATACCAAAAATAAGCATCACTGTTTATAAATCAAATAAAGTATTTCCCCCTATTTTTTAAAGGCACCCTTGTTTAGTATTTTTTAAAATATTTATTTATTTGTTTGTTTTGGCTGGGGCTTCATTGCTGGGTCCTTGTTGCTGCATGGACTTTTCTCTAGCTGTGATGAGTGGGGGCTACTCTCTTGTGGCGCATGGGTTTCTCCTTGCAGCGGCTTCTCTTGTTGCAGAGCACAGGCTAGGGCACATGGGCTTCAGTAGTACTGGCACATGGCCTCAGTAGTGGCGGCTCCTGGGTTCTGGAGCATAGACTCAACAGTTGTGGTGCACGGGCTTAGCTGCTCCGCCGCATGTGGGATCTTTCCAGATCAGAGATTGAACCTGTGTCGTCTGCATTAGTAGGCAGATTTTTTTTTTACTACTGAGCTACCAGGGAAGCCCCTCCCACTATTTTTTAATTAAATAAGGCTATACATGAGCAGGCATTAGGATTTTTCTTATTTATAGCAAACATACTGGTACATCATAGATTTTTATTCATAATCTTCATATATGCTTTGTATTTTTGCCCCATTATGAAGTGAAGTGAATTCGCTCAGTCGTGTCCTCCATGGGATTCTCCAGGCAAGAGTACTGAAGTGGGTTGCCATTTCCTTCTCCAGGGGAATCTTCCCAACCCAGGGATCGAACCTGGGTGTCCTGCATTCCAGGCAGATGCTTTAACCTCTGAGCCACCAGGGAAGCCCATTATAGCAATGTTTATTACAGTTATTTAGCTTAAAACTTTAATTACTTCAGTCATCTTATATTTATCCTTCCCACACACCCATACCTGAGAATCCTAGAGACTGGATCAGTATCACTAAGCATAAATGAACAGAACTCTTGTCCCTGAAGTAATCTACTATGCCTTTTGGTCTTTGGTTCATTAATACACACTTTTTTTTTTTTTAACTAAAAATCCTGAAAATCAACTGAAGACTATTTCTAGAGTTTTTCAAGTTTTAGAATGTGTGAATTTCTCTCAATATAGTGATTTATGCTATTAAATTCTCCCAAATATCTTTAAAACTCACATCAGTACCTTCAAAGGCAAACTTTATGAAAATTTATGCATGTAACAGTGTAGGAAATGGTAACAATTAAAACCATGGAGCAACTAACACCACACACACACACACACAGAGACACACACACACTCACATGGGCACATGCACATTTAATGTGTGTTCCCGTATCTCTTTTCCATTCCAAGCTGTAAACTGAGTGTGTGTGTGTGTATGTGTGTTAGTCACTCAGTCATATCCAACTTTTTGCAACCTCATGGACTGTAACCCACCAGGCTCCTCTGTCCATGGGATTTCCCAGGCAAGATTACTGGAGTGGGTTGCCACTTCCTTCTCCGGGGGAACTTCCCATCCCAGGGATCAAACCCAGTTCTCCACATTTCCTGCAGATTCTTTGCTGTCTGAGCCATCAGGGAAGCCCATAAACCAAGTATGTGTGTGTGTGTGTGTGTGTGTGTGTGTGTGTGTATTAGGTGTTTCTATGTCCATTGCTGCAAACCATACGCTGTAATGTTTTAAGATGCTTTCATCTATTAACCTTTGTTACTTTTTTAAAATCTGTGTAGAGCAAGTAGACAGGAATGAAGCAAGGAAATAAAATTCACCTTTCTCACAATGCTTGAGCATTTTCATTTCCATACGTCTTCAAAGAGTCTCGGCTAATTTGGGTTATGTTTCTATCACTATAGGTCGGCCTACCTATGCTAATTCAACTTTGCCTTAAGTAGCATAGATATCAAAAGTATCTCCTGCTGCTAAAGTATATTGCACTCTTCATTAAGGACTGAGGGATATGTGTGCAAAGGTAATGAGTACCCATGTGGGTTTCACACCCATCATGAAATGAAAATGTCTTGTGTTTCCACGGCTGTTCCTTGTATGCCAATTTCAAAGACTCTGCACTGTGTCTTTTGCCTCTCTCTCTTTCTTCTTGCCTCAAGTTTTTAATAAAATTTTCACTCTTAAGGTGATGATGATATATTTAAGTATTAGATACCTAAAAGAGGAATTTTATATTAACTATATATAATTGTAATAAATTTAGTTTGGAAATATATTTGCCACTAAATTTGTAGCCTATTTATTAAAGAAAACTATAGAATTAAAGCAACTACCACTTTCCTAATCTAAGCAGTTTTGTTCCATAGATGGATCCCTGCAAGTATGCAGAAACTCCAGAGTTATTTCAACTGCCCTTATGTAGCAAAATATGTTTACATTTGCCAAAACAAGATTTTAAATTTACCAAAATAAGTAAACTAAATTTACCAAAATGATAATTTTGGCCATGTTTGCAAGTTGATATAAACCTAAATGAAGTGAAAGGCTGATGTATTACTATATATCCATCTCTAAAAAATATTTGTCTATTGTTCTTTATATTCCTCAGGATTATAACTATAACTATACTTTTTAGAAAGAGAAAAGAATGAAGGTAGGCAAGGGAGAGACAAGGATTATTTACAGGGCTGTAGAACACCTTGGGATCCACTAAAACCATAATTCAATGTCCACTTGTGTGGACAATGGGCCAGGAGTCAGTATTTTATCTTTACTTTCCTAGAGAATGAAGAGATATATTTTAATCTGACTCTACATAGATTCAGGAGACATGCAATATCAGATTTCGGTGTTGAGATGTATCTCAACTGTGGGGCCGAAACCTGGCCTAGCCTAGGAGATCTCATTAAAAATAAGAACATGGAGCATTAGCCCTCCTCCAAGGGATCGTCCCAACCCAGGGATCAAACCCAGGTCTCTATTTAGAAAGCATATGCAATCACATAGTGAAAAAGAACATTTACTGTATATGAGAAAATCTTTTTTATTTTCAAATTCTATTTTGCATATATTTTCCTTATATCCTATTTCATTAAAACGAATTTCTTTAGTATCAGTATTCCATCTAGCTTTTTAGTTAGTTCCTAAACATTTTAAGACTATTTTGAGCATTCTGTGCGGTGCTATAATCTATGTACTGGCTCTTACAAGGCAGAACTTTCTCTACAGTGAACAAAAGTAAGGGGATTCACTTTCCAATTTCTTCATATATGAGAGTCAGTATGTTAAATCCTAAGCCAAAGATGGTCTGAATGAGGAATCCTCAGATGATATTTGCTTTTTTCTAGCGCCTTCAGTGTCTAGTACAGTAGCGTCGTCAGTGAGATTCAATTAAAGCGCTTCTCACTAGCTTCCTTGTTCGCAAAGGCAGAACATACTCACCAAAAGTTTGTTTTAATTGTTGCTTTTAGAAGTAATTCATGTTTTCATCTTTGTACTGTTTTCTAAAGAAGTAAAACAAAACAAAACCAAAGAAACTTCTACAACTTTGTAACTTGTCAGTTTCAAGTAGCCGGGCTTTTACATTGCTGCTGCCACCTAGTGGCTGCACAGTGGAAATCTATTAGCTAGTTTTAGGGAGTAAACAGACTTGTCAAACCACTGCGTGGTCAGGTTGATTTTCTTCTGTGTTAGTCCTCATTTTACGAGAAACATGCCCTAACAAACCAGAACAAAATACTTCCCATGAAAAAGAATTCCAAGTCCATTAACAAAGAACAGAGAAGCTGATAAATTTCAATGACTGAATCAGAGAAGTATAACTTATCTAAATTTCATGTACAAATCTACAAAAGCCTCCCTTTCTTTGGTGTGATTTAAGATTTTGTATTGTCATTTCAGGTAGTACATGCACTGGTCTCCACAGAGTAAAAGAAGAGCAAGGGGGAGAAATGAATTAAAAGAGAGATGAGAAGCCTGAAAAAAGCAACATTTTGTCTTGTAATTAATTGCTTACTAGGTCCTAGAAAGTGATGCTTATGATTATTGTTTTTGCTGTGGGTTTTCCCTGTAATCTTCTCTTCATACGCTCTGAATTGTACCGGAAATAATTAAGCTTCTAGAGATTAATGTCAGTAGTTCATCAAGTTGAGCAAATGAACCAACATCCTTAGAAATGATTACACAAAAAGGAGACTATCTTTCATGGTCTTCTAGGTAATTTGATGTAAGAATTAATTTATTAGCTAATTTTCTAAAGGAATAAGTGACCGCTTGCTTGACGTAGGATAAGTGTTTGGACATGGAAGGGAAAATTAGACGTGCATAATTTTAGGCAATGTAAAAACACAGGGGAAAAAAAATGCATGGTTATATAATAAGGTAAAATGTCTGAAAAACTTCTCAAAATTGCTAAAAGTATTTTGACCACTTTCAGCTTTACATTGCATTGGTTATAACTGTCAGGTATTCATGTTGCAAATGTCCTAAAACATCACTCTACACTCTGAATTTGTATTGCATGCAGTTCTTTGTCATGGGCAATATGGTATCGAAAACCTATGATAGGGAGAAACAGATGATATATACTGTTTTAAATAGTGGAAAAGTAAAACATAATAATAATTGGATGTAATTCAGTCAATACTTGATGATATATCAATTAGGGTGCCGTAGTGAAAATAGAAATAACTCCAAGTCTATTAAAAAGAGAATTTTATGCAGGGGATTGTGATACAAGTAATGGAATACATGAGAAACTTCAACCTTAAAATGAGCAGTTGTCAAAAGCTCTTACCAATCCTAGATTTCATCAGGAGAAGGAGTCAATGTTACTCAAAAGAAGAGATCAAAGCCAACCAAAAGAGGCCAATACACAGAACAGCCTGCCCTTCTCTTCTTACTCTGCAGTCTTACCACAGGGCCTTTAATTGGTTGCAAAAAGTCTGAAGCCAGGTCATATGGGAACCTGGAAATGCAATGTGCACACTTGATCATCTTTCAAAATAAAATAGAGCCAAAAATGAAAAAGATAGAGAGAAAAATTAATTCAGTAATACACACACCAATATATATTATATGGAGAAGGAAATGGCAAACCACTCCAGTATCCTTGCCTGGGAAATCCCATGATCAGAGGAGCCTGGTGGGCTACAGTCCATGGGTCACAAAGAGTCAGACATAATTTAGTAACTGAACCACCATCATCTGTATATTATATATCCACACACAACTAAAATGGCCTAGAACAGACATCCATGTAACTACAGTTGCAAGATAGAGACATTTTGGAGCGAACATTGTTTGTTCATTCTCAGTGGATCATTGTTCCTTTTTACAGGGTAGTTTTAGAAATGAGTGTCAAGTTCTAAATCAGATCTGCTAAGTTAGGGTTTTGCTGCTTGAACTCTGCACTGGATCCTCAAATAAGCCTATATGAATGTAGTTCTTTGCCCTGTGTAAAAAAGCAGCCATATCCAAACAGAATAGGAGGAAAAATCTAGAACTATTTTGTTTTATTTTTTTTATATATGAAAATAAAACAATGATGATAGTAATAAAGAATAAGTCAAGGACTGGCACAAGTAAGGACAATAAGAAACAGACAACTTAAGAGAACTAACAGTGGAACATGATCTGAGCCATGAAGAAAGAGTAGAATCTAAAGAGAAAAAAGAAAGGACAAGCATATTGGGGCAACAGTTCAAGGCTAGATGGAGAGGAAACTCTGCAAAGGGTACAATCAGGAACCTAGGAGGGGAAAACCAGACAGCTGTAAAACAGAGGCATGAAAAACAGCCTTGTGGACACAGTGTGGGAAGGAGAGGGCGGGTTGAATTGAGTGAGTAGCATTGAAACAAACAGTGCCATATTTAAAAGAGATAGCCAGTGGGGATAACTGTAGCACTGTGTGATGCAGGGAGCTCAACCTAGTGCTCTGTGACAACCTAGAGGAGTAGGATGGGGTGGGTTGGAGGATGGTTCAAGAGGGAGGGGACATCTGTATACCTACAGCTGATTTATGTTGATGTTTGGCAGAAGCCAACACAATATTGGTGTTGTCCAAGGAGCGGTGACTGCGCAGGCACAGGAGGGCCAAGAGGAGCTACTCCACATTCAAGGTCAGAAGGGGCGGTGGTGAGGAGATACCCCTCATCCAAGATAAGGAGCAGCGGCTGAGCTTTGCTGGAGCAGCCGTGAAGAGATATCCCACATCCAAGGTAAGAGAAAACTAAGTAAGATGGTAGGTGTTGCAAGAGGGCATCAGAGGGCAGACACACTGAAACCATAATCACAGAAAACTACTCAATCTAGTCAGAGTAGGACCACAGCCTTGTCTAACTCAATGAAACTAAGCCATGCCCGAGGGGCAACCCAAGACGGGCGGGTCATGGTGGAGAGGTCTGACAGAATGTGGTCCACTGGAGAAGGGAATGGCAAACCAATTCAGTATTCTTGCCTTGAGAACCCCGTGAACAGTATGAAAAGGCAAAATGATAGGATACTAAAAGAGGAACTCCCCAGGTCATTAGGTGCCCAATATGCTACTGGAGATCAGTGGAGATATAACTCCAGAAAGAATGAAGGGATGGAGCCAAAGCAAAAACAATAGCCAGCTGTGGATATGACTGGTGATAGAAGCAAGGTCCAATGCTGTAAAGAGCAATGTTGCATAGGAACCTGGAATGTTAGGTCCAGGAATCAAGGCAAATTGGAAGCGGTCAAACAGGAGATGGCAAGAGTGAACGTCGACATTCTAGGGATCAGCGAACTAAAATGGACTGTAATGGGTGAATTTAACTCAGATGACCATTATATCTACTACTGCAGGCAGGAATCCCTTAGAAGAAATGGAGTAGCCATCATGGTCAACAAAAGAGTCTGAAATGCAGTAGTTGGATGCAATCTCAAAAACAACAGAATGATCTCTGTTCATTTCCAAGGCAAACCATTCAATCCGTGCTCCAAACAATAACACTGAGAAGCTGAAGTTGAACGGTTCTATGAAGACCTACAAGATCTTTTAGAATTAACACCCCCAAAAGATGTCCTTTTCATTATAGGGGACTGGAATGCAAAAGTAGGAAGTCATGAAACACCTGGAGTAACAGGCAAATTTGGCCTTGGAATACGGAATGCAGCAGGGCAAAGGCTAATAGAATTTTCCCAAGAGAATGCACTGGTCATAGCAAACACCCTCTTCCAACAACACAAGAGAAGACTCTACACATGGACATCACCAGATGGTCAACACCAAAATCAGATTGATTATATTTATTGCAGCCACAGATGGAGAAGCTCTATACAGTCAGCAAAAACAAGACTGGAAGCTGACTGTAACTCAGATCATGAGCTCCTTATTGCCAAATTCAGACTTAAATTGAAGAAAGTAGGGAAAATCACTAGACCGTTCAGGTATGACCTAAATCAAATGACTTATTATTATACAGTGGAAGTAAGAAATAGATTTAAGGGACTAGATCTGATAGATAGAGTGCCTGATGAACTATGGAATGAGGTTCATGACATTATACAGGAGACAGGGATCAAGACCTTCCCCATGGAAAAGAAATGCAAAAAAGCACCATGGCTGTCTGCGGACGCCTTACAAATAGCTGTGAAAAGAAGAGAGGCAAAAAGCAAAGGAGAAAAGGAAAGATATAAGCATCTGAATGCAAAGTTCCAAAGAATAGCAAGAAAAGATAAGAAAGCCTTCCTCAGCAATCAAAGCAAAGAAATAGAGGAAAAGAATAGAATGGGAAAGACTAGAGATCTCTTCAAGAAAAGTAGAGATACCAAAGGAACATTTCATGCAAAGATGGGCTTGATAAAGGACAGAAATGGTCTGGACCTAACAGAAGCAGAAGATATTAAGAAGAGGTGGCAAGAATACACAGAAGAACAATACAAAAAAGATCTTCAAGACCCAGATAATCACGATGGTGTGATCACTCACCTAGAGCCAGACATCCTGGAATGTGAAATCACGCGGGTCTTAGGAAGCATCACTATGAAGAAAGCTAGTGGAGGTGATGGAATTCCAGTCAAGCTATTTCAAATCCTGAAAGATGATGCTGTCAAAGTGATGCACTCAAAGTGCCAGCAAATTTGGAAAACTCAGCAGTGTCCACAGGACTGGAAAAGGTCAGTTTTCATTCCAATGCCAAAGAAAGGCAATGCAAAAGAATGCTCAAACTACCACACAATTGCATTCATCTCACATGCTAGTAAAGTAATGCTCAAAATTATCCAAGCCAGGCTTCAGCAGTATGTGAACTGTGAACTTCCAGATGTTCAAGCTGGTTTTAGAAAAGGCAGAGGAACCAGAGATCAAACTGCCAACATCTGCTGGATCATGGAAAAAGCAAGAGAGTTCCAGAAAAACATCTATTTCTGCTTTATTGACTATGCCAAAGCCTTTGACTGTGTGGATCACAATAAACTGTGGAAAACTCTGAAAGAGATGGGAATACCAGACCACCTGACCTGCCTCTTGAGAAACTTATATGCAGGTCAGGAAGCAACAGTTAGACCTGGACATGGAACAACAGACTGGTTCCAAATTAGGAAAAGGAGTACATCAAGGCTGTATATTGTCACCCTGCTTATTTAACTTCTATGCAGAGTACATCATGAGAAACACTGGGCTGGAAGAAGCACAAGATGGAATCAAGATTACCAGGAGAAATATCAATAACCTCAGATAAGCACATGACTCCACCCTTATGGCAGAAAGTGAAGAGGATCTAAAAAGCCTTTTGATGAAAGTGAAAGAGGAGAATGAAAAATTGGCTTAAATCTCAACATTCAGAAAACGAAGATCATGGCATCTGGTCCATCACTTCATGGGAAATAGATGGGGAAACAGTGGAAACAGGGTCAGACTTTATTTTTGGGGGCTTCAAAATCACTGCAGATGGTGACTGCAGCCATGAAATTAAAAGACGCTTACTCCTTGGAAGAAAAGTTATGACCAACCTAGATAGCATATTCAAAAGCAGAGACACTACTTTGCCAACAAAGGTCCGTCTAGTCAAGGCTATGGTTTTTCCAGTGGTCATGTATGGATGTGGGAGCTGGACTGTGAAGAAAGCTGAGTGCCAAGAATTGATGCTTTTAAACTGTGGTGTTGGAGAAGACTCTTGAGAGTCCCTTGGACTGCAAGGAGATCCAACCAGTCCGTTCTAAAGGAGATCAGCCCTGGGTGTTCTTTGGAAGGAATGATGCTAACTTTGGCCACCTAATGTGCCCTTGGTGGATTCATGTCAATGTATGGCAAAACCAATACAGTATTGTAAAGTAAAAAAATAAAATTTAAATAAATAAATAAATAAATAAAAAGACTGTGATGCTGGGAGGGATTGGGGGCTGGAGGAAAAGGTGACGATAGAGGATGAGATGGCTGGATGGCAACACCAACTCGATGGACGTGAGTTTGAGTGAACTCTGGGAGATGGTGATGGACAGGGAGGCCTGGCGTGCTGCAATTCATGGGTCGCAAAGAGTCAGACACAACTGAGTGACTGAACTGAACTGAACACAATATTATAAATAAATTGTCTTCCAATTAGAAATACAAATTTTCTTTTTTAAGGCACTGGTCATCTAGAAAACTTGGGCATCTAGAAAAACTTCTAGAAAACTAGAAACCTTGAGTGCTAGAAAGACAGAGCTTTAAATCAATCTTAAAAATCCACACTTCCCAAAAGTTGTTATATAGGATTCTATTTCTGGAAGATGCCAAAAGATTTTCTTTTGAAAAGCGTGTCATCTTCTAAACAGTTTGAGAAAATCAAGATTTTCTTAACTAAGATATCAAAATTTCTAAAAATCTTAATTGAGAAATTAAGAATTGTTAATTTCCAGGGAAGATCCCTTGGAGAAGGGGATGGCAACCACTCCAGTATCCTTGCCTGGAGAATCCTAGTCAGAGGAGACTGGTGGACTACAGGCTATAGGGTCTCAGAGTCAGACACAACTGAAGCATTTAAGCATGCAACCACATGTTCTTTGAATTCATAAAGTATATATCATAAGTCAAGGCTTACAAATTTATTTGGTGCCAATTTATTTCTTTTGTTTTCTTGTTTGTTTAGGATGCATTTCATGGACCCAGTGTTTTGGCAAAAGATATTCTAGAAAAATATTCAAGAATTTGGAGATTCTGCCACCTGGTAGCACACTGAATGAGGTGTTCATAGGGCAACAAAACCCCCCAAATTGAAGAAAGTGAAATTACTAGTATAATAAGCTATAATTTATTCAGATTTCAACTAATTCAGTGTCAATGATCTATTATCTGGAATTATGCTCTTCATTGAAAATTTTTTTTGTTTAAAATAATCAGATGTTTCAATGGATTTTAATAGAACAGATTTGATCTGAAATAAGAAAGCTGATCATTACAGTTTCATTTATTCACCAAGGAATAAATGGCAGGATCTTTTATTAAGTCAGGAGGTTTAGTTGCTAAAATAAGTAAAAATGTTTGAGATTATTCTAGATGAAATTATTATCTAATTCAGAAATTGCTGTAGGATGGGGATGGGACATCTGTTTAGAAGGTCAAAAGTGGTTCTTGGTAAAAAATTTTTAAAACAAGTGAAACCCCATTTTCTCCTGGAATCCAGTCACAGGAAGGATAAACTAGGAAAGGAAATAGGAAATCCAGCTAAGAAGGAGTTAACATCAGAGAAATAATTTCCGTACAATCTCTTTGACTAACAGATGGAATAATACTTTCAAAACAGTAAGTAGAGGCAAGCAATCTAAGACTGACTGTAGGATAATAAGATACAAATAACTTGATGCCATTTACATGGAACATGATAGATACAAAACTATATAAATAACCATGCTCTTAGAATGGGGGGAAGAGATAGGAGAGAAAGAATACATTCAGAAGACAACCGATTTGCTAACTTGGCAACCATGCAAGGAGATAAATGATGGGGGAAGAGTCATGCTACCCAGAAAGAAGATGGCATTCTGGCAGGAAAATGGGAAAAGAAAGAGAAAAAAAAAAAAAAAAAGCAAGGAGATGAAATGCTATCTGGTTTACCTGGTTGACTTTGTCAAGATGGGTATTGAAAATTAGGATGAAAAAGAGAAGGCTAATGTGGCTGGCATCATTGAGCTGATAAAACATTACAGATTCTAGTGGGATAAGAAAGCTGCTTTGCATCCTCCTGTATCTCTGTATAAGGTTCCTCAAATATGTCAAATATATCCAGGCTTGTTCAGTCACCAAGTCATTTTTGACTCTTTGTGACCCCATGGACTGCAGCATGCTAGGCTTCCCTGTCCTTCACTATCTCTTGGAGTTTGCTCGATTCATGTCTATCAAGTCAGTGATGCCATCCAACCATCTCATCCTCTGTCTTCCCCTTCTCCTCCTGCCCTCAATCTTTCCCAGCATCAGAGTCTTTTCCAGTAAATCAGTTCTTCACATCAGGTGGCCAAAGTATTGGAGCTTCAGCTTCAGCATCAGTCCTTCCAATGAATATTCAGGTTTGATTTTATTTTAGACTGATAGTTTTATCTCCTTGGTGTCCAAGAGACTCTCAAGAGTCTTCTCTAATAACACAGTTTGAAAGCATCAATTCTTCCACATTCAGCCTTTTTTATGGTCCACTTCTCACATCCATCCATAACTAACGGAAAAACTGTAGCTTTGACTATATGGACCTTTGTTGACAAAGGTGATGTCTCTGCTTTTTAATACACTGTCTATGGTGGTCATAGATTTTCTTCCAAGGAGCAAGCATTTTTAAATTTTGTAACTGCAGTTGCCATCTGCAGTGATTATCCCAGCCTAGAAAAATTCAAATCCAAGCATGAGGATCATGATTTAGAATGGAAAATTCTGAAACAAAGGGCTGAATTTATCTCATCAGTTAAAGGCAGATATTTGAAAAATATTAATGATAGATGAGATCTGTTCACCCTATCCCAGGTGGAAGATCAAAGGCATTTTGCTTTGAAATGGTCTGGGAATAGTGTGCAAAACTTTTTGAGTTATTGAATACACTGCTTCATTGTACAGATATTCCCATGGAGGATAGAAAGAAAACATCTAAAAGGTCAAAGGTAAATAAAACTGGGTGGTATAGAGATGTTGTGGTGGTAGGTAAAGACCATGAGAATTATGCTGCAAATTAGAAAATGGAGTAATAGAAAATTTTAAATATTCTGTGACTATATCGGCGGCTGCGCAGTGCTGGAGTGGTGAGCCATGGCTGTGCAGTGCTGGAGCGCCGAGCAGCCAGAAGAGATACCCTATGTCCAAGGTCTGTAGTGGTGGCCATGAGGAGATACCCCATGTCCAAGGTAAGGAGCAGCAGTTGTGCTTTGCTGGAGCAGCCGTGAAGAGATATCTCATGTCCAGGGTAAGAGAAGCACCAGTAAAACAGTAAGCACTGAGAGAGGGCATCAGAGGGCAGACAGACTGAAAGCACAATCACAAAAAACTAACCAGTCTAATCACATGGACCACAGCCTCATTTAACTATATGAAACTAAGTTATGCTGTGTGGGGTCACCCAAGATGGACAGGTCTTGGTGGAGAGTTCTGACAAAATGTGGTCCACTGGAGCAGGGAATGGCAAACCACTTCAGTATGCTTGCCTTAAGAACCCCATGAACACTATGAAAAGGCAAAAAGATAGGACACTGAAAGATGAACTCCCCAGGTCGGTAGGTGCCCAATATGCTACTGGAGATAAGTGGACAGATAACTCCATAAAGAATGAAGAGATGGAGCCAAAGCAAAATCAACATCTAGTTGTGGATGTGATTGGTGATAGAAGTAAGGTCTGATGCTGTAAAGAGCAATGTTGCATAGGAACCTGGAATGTTAGGTCCATTAATCAAGGCAAATTAGAAGTGGTCAAACAGGAACATTGACATTTTAGCAATCAGCGAACTAAAATGGACTGAAATGGGTAAATTCAACTCAGATGACCATTATATCTACTACTGTGGGCAAGAATCCCTTAGAGAAAATGGAGTAGCCATCATAATCAAGAAAAGGGTCCAAAATGCAGTACTTGGATGCAATCTCAAAAACGACAGAATGGTCTCTGTTCATTTGCAAGGCAAACCATTCAATATCATGGTAATCCAAGGCTATGCCCCTGCTAGTAATGCTGAAGAAGCTGAAGTTGAACAATTCTATGAAGACCTACAAGACCCTCTAGAACTAATATCCAAAAAAAGAAGTCCTTTTCATTATAGGGAATTGGAATGCAAAAATAAGAAGTCAAGAAACACCTAGAGTAATGGGCAAATTTGGCCTTGGATTACAGAATGAAGCAGGACAAAGGCTAATAGAGTTCTCCCAAGAGAATGCACTGGTCATAGCAAACACCCTCTTCCAACAACACAAGAGAAGACTCTACACATGGACATCACCAAATGGCCAACACTGAAATCAGATTGATCATATTTTTTTGCAGCCAAAGATGGAGAAGCTCTATACAGTCAGCAAAATAAAGACCAAGAGCTGACTGTAACTCAGATCATGAGCTCCTTATTGCCAAATTCAGACTTAAATTGAAGAAAGTAGGGAAAACCACTAGACTATTCAAATATGACCTGAATCAAATCCCTTATGATTAATAGTGAAGTGTTCATCATAGTGCCTGATGAACTATGGATGGAGGTTCATTGTACAGGAGACAAGGTCAAGATCATCCGCAAGAAAAAGAAATGCAAAAAAGCAAAATGGCTGTCTGAGGAGGGTTTACAAATAGCTGTGAAAACAAGAGAAGCGAAAAGCAAAGAAGAAAAGGAAAGATATACCCATCTGAATGCAGAATTCTGAAGAATAGCACAGAGAGGTAATAAAATCTTCCTTAGCGATCAGTGCAAAGAAATAGAGGAAAAAAACAGAATAGGAAAGACTAGAGATCTCTTCAAGAAAATTATAGATACCAAGGGAAAATTTCATGCAAAGATGGGCACAATAAAGGACAGAAATGGTATGGACCTAACAGAAGCAGAAGATATTAAGAAGAGGTGGCAAGAATACACAGAAGAACTGTACAAAAAAACATCTTCATGACTCAGATAACCATGATGGTGTGATCACTCACCTAGAGTCAGATATCCTGGAATGAAGTCACATGGGTCTTAGGAAGCATCAATATGAACAAAGCTAGTGGAGGTGATGGAATTCCAGTTGAGCCATTTCAAATCCTGAAAGATGAAGCTGTGAAAGTGCTGCACTCAATATGCCAGCAAATTTGGAAAACTCAGCAGTGGCCAAAGGACTGGAAAAGGTCACTTTTCATTCCAATCCCAAAGAAAGGCAATGTCAAAGAATGCTCAAACTACCACACAGTTTCACTCATCTCACACGCTAGTAAAGTAATGCTCACAATTCTCCAAGCCAGGCTTCAGCAATACGTGAACCGTGAAATTCCTGATGTTCAAGCTGGTTTTAGAAAAGGCAGAGGAACCAGAGATCAAACTGCCAACATCTGCTGGATCATGGAAAAAGCAAGAGAGTTCCAGAAAAACATCTGTTTCTGCTTTATTGACTATGCCAAAGCCTTTGACTGTGTGGATCACAATATACTGTGGAAAATTCTGAAAGAGATGGGAATACCAGACCACATGATCTGCCTCTTGAAAAATCTGTATGCAGGTCCGGAAGCAACAGTTAGACCTGGACATGGGACAACAGACTGGTTCCAGATAAGAAAATGAGTACATCAGGGCTGTATATTGTCACCCTGCTTATTTAATTTATATGCAGAGTACATCATGAGAAACACTGGGCTGGAAGAAGCACAAGCTGGAATCAAGATTACCAGGAGAAATATCAATAACCTCAGATATGCAGATAACACCACCCTTACGCAGAAGTGAAGAAGAACTAAAGAGCCTCTTGATGAAAGTGAAAGAGGAGAGTGAAAAAGTTGGCTTAGAGCTCAACAGTCAGAAAACTAAGATCATGACATTTCGTCCCACACTTCATGGCAAATAAATGGAGAAACAGTGCAAACAGTGGCTGACTATTTTTCTGGGTTCCAAAATCACTGAAGATGGTGATTGCAGCCATGAAATTAAAAGACGCTTACTCTTTGGAAGGCAAGTTATGACCAACCTAGACAGCATATTAAAAAGCACAGACATTACTTTGCCAACAAATATCCATCTAGTCAAGGCTATGGTTTTTCCAATAGTCATGTATGGATGTGAGAGTTGGACTATAAAAAAAAACTGATCACAGAAGAACTGATGCTTTTCAACTGTTGCATTGGTGAAGACTCTTGAGAGTCCTTTGCTTTTGAACTGTTGCATTGGTGAAGACTCTTGAAAGTTCTTTGGACTGCAAGGAAATCAAACCACTCCATCCTAAAGGAAATCAGTCCTGAATATTCACTGGAAGGACTGATGCTGAAGCTGAAGCTCCAATACTTTGGCCACCTGATGCAAAGAGCTGACTCATTGGAAAAGATCCTGATGCTGGGAAAGATTGAATGCAGCAGGAGAAAGGGACAACAGAGGATGAGATGGTTGGATGGTATCACCGACTTAATGGAGATGAGTTTGATTAGACTCCATGAGTTGGTGATGGACAGGGAGGTCTGGTGAGCTGTGGTCCATGGGGTCAGGAAGAGACGGACACGACTGAGCAACTTAACTGAGCTGAACTGAACTGATATCACTATTATCAGAATTCAAAGTTGGAATGGATAATATGTGTGAATGATGAATTCTGGCTTTATTACACTCTCATGCGATATTGACTGAGTCACCTTCCTTCTTTAGTACTAATTGGATATGATAAAATGGCACCTTTGGAATTGCCCACATTTTTCTTTTTTTTTTCCCTTTGGAATTATACATTAGTATATAATTCTGGAATGTCATAAAAAGAAATCACTGCTCTGATAAAGGAAATGGTATTAGATGGAGTAGAATGAGTATTCTTAACTCCTATTTCAAATAGCCCTGTCTGATTAGCACATAATGCAGACTGTCTACAGAGACCAACAGTGTGTTGTCAGAGATTAAATTAAGTGCTTTCCCCTCATTTCTTTAGTCATGATCAATATGGGAAAGACTACACAAAAAGTACCAGAACTCTAACAGGCTATAGGTAACTGGAACACAACGATGGATGTGTCTGAAGGCTTCTTTCCTATATTCATTTTTGGGTCCAGCCTGAAGCAATCTGAATTTTAAAGAACGACAGTCAATATACATGCACACATTTTTCCACATGGGTACTATCATGATTTAATGTGACAAGCTTTGAACTTGATGACCATTAAGAATAATTTACTACAATACATTCATCAGATCATAAAAACTGCCCCTTGGCAGAAGCGGTACAAGAGGAGTTAAAGACCATTGTTCAATATGATCCATGTAGACTAACTGATAATCCCAGATAAACTACAAGACCTAGTCCTTTCTGTGAAATTTTAGCAAATGTTGTGGGATGAGCAACCAGAGACACCTCTCAAACTTTAGAAATAAATGATTATGTTTTACTCTGCGACTAAAGAATAAGTCCTGGAAGAACCATTTGTAGAAATCACATTACCCAACTAGGAATACTTCAAAATTCTATTGACTATAAGGCTTGAAACTCTCAAAAGTCCTGGATTGTACCTAGAAAATTAAAACTAATTATTTGAATATGTTTACAAGTGATATTTTCACTGACAGAGAAAATAGATTCTTTGTGTACAGGGAGATACTGAAAATAATAAATATATACCGTTCAGAGCAGGAGGAAATACTAACTACTTTTAATCCACTGTAGTCTGTGAATTGGCCCTATCACCAAGCAAGAACAGGGCAATTTGGGGTAATCAGGTAAAAATGAACTACTGAATGGCAGAAGAGCTGCCAATGTATCTCTCTGGCTCCATTTACCTATGTTATCTAGACCACCTTCCATGACCAATTCCAGATAGCTAAATTAGACTCTTTGGTAGGAGAGCTTTTCAACTGTTAATGAGTAATACCTTGTAGAACATCCTTTTTACTTGCCTGGAGTTGCTTTCTGCAGTGTTCCTTGATAGAATCGGGTTCAGTACTGGGGATATTTAAACTATGCCATTAGTTCAGAGGATGATGGCATCGGAGTTCACACTCACAACCTTACAATAGGTGTATAGGTGTGTGTGTGTGTTCTCAGTTGTTCAGTCATGTCTTCCCATGGACTGAAGCCCACCAGGTTCCTCTGTTCATGGAATTTCCCAGGTGAAACTATTGGAGTGGGTTGCCATTTCCTTCTTCAGGGCATCTTCCCGACCTAGGGATCAAACCTGCGTCTCCTGGATCTCCTGCACTGGCAGGTGGATTCTTTACCACCTGGGAAGTGAAAATGTATAGGTAGCGTGGCTGGCCATGCTTTTGACCCACTGGGACTGTTCTTAAGCAAAACGTTAAATATTCTGGATTATATCAAGGAAAAGCTATCAATTCCTGATTCTATAAGAATGTAGGGTGGCAAGAAAACTAAAATATATGAAAGATCAAAGGCCATTGTTACTTTAACGTGAGACTGAAGAGAATAGCAGTGTATAGAGATTGCAGGCCCAATGTGTGATCACACTCCCCATGCATTTTAAGAGCTGTGAACGAATATCTGATTTCTTCTTCTTTTTTTTTCCCCCCGCAAGTCATATAGTAAATAGCTAGCACTAACAAAGTCAAATATTAATAACCAAGAACTACAGATCCTCAAATCCCCTTTCCCCCAACCAGCAAAACCCATAGAAATTTACACTGACCAAAGTAAATAGAAAATAAAAGTCAAACCACTTAAACGGTTGACATTTAGGGATGGAGCCAGACACTCGCTTTCATCCTTCTGAACCACCAGTGTTATAACATTAACAGAAAATAAGTGATATTATGAACTTGGTATAAAAGTGAGTGTTCAGGTCCAGTGAACAATAATTTAATTAATACCTGCTTATGATTAACGTATTTTTAAATTTCATGTTAGCAAAAGAGAACTATTTTCCTTTGCACATCATAGCTGCCTTATCTCTCTTTTTTTTTTCCTTTTTCCATAAGAAGAACCATTTTAAAGTAAAATAGCTCATAGCCATGGCCACATGGACCATGATCAAAATTAATTTTGAACTGGACTTATTAGTTGTAATGAGCGTGACTGACTTAGAATGCAGAGTGTCTAATTTATCAAATTTGCTTTTCTCTGTTTCTCTGATATTCCGTCCTTTAAAAATATGCATTTAAAACACATCCTTTGGGAAGTTATTTCACTGATCCCAGAGAAGGATAAATTTTACCTTTTTAGATTGTTACAGAATGCACTAAAGCCAGCTGTTTTTCAGGTAGGTGGTGAAAATAGAGGATTATAGCCAGGAATGCAATGGCCGTTGCCTTTCAGTCTGAATCAGAGACGAAAAGAAAAACCATGATTTCTTCTCTAGCCAGACAACACTAGGCATGATGATGGTTGAGACAATGTGGGTTCTGAAGGATGTCAGAAAAAAGCAACGCTGAATGAACGCTAAAGTCAACTAGTCAGAATTGTGTTCTGTAAAAAAGAAGACCATCACAGGTTGAAAGCACCAGGTAATCACAGCTCCAAATATGACAGACAAAGTCCTTTTGAAAACGACTTGCTGTCCTACCCTCTTTCTTTTCCTAAGGCACCTTCAGTGTACTCTAAGTTTCCATAAGAAGAGCTGACTTTTCATAGCAAAATCTATAGAAAGCAGATCACCTAACTGTATGAGACTCAAGGAATCCCACATGGCCATAATCTCTCAATGAGAAAAACACATATATATACATATATATATGTATATGTAGGAAACTATGAATTGACTATGAGTTTCAAAAATGCTGGAATGTAAAGTGGAAGTGGAAAGAACCAACTTTTTATATGTAGCTAATTAGAATTTCAAGAAAAAAGTTGACATTTGTTATTATGTTATTCCCAAAATCTACACAGTGAACATGGCTTTGTGTGTGTGATATCTACTCCAAAATTTGTACACAATTATATGTTTTATAATCTACAGCTCCAAGAAGAACATAATCATCAATAATAGAGAAAGAAGAAGAAGGAGAAAGGGGAGGAGGGGAAAGAAAACAAGAAGAAGAAACAAGAAGAATGAAAATAATTGAAAGCCTATCACATGCTCATTGGTCTAGGCCCCTTTCCCTTTGTTTTTGTTTCAGTTAATACAGCAATTCTAAGGATAAGTGTTGTTATCTCTATTTTATAGATGAGGAAAGAGATATTTGAGGAAACTTGTTCAAATCCATTTATAATAATCTGTATTTGGCCTTCAAGATTGGTCCAAATGTTCACATTCTTCCCAGTTTATAGGGCAACTCTTTCTTTAAATTAACTTTTTTGGAGTATAGTTGCTTTACAATGTTGTGTTAGTCTCCACTGTACAACAAAGTGTATTAGCCTTACATATACATACATATACAGCCCTCCCTTTTGGACTTCCTTCCCATTCAGATCACCACAGAGCATTAAGTAAAGTTCCCGGTGCTATATGGTATGTTCCCATTAGTTATCTATTTTCTATATAGGATCAATAGTGTATACGTGTCAGTCCCACTCTTGTAGAGAGCAGCAGTTGTGTCTAGTTCAGACACAAGAATTCTACAAGGAGCTAGAGAATTTCTCTGAAAAATGAAATAAGATTTGAACATAGACACTTCAAATCATATATAGACACAGTTTAAAGTACTTTTTTCCCCCTTTCATGACAGCAAATACTAAAGTAAATTAATATCCATAGGGAACAAAAAAAAAAAAAGAACGTTCCATAAGTATTGGCAGCAACTTTGCTAAGAGGTGGTTTCCAGGGAATCTTTGCTGAATCTTAATGCCCTCCTTACCTCCCTCTCATATGGTATTTTTCCATCATCCAAAGCCTAAATTGAGACAATCTTGGAAATATTAAAATTTGAAAAGTGAAACCTCTCATGGAGAAAATTGTTTATCCTTTCTGTGTCTCCCCTCCTTAGTATACTAGCAAAAGCTTGAAAGTGATAAAGTATATTTGTCTTTCAATGAATATGGAAAATATCAGAAAATAGCTATAGTTTTAACATACATATATCAAAAAGAAAAGGCTTATCCAAATCTCTCAATTCCTCCCACCTCCCTCTTTCCCCCCTTGATACTCATATAGCTGTTCTCTACTATTTCCACAGACACTAACACAAAATTGTAAACAACTATACTCCAATAAAAATTAATTAAAAAACCATATACCTGGGATTCAGGATTGATTTTCTAAGTGATTTAATCTCCACTTATGTAAGGATGCACCATAGAATTCCTGTAGAAAACTTTCCTATTGTTGCATTTAAAAATACTCGATTTGCAAAATTTCCATGTGCTCTAAAATCACAGTCTATTATTAGTAATGATTAAATTATGATAAACTATATTATAGAGTACAAAACAAAAGTTTAAACATAAGTAAATATTATTCAATAAGGTGCCATATTTCTTTAGAAATATTTTCTCCCTGGATTTTACAATAAATGTTTGGCCAATGTCTGCCCTTGAAAACACTCAGACAACTCCTGCTCAAGTCAAAAATTATGCATACACGTATTTAGGACCAAATTTGGCCCAATGCTTAATTAGCGTCTGGCTGTGATTACATCTGTGCTGTTGAATTTTCAAATCTAAATTTTCGGTGTTGCAACAAAACTTTGTAAATTCCCTTTAATTTCTGTAGGAGAAAACAATGTCGAGAGTAGTTTAGTATTTCAGTAAGTCTGAGAAAATATTTTTTTCTTAGTCTGAAAGCAATTCCTCTCAAATGCAAAAGGGAATAAATAGTGACTTAAATAAACACTGAGATATTATAAATAAATAAGCATTGGCCTCTTGAGTTTGACTTCTGAAGGTTGAGAGATTTTTTTAAGGGACACTGTTCTGGGTAATGGGTACTGCCTTTTCTCTCTTGTTATCTGAGAAATAAAAATCATTTTCCCTTTTCTTCCTTTTTTCTTTCTATGTTTCTTTCCCCTACTTCATTAGTCGTTCACAAGTAGCTACCTAGTTATTACAATTCAACTCTTCAGAACCAAACAAACATACTTTTTCCTGGGCCCTATGGGCCCTTTTTCCCATTGTGTATCTGGCACATTTGTTACAAGGCTGGGTTGGAAATTCTCTTTTTGGAAGCAAGTAGATTACTGTTAAACAGCATATGTGTATGTACATTATATATATATATATATATATATATATATATTTCACCAGGTTTGTCCTGGGCTTCTTTGGTGGCTCAGATGGGAAAGAATCTGCCTGCAGTGCAGGCAGTCCCTGGGCGGGGAAGGTCCCCAGGAGAAAGGAAGGGCTACCCAACCTATTCCAGTATTCTTGCCTGGAAAATCCTATGGACTAGGGGTCTGACCGGCTACAGTCCACGGGGTTGAAAAGAGTCAGACACAACTGGTGACTAACACACACACATCCATGGTTTGTCCTGGTATTTTCAGTTGCAATGTCTTAATGCCTACTGAGCCAAAACTTGAGGAAATGTAAGAAAGCCACAGACTTCCCTGGTGGCTCAATTGTAAAGAACTTGCCTGCCAGTGCAGGAGACAGAGGTTAGATCCCTGGATCCGGATGATCCCAGGGAGCAGGAAATGGCAACCCCCTCCAGTATTCTAGGGCTTTCATACAAATGTCCTCCACTCTAGGGGTTTCATAAAAATGGCCTCTGAAAAATAGAGATTTAGAACTACAGGTATTTTAATTGTCTAATCTTCCATTTATTGTTGAGTGAGCAGCAACTGGGCACAACTTAATTTGATCATAATTAGCTATTTTATATTTCATAATACTAAATATCAACTCTTATGACTTGGCATCCTAAGCTTTTCAATGGTATTTGATGTTCAAAAAGTGTTTTTAAGGATTCTCGTCATCTCAAGTTTACCTTCACAGCAAAAGAAGGCATAGTTATAATGCCACAGATGCTGACAGGGAGGAGAAAGATTCTTTCAACTTGTTGATACTAATTTTAAAAGATATTTTCTTTGACTTTATCATATATAATTCTTGCTTGATAAAGTTTTATTTCTAGGCATGTCATATACTTCTTAGGAACTGGAATAAACCTCCTTTGTATAAAAATATCTCCAGGATCTGAGTAGTTTGGTATCTATTCAGGGTAGTTGGAAGACTGTTTAAAGTGAATTTTAGGCTTTGCTAAGACCCGAACTAAAAAGTATCACAGTGAGTTAAAGATTTTGTATTCAGTTACCTGCTCTGAATAATCAAAGGTCATAAAACATTTCAGATGTTCTTTAATCCCAGATCATATTAGGTGGAAATTAAAATGTATTATTTGTCTCAAATATTATAACATTTTCAATTAAAAAACAAAATTTATTTTTCCTGTAATTTGCTATTGACTTTTACAACAGCAGGCAAATCTTTCCAATATTCTGGAATTTATGGTGTAGACTTCATGTGACATGATCAAGAGCTATAACTTAACTGAACATATATTATTTCTAAGTTAATATTAGTATGAAAATTAGTATGTCTGAATTCTGTTACACAGAAGAACCAGGGGGAAAATAATTACTTCCATTAAAACACTCCAAAATCTTTTTATAGACTATAATTAGTGATATGATTTACTCTTGAAGTACCACTCTGGGACAAGGAACATTGACAAAAATTCTAATCTCCATTGCAATGGATGATGCTACTGGCCATCACTGATTTGTGCTTTCTGTCATCTTATTCACTGAATTGTCCACACTCTTTCTGTAGCTTTCCTTTTTAACAAAGGTACTCACTTGCAAATATAGAAAGTAGCATCACATGTACGCACACACACACACAAATACAGACATGTGTGCACACTTCAAATATCTGTTCAATTAATACAGTTCAAGTTTTCAAAATCAAGAAAACCAGAAAATATGTTGTTGGTCAATGAAACGAGAATAGAAATGTAAATTATTCCAGTAGATAGAAAGTCTCATATTGGTAGCCGATCTCAATTCAGAAGCTTTTTTAGAGCCATTCCTGTGTAGCTCAGTCAGTACAGAACCTGCCTGCAATAGGGGAGGCCTCAGTTTGATTTGTGGGTTGGGAAGATCCCCTGGAAAAGGAAATGGCAACCCACTCCAGTATTCGTGCCTGGAGAATCCCCTGGATAGAGGAGCCTGGCAGCTGCAGTTCATGGGGTCTCAAGAATAGGACACAACTTAGTGCTACATTTTTTTTCCCCAGAAATATTAGAATTGCTATTAAATGATACCTGAAAAGCCAAAGCCTGTCCTTTCTCAGTCTTCTTAATTCTTCAAAAGCAAATATACATGCTTAATGTCTCATAAGGGAAAAGCTTGATTGTTTAATTTATGCCTTTAAGATATAAGGAACTCCACATATGTAACATTCAAAGGTGTTAAAATTTCCTTTGTAATTTGAAACAATCTTTATTTCATTTAGGGTTTTTGTGTGTATGTGCATTCAGATAGAACAAACCGAGATTAGTTTCAGTCGGGCTGTCCACTTTGTGGGGTGCTAATTTCTGCTTAGATTCCTTGAAAACTCATGAAACTTTGCTAAGAATTTGCCAGGTACATATTATTTGTCATGCACTGTTAGGCTCTGAGTTTTGAACTTAAAACATACTTTATTCCTTTTATTTTAGGAGCTCATAATACAATTATGAAAATGAACAAAAATCAAATTGTTATTAAAAAAAGTGGGGGTTTCCCTTGTGGCTCAGCTGGTAAAGAATCTGCTTGCAATGTGGGAGACCTGGGTTCCATCCTTGGGTTAGGAAGATCCCCTGGAGAAAGGAAAGGATACCCACTCTAGTATTCTGGCCTGGAGAATTCCATGGACTCTATAGTCCATGGCGTCATAAAGAGTTGGACGTGATTGGGAGACTTTCACTCACTTCATTCAATGTGAAATGTAAAATTATCATAAGATCGCATGTTTCAGTGGAAGCATATGGGTGAGGTGGAGAGTTACAGGAAGTTCTTGGTTAGATACGACAGAGTTCTTTGTGATTGAAGATGCTGGCATCAGTGGTGACACTGCTTGTGTATATACAGATGGAACCATACAGAGTGTGTGTTTGAAACTGTCTCTTTGCTTTATAGCCTGCCTCAAGGTTGAAGTTCAAGAAAGGCACCTCAGTTCAGTTCAGTGGCTCAGTCGCGTCCGACTCTTTGCAACCCCATGAATCGCAGCACGCCAGGCCTCCCTGTCCATCACCAACTCTTGGAGTTCGCTCAGACTCATGTCCATCGAGTCGGTGATGCCATCCAGGCATCTCATACTCTGTCGTCCCCTTCTCCTCCTGCCCCCAATCCCTCCCAACATCAGTCTTTTCCAGTGAGTCAACTCTTCGCATGAGGTGGCCAAAGTACTGGAGTTTCAGCTTTAGCATCATTCCTTCTGAAGAAATCCCAGGGCTGATCTCCTTCAGAAAGGCACCTTTACCTACCTAATTATAAAATTGCTTACTGGCTTATAATTCTCTTGGAATCCATATAAAACTACATTGTCTGAAGGTAGACTTACCTGTATCTTTAAGCATTTATTCTTCCCACCCTGTTGTGTTGTTTCTATCAATCATACAAATCGATTTTACCAGGATATCCAACTATTATTTTTTTACCCAAATATGTCCAGTCTAACAGTTTTGTACAGAAATGAATGCAACTTGATTTATTCCAATCACTGCAGATAATCTCTGAGTAAGATACATGAGACGCATGATAGAGTTGTATTCAGATAGGAATGGTGTCTTTTCACAGAGGAAAAATCATCCAAATAGAGATGATAAGTATGTTTTATCATTTGAGGAGATAGTATTCTCACTTTTTATTTTATAGCTATTTCCTAATTTTTAAATTTATTAACTGCAGAAAAAATATCTTCAATATTGTCATTAAGCCTAAATAAAGCAAAATAAACCATAAAAAGACTTTAATTTGCCTCTTAGTTTGTAAGTAGAGCATTACTTTTTTAAGAATCTTTTTTGGGATATACTTTACACAGCAAAAATTAATTTAGTTTAATTTAATGATTTTAATAAACATAATGAAATTGTTCAGTTTATACCATAATCCAATTTTAAGGCCATTTTCATCACCCCTCAAAAGATCTCTCATATCCATTTTCAGCCACATTCTGTTCCTACTTGACATTTCTTTTTATTATATATATGGTGATTTCTGACTGACTTACAAGCTTTGTTCTAAAATTCAACTTATATTCACATGTTTGAAACTTGGAAAATACACATATATTTGGAGAAACTACACTATTTAAAGAATCATCTAAGCAGTGGTAATAAAACATTCCAATGTAAAATATCTTAATTAAGAATAGAAACTTGTATTTCTCTCTGGTGTAGCAGGTCCAAGCTGCTAGGGGAGTTCTGCCAACCTTGAAACATGGTTTCTATCTCTGAGTTCAAGGACAAAGATCCAGCTTTTTCCTTTATTAGTCAAAGGGGAAGAAAGAGGAATAAGCCAGAAAGTTACATGTGGATCTCTTATGGGACAAAACCTGAAAATTACACACATCATTTCCATTAAAGCAATGTGGGAAAAATGGTCTAGGTGTCCAACTAAACATAGATGTTTCTGTTATTAGAGATGGGAAAATAGAATGAGTAACTAGCAACCTTTTTCCATAACTAATGTATTTAACTAATGTATTTAATG
The DNA here is from genome assembly GCF_014754425.2 of Oryx dammah. Lineage (NCBI taxonomy): Eukaryota > Metazoa > Chordata > Mammalia > Artiodactyla > Bovidae > Oryx > Oryx dammah. The sequence continues at coordinate 26,549,333 of NW_024070213.1, forward strand.
TAATACCATAACGTATTTAACTGAAAAATTTTAAACATTAAGACTATTTATTTTTTAAAAAACTTACCCTTGCTTCCTCCACAGTGTACCTCTCAGGTACTTAATAAAAATTATTTTAAAAGCAAAAGCAGACTAAAAAGATGTTTATGTACTTGTTATTTTTTTTTAATGTGAATAGAGCATATCTCAGCTGAATTTATCTATGATTATGAAAAATTGGAAACTTCACAAAGTCAGTCCATTAAGAGTCAAGAAAAAATGTTAAAGATAGGAGAAATTGACTCTTAAAAACCTCCATACCAATTATCAGATAGGAATATCTGTTCGGGAAGTTGGAGATTTTAGCAAGTATCTTTGAGATGAGGGCTTTCCTGGTGGCTCAGCGTTAGGAATCCGCCTGCAATATGGAAGCTGCAGTAGACACTGGATCCATCCTTGGGTGGGGAAGATCCTCTGGAAGACGCCACTTCAGTATTCTTGTCTGGAGAATTCCATGGACAAAAGAGCCTGTTGGACTACAATCCATGGGGTCACAAAGAATCAGACATAACTGAAGCAACTTGGGACCCACCCACAACTTTGAGATAGCCAGAAATGATCAGAATTAAAAGTGTATGCTCACAAATGTACATATAGGGCATTGTTGCAAATTAGTTTCTTAATTTGTTATAGTCATTGCCTATGCTATTAATATCAAGATAGTCAATTTCAAGCCCTTTGGGAAAAATAATTTTATTATAACTTTCATAAGAAAATTGAAAAATAGAAACAATATTATAAATCATATACTTCAAACTCTTCATTTAAAAAAAGCAGTCTTGAGACTTCCTTGGTGGTTCAGTGGTTAAGGAAGATCTTGTATACCCCCTGCAGGGGGCATGGTTTGATCCCTAGTCTTGGAACAAAGATCCCTTGTGTTGCATGGCCATAAATAAATAAATAAATAAAATTGTACAACTCGAGGGTTTTTAGCATATTCCTAGACTTGTGCATCACCATAATAATTTTTTTTTAAAGGCAATCTTTACTTAAAGAGAAATATGACATATTCCAAAGATACATTGTCAGGTCCATTATTCAATTAGTATTTATTAAATATTTACTAAGGAATGGACACTATTTTAGACTCTAGGAATTGAGAAGAGCAGCATCTCTACTCTTGACGGACATATATTTAAAGGAGAGTAGGCAGAAAATAAGCAAACAATTCACAGAGGAATAATAAAAATACATCAAGTATAGTGCTAGTGTGGTCAGTCATGTCCAACCCTGTGGTCCCACGGAAGGCTCCTCTTCTATGGAATTTTCCAGGTAAGGATACTAGCGTAGGGTGCCATTTCTCACTCCAGGGAATCTTTCCAACCCTGAGATTGAACCCATGTCTCCTGAGTCTCTTGTGTCTCCTGCATTGGCAGGTGGAGTCTTTACCACTACTGGCATCTGGAAAGCCCATATCAAGTAAATTATATATTATTGGCTCAGATGGTAAAAAAAAAAAAATCTGCTTGCAATGCAGGAGACCTGGTTCAATCCCTGGATCAGGAAGATCCCCTAGAGAAGGGAATGGCTACCCACTCCAGTATTCTTGCCTGGAGAATTCCATGGACAGAGGAGCCTGACAGGGTATAGTCCATGGGATCTTAAAGAGTCAGATAGGACTGACAGACCACACACACACACACACACATACACACACACACACACACACAAGCAAAGAATTAAGGTACAGTGATGTGACAGCTACTTTAGATTAGGTGGTCAAGGAATTTGAGGAAGAGGAATTTAATCTAAGATTCAAAGGAAGCAGTAATATAAAGGACCTGAGGTCCAAACATGCCTGATTTACTCAAGGAAGAAAAAGAAGGCTACTGTGAGAGAGGTGAAGTTTTCGAAGAAACTCTAGATAAGATGATGTAAGAAAGGCCAGGTTGAATAAGGCTTTGTAAGGCAAGGAAATTGTTTGCATTTTATTCTACAAGGAAGGTAGCCATTGAATGGTATTAGCAAGACAATGAGATGAGATGAGATCTATTTTGTTTAAGGTCATTTTCCTGTCTGTGGTGATTGGATGTTAGGGTGACAAAGAGAATCAGGGCTACTGGATGAGATTACTGTGTTATCTTGGATAAATGTAGTAGTTTGGGGGAGGAAAAATTATGGCCAGATACAAAATATATTTTGAAGAATACAGTGAACAAAGTTGAAGATGAGTTAGAGATTGAGGAAGAATAGGTGAAGGAAAAAGAAGAATCAAAAATAATGTTTTTATTTTTAAAAAATTTTATTGGGGGGGGTGTGTGTGTGTGCATGCGCACGCTTATTTGTGTCTGACTCTTTGCGAACCCATCGACTGCAGCCTGCCAGATTCCTCTGTCTATGGGATTTAACAGGCAAAAATACTGGAGTGGATTGCCATTTCCATCTCCAGGCGATCCAGACCCGCGAGATCAAACACCTGTCTCAGTCTCCAGCATTGGCAGGCAGATTCTTTACCACTAGCGCCACCTGGAGCCACTTTATTTATTTATTTTTATTTTTTACTTTACAATACTGTATTGGTTTTGCCAGACACAAGCATGAATCTGCCACGGGTGTACATTAAGTTCCCACTCCTGAACCCCCCTCCCACCTCCCTCCCTCTGGGCTATCCCAGTGCACCAACCCCAAGCGTCCTGTATCCTGCATCCAACTTAGACTGGCGATTCGTTTCTTATATGATATTATACATGTTTCAATGCCATTCTCCCAAATCATCCTGCCCTCTCCCTCTCCCACAGAGTCAAAAAGTCTGTTCTGTACATCTGCGTCTCTTTTGCTTTCTCGCATACAGGGTTATCGTAAAATGTTATTTCCTGCTGTACAGCAGTGATTCAGCTATGTGTGTACACTCAGCTCAGCCTCTCAGTAACTTATGATTCTTTGCGACCCCATGGACTGTAGCCCGCCAGGCTCCTCTGTCCATGGAGTTTTCCAGGCAAGAATTCTGGAGTGGGTTGCCATTTTCTCCTCGAGGGGATCTATCTTCCTAACTCAGAGACTGAACCTTGTCAGCTGTGTCTCTTGCACTGGCAGGTGGATTCTTTTACCATTGAGCCACCTGGGAAGCCCTATGTATACACATATCCCTTGTTTTTTGATTTCCTTTCCATTTAGGTCACCACCGAGCATCAAGTAGAGTTTCCTTGGCTATTTGGGTGGTCATTTATAAAGCAGAAAAGACAGGAAGAAGAAAATTTCAAGTGGAGCATTAAAAGTGAGTGTGAGCCAAGTCAAATTTGAGATGTATTTTAGCTGTCTGTGTACCAGTATCAGAATAGGGCATGTTGTTTGAGTTCAGCAGTGTAAGGGACTGCTGCTGCTGCTAAGTCACATTAGTCGTGTCCGACTCCATGACCCCATGGACTGTAGCCCACCAGGCTCCTCCGTCCGTGGGATTCTCCAGGCAAGAGTACCTGAGTGGGTTGCCATTGCCTTCTCTGGTGTAAGGAACAATCGGGTCCAAAGGTACAGATTTAGGAGTCACTGGTGTGAGGATGTCATCAAAGCCATGGAACTTGATGCAGTTCTTTGGGAGAATGCACACAGAGCGAAAAGAAAGATGTCCAATTCAGGCAACGCTTTGGGGTTCCAACATTTAGAAAACAACTAGAAGACGAGTTATCCTACAAAGAAAATTACATAGAAGATTTCAGGTTCAGTCACCTCCTTAAAGTTTCAATTCCACCAGAATGAGACGCAGCACCTTCCTTCCTGCAGACAGAATATCTTCGAAAGAAATCTCTACCTAATCAAAATGTGGCCAGTGTAAACGCCTCACTGTGAATGAGCTACATCTCCTTCTGTGCGACTTCTCTCTGGAATGTTGACAACACTCACTCTGTGGCCCCAGCAGAAACCCAGGCAAAACTAAATTTAACAAAAGGTAACACATATTTCATTATTCTTCATTATTTTAATACTTTTGTTGTTATTCAGCTGAACACAAGTGACTACTTGGATTGAATTCTCTTTGAAAACCTAAAATGTTCCATGAACTTTGCATTTTAAAAATTATTAATAAGTTTTAAAAAATTTCTTGGTGCTTTGCAATAAGATAAATTTAAATTTTTAAGCTGCACTTCATTCTTTGGGCTTGCAGGCCTTGAAACAATTTGGAATTTACTAGGTTTCCTTTTTATGTCTAATCTTACAGATAAATGGCATAATCAGCTCTACTTTTAAATGAAAATCAAATAATCACAGATTAAGAATTTTATAGCCAGAAAGGATCACTTTGGAGAAGGTCCACATTAACCACTTCACTTTATCTTTGATTTGATGGGAAAGAACTACAATCTTTAAATTACTTGTTTGACACTATAAAACTGATTAATATTAAATCTAAGTTTACTAACAAAACTTCCTTCATTGTACCATGGTGTTCAGTATTTGTACAAACAACAAGTGATTCTGGTAATCATTAAAAAGTGTTGAATGTTTTAGTTTAATGGAAGATTTCATAAGAGGCTCTTTTAAAAGTATTCAAGTGTATCAAAAATATCAATAATTATACTTACTGGAAAACAACTGCAATCTCAATTTAAAGATGTTTTATGGGATGGATTTTCCTCTCCTGAATGTCCTTCATATTTTTGGATAGATATGACATCATTGTCTTGGCAGGATAAAATTCCTTCTCACTTCCCCATATTATGTTTCTTTCCCCCTAGTATAGTGAATAGAGTCCATTGTTAGTGTTGGTGAATTTTGAAAGGTGTCTAGATGGGAATTTCCATCAAGAAGCTCCTGGCCTCTCTGACTCTCTTAAACCTTTGCATTCACTCCAGGGCAAGAGAGAAGAAATGAAAAAACACAGGATCGGGTCTGCCACTGTGTTTCCATTAACCTGAGTGGTCCCTTCACAACCTCGGAAGTGCAGAGAGTGAATGATGGCCCAAGTGGGGCAGGACAGATCGATTCAGTAATTTTTACTCACTGTTTCTCCTCAGCTCTAACTGACTATTGATTGGATGAGTTGAAGATGGGTAGTGCCTCTGGGACCTTAAAAGACTAAGAAGAAATTCCCTCCCTCCACCTAGCAACACCTTCAGGCTCTTATAGTCATTCACTTCCCAGAAGAGAGTAAAACAAAACTTAACAATGAAGTCACCTGAAGAGAAGTAAATTTCATTCTCCAGTAGGAAAATGAACGCACCTGAATGCTTATTTAGTTTTCAGATTCCAGTTACATATCTATGCTAAAGAAGACAAATATTTCACATAGGTTTATAAAGTTGCAAAGTGAGTAGAGTATTTAAGATCATACAATCTAATTCTTTTACATAACAGATGTGAAAACAGAAGCTCAGAGCTAGTAATGCACTTCCTTCAAGGCTTGGGGTAACTGGAGTAACCTTGGTTTTCCAGGCCCCAGTCCAGCAGCCTCTATTCTTGGCAAGGTTTTCTAACTTCTAACAGAGCCACAGAGAGACAGATTCTATTCTTGTTATGTTGTATTACAACACCTAAAACTAATGCAGCAGCTTATTCCCAGCGGGAAGACGTAGCCAACATCATTAATGTCAAAGTGGAAAAGGGAAAGGAACCCAGGGCTTTTGACCTTGCTAGACCAATTCTTAAACTTGCCATACCTCTAGAATTTCTTCTTTATGAGATCACAAATTTCTATAAGTATAAGGCAGTTTAAGTCAAGATTTTTTTTCTTATTTCAGCTTGTGTGTGTTTTAGGCACTCAGTCGTCTCTGCCTCTTCGTGACCCCATGCACTGTAGCTCACCAGGCTCCTCTGTCCATGGAATTTTCCAGGTAAAAATACTGAAGTTGAATTGCCATTCCCTTCTCTGGGAAACCTTCCTGACCCAGGGATTGAACCCAGGTCTCCTGCATTGTGGGCAGATTCTTTATTGTCTGAGCCCCCAGGGAAGCCCTTATTTCAGCTTAAAGAGAAGTGAAGTGAAGTGAAAATCTTTCAGTCATGTCCGACTCTTTGTAACCCCATGGATTATACAGTCCATGGAATTCTCCAGGCTAGAATACTGGAGTGGATAGCCTTTCCCTTCTCCAGGGGATCTTACCAACCCAGGGATCAAACCCAGGTCTCTTGCATTGCAAGCGGATTCTTTACTAGCTGAGCCACAAGGGAAGCCTCAGCTTAGAGTACTAACTAAAAAAATTATTCTTCTCAACCTTATTCTTTCTTTTTTTCTCCAGTGGGAAAGCTATCTAGCTATCTTGAAGGAATGGAAGATATTTAACTTGAAGAACAGAAAAGATATTGGCTATCTTTGTTCAAGAAATTCAAACTAGTTGTAAGCAACTAGTCAACTAATTTGACTAGTTGGTCAACTAATATCTCTTGCTGGAATGGACAGGATTTCTCATCTATATGAAATGCACAAGAAATTTTTCAGGAATAAGGTTCTTCAGAGGTGGAAAGGCTGAGGGATTTATTCAATAGCTTATTTGTTTGCAACCAAAAATCATGTGTGTGTCACTAGGTTTTTATTAAGTTCTTCTACACCTGCTGCTAAGTTGCTTCAGTCGTGTCCAACTCTGTGCGACCCCATAGATGGCAACCCACCAGGCTCCCCCGTCCCTGGGATTCTCCAGGCAAGAACACTGGAGTGGGTTGCCATTTCCTTCTCCAATGCATGAAAGCGAAAAGTGAAAGTGAAGTTGTTCAGTCATGTCCAACTCTAGCAACCCCATGGACTGCAGCCCAACAGGCTTCTCCGTCCATGGGATTTTCCAGGCAAGAGTACTGGAGTGGGGTGCCATTGCTTTTTTGGTTCCAAACCAGAGATGAGTTTTGTCTTCTGGGAATTTGTCCTACCAGGAGACACCTGTCAAAATTTGAACTCATTTTTAGTTGGCACAATTTGAGGGAGGGGCTATTGACATCTCAGTTCAGTTCAGTTGCTCAGTCATGTCCGACTCTATGATCCCATGAACTGCAAGCACGCCAGGCTTCCCTGTCCATCACCAACTCCTGCAGCTTGCTCAAATTCATGTCCATCGAGTCGGTGATGCCATCCAACCTTTTCATCTTCTGTTGTCCCCTTCTCCTCCTGCCTTCAATCTTTTCCAGCATCAGGGTCTTTTCCAATGAATCAGTTATTTGCATCAGGTGGCCAAAATATCAGAGTTTTAGCTTCAGCATCAGTCTTTCCAATGAATATTCAGGACTGATTTCCTTTAGGATTGACTGGTTAGATCTCCTTGCAGTCCAAGGGAGTCTCAAGAGTCTTCTCCAAAACCACAGTTCAAAAGCATCAGTTCTTCAGCATCATTGACATCTGGTGAGTAGAAAACAGGGTGATTGTTAGTCATTCTCCAGTGCACAGAACTGCCCTGTGCAGGAAATTACAAAGGAAAAAACTCTTCATAATTCTCAGATTGAGAGACAATGTTTGTTTTGGATTATCTGCTGTTCACAGGAATTTCAGAATCCTCTCATTTTCATAGAGTTCTTCTATGTCATCCAAAAAATGATTGCTTCAGACAGAGAGGTTGGCTTGGACAAAGGAGGTTTTTTTTGTTATTTTTCAGGAAAATGCCAGATCTTTTAATGTTTGATTTTACTGCATCGTAGAGTAGATCATAAAACTGTCAGAAGCCTGAAGGAGAGATCACAGAGAGACTGAAGTCAATGATACAGGTTTGGGGATGGTGTTTTGCCTCTTGGAAATTTAATTCAGTTTTTAACAACACATTTGTTCTTAGTGTTTTATGGTGAATGGGAATATTACCTTCTTTACTCTCCTTGAAAATTGATGAAGCATGCCACTAGTTCTACTCAACTGACTGTGGGCAGACAGGGTAGAGCATTTAACTTTTGGTTGGTAACTTCCCAGATCTTTTTACCCTGGTTCCCTGATGGGCAACACTCCAAGTGGCAGATTCTATCAACACGGTTGACTCAACTTGAGCAATAGATAACTTCGTTATTTCAAGGCACTGAGACTTTGGGTTGTATGTTATTTCAGCCTAATCTAGATTTATTTTGACAAACAGAGTTAACAAAAGTTTTAAATGAATCATTTTGAGTTAAAATGAAACTCAATCAAGTATAAAGTTGGAAAGTTAATTTAAATTAAAACCTTAAAAATGCCATCAACAGAAATAGGGAAAATATAACTGTTTAACCCCCACTGTACATCATGTAATTTGCTCATTTTCATTTCATAGATAGTTATTGATCAACTATACCACTGACTCAGAGAAGGCAATGGCACCTCACTCCAGTACTCTTGCCTGGAAAATCCCATGGATGGAGGAGCCTGGTAGGCTGCAGTCCATGGGGTCACTAAGAGTCAGAAACGACTGAGTGACTTCACTTTCACTTTTCACTTTCATGCATTGGAGAAGGAAATGGTAACCCACTCCAGTGTTCTCGCCTGGAGAATCCCAGGGACGGGGGAGCCTGGTGGGCTGCCATCTATGGGATCGCACAGAGTGGGACATGACTGAAGTGACTTAGCAGCAGCAGCATACCACTGACTAAATGTTAGATATTGGTAATTGAAAGATGGCACAACAGAATGCTCTTAGGTACCAAAGATTTTCTCAGCTTTGCCTGCTAAGGCTCAAAACTTTAAGCTCCACTAAATGAGAGATGTTACCTGTTGTCTTCACTGTGGTCAATTTAGCATCGACTACATCAGCTGTCACAGCTTCCCTGGTGGCTCAGACAATAAAGATTCTCCTGCAATGCTCGAGACCCAGGTTCAGTTCCTGGGTTGAGAAGATCCTCTGGAGAAGGGAACAGTACCCCACTCCAGTATTCTTGCCTGGAAAATTCCTCAGACAAGGACAAGGGAACTTGGTAGGCTATAGCCCATGGGACTGCAAAGAGTCGGACATGACTGAGCAACTAACACTTTCACTTTCAGCCAGCATATAGTAGGATTTGATGAATGCGTTAACAAATAAGACTTTTTAACAACTTAAGTTCAGGGAATTGTGAGCTGTTGAGGCTGAGAGGACCATTTCAGCCTAATATTTATTGTAACCAGCAGCTGGATGGGAGATGAGAACATGTAGTCAAATTTTGGAGTTGAGCACTGTTAATGTGACTTCCCTGGTGGCTCAGAGGGTAAAGTGTCTGCCTGCAATGCGGGAGACCAGGGTTTGATCCCTGGATTGGGAAGATCCCCTGGAGAAGGAAATGGCAACCCGCTCCAGAACTCTTGCCTGGAGAATCCCATGTATGGAGAAGCCTGGGAGGCTATAGTCTATGGGATTGCAAAGAGTCAGACACGACTGAGCCACTTCACTTCACTTCACTTCACTGTTAATGAAGGCTATTTCTTTAATACATCTCAATTAGAGAGAGTGAGAGAAGCCCTATGAATGTCACTCTGCAAACTGGGAACACTGTTCTATTAAGAATATTAGGCTTCCTAGGTGGCACTAGTGGTAAAGAACTCATCTCCCAAAGCAAGAGACATAAGAGATGTGGGTTTGATCCCTAGTTTGGGGGGATCCCCTGAAGGTAGAAATGGCAACCCATTCCAGTATTCTTGCATGGAAAATTCCATGAACAGAGGAGCCTGGTGACCTACAGTCCATGAGGTCACAAAGAGTCGGACATGACTGAAACAACTTAGCACACACACTTGCAAGAATATTCACCATCTTACCTCTGAAAGTTTCTGAAATGCTGAATAAATGATTGCTTAATACTTCAAGGGATATAGAAAGACAAAGAGTGAAGGGGTAGATTTTGAGAGTGTTCCAGTGCTGCAGCCCACCTTTAGAGCTACTATGGCAAGAAAATACTTCAAAATGTGGTTGTCCTCTGCATGCTAACCATCCTCAAAACATAATTTACTAAATTTGGAAGCTAATATCAATAGCAGTGCATGTTTGTATTTGTGTGTAAGTGTATATATCTGTATGTATGTGCATGCAACTAGGGGTGGAGGTTAAAACCCATATGATGTCTCTGGACAAGGAATGAGGTAGAGGCATCTCATCTCACTTAAGATCTCTTAAGTACCATCAAATGTACCCCATGTGGTACTCCCCCACAGAAGGCAGCTGTAATCAGTCAATATCACAAGGAGAAGCAATAACTTGGTAGGGAGAGAAAAGGAGGCTTTATTTTAAAAGACCATAAATTAACTATCTTAAAACAGATATATCTGGGTCTTAGGAACTAGAAGTTTGCTATTCTCACAGCTAAAATTACTGACCACATGCAGAAGTGAACAGAGATGTCATTAGAGGAGGCAAGTGAGAAAGTAGGAGGTATCAACTTAGTAGGTGTATGTTATTAGAAAAATAAACTAGTTTTATGTCTCACTCCAGTAAGCTGGGAATCCTAAATGAGTCCATTGTGAAGAAAAAGATAGTCCTTGCGGATGAGATGCTTACAACGAGTAGGGTGAAAAAGACAAAAAATTCAACAGGATATGAAAGTAGGGATGTGGGGATACACTTAGCTACAGGGATGCTCAGGGTATTTCCACTTAGACCAGGGAGATACAGGAAGATTTCCTGAGAAGACAGCATGGTGAGAACTAAAGTTTTAAGGATGAATAAGAGTTATCCAGGCAGAGAATATGGGGAAGTACATTCAGGGCAGTTAAGCAGCATGAGTTAAAGCACAAAGCTGTGAAACAGCATGGTGTGTGAGAAACACAGCAAGTCATTTGATTCCAAGTGCATAAAATAAGAGGTGGTACAAGGCAGGAGAGAAGGTAAGAGTTAGGTCATGAAGGGCTATACAGTATATAATAGTAAAGAGTGTTTTATACTATTTTATGCAGTATAAAATAGTAAATTTTCTATTGTGAAGATTTTATGGGCACCAGGGTTCCAACGAAGGGTTCTAAAGCAGCCAGGTGGCAAGATCAGATCTCATTTCAGGTGGAATATTAATAGTTATGCTAATTCCATGGAGGATGGATTGGAAGAAAGAAGTGCTACCTGCAGACGGCAGTTAGGCACTCACTGCATGCATGCTAAGTTGCTTCAGTCATGTCTGACTCTTTGCAACCCTTTGGCCTATAGCCTGCCAGGCTTCTCTGTCCAAGGGATTCACCAGCGAGAGTACTGGGATGAGCTGCCATGCCCTCCTCCAGGGAATCTTCCCAATCCAGGAATCGAACCTGTGTCTTTTATGTCTTCTGCATTGGCAGGCGAGTTCTTTATCCCAAAGGCCACCTGGGAAGCCCTAGGCACTCATTATAAGGGCTACACCCAAGGAAGATCTAAAAGAAAGGAACAATGAGCTGGTTAGAGGGAAGATTATTGATATATAAACAACTTCATAGATATATTTAGTAGGGGACTTCCTGGAAGTTGGAGTAAGGAAAAGAAAGAAATTTGACATTGTATCTCAAGTATTGTATTTAAAAAATTGCATTTGGACAATTGTTTTATCAGAAATAGGTTATACAAGACCAGGACCAATGTAACAGAGAAAGACTAGTTCATGCCAAGTTTGAGATAGTTTTGAAAACATCTTCAGAAGGAGGTTGGATATATAAATTGGAATTTCAATGTAGACATTAGCATTAGAAATATACAAATGGGACTCATGAACACTGGCTGGTAATTAAAACTAAGAGAGTGGAAAAAAGTCTTCAGGGAGTGTATGCAGAGTGAGAATGACCATAGGTCAATGTTGAGAGACATTTAAGAAGTCAGCAGGAAAAAAGGAAAACCATAGTGGATTGAGAAAGACAAGTCAAAGAGAGAGAAAATAGATCCCTAATAACAAATAAAAGAGTGTTCCTACTCTTCTAGTAAGTTAAGAAAGATGAAAAACTCACTGGATTTATAATTATAGGAGACCCTTGGTTACTCTGACAAAACAGTTTCAATGAAATGATAGAGATGGTGTGTGATTATATGATATAAAAAAGTAGATGGGAAATGAGGAAAATAAGATATTATTTCAACAAACATGCTGATAAAAGAAAAAGAGGAATCAGATGACAGCAAAGGACTTAAGTTTCAAATAAACGTCTTTTTAGTTATTTTTTTTTCCTGGTTGCAGGGGTTGGTACTTAGACACATTATACATGTTTGAATACTAAGGCTAAAGCCAAGAAAAAAGAAGGAAAGGATGAAACTGATGCACTAAGATCTTGGAAGACGTTTAGAAAATAAAGGACAGAGGTCTGGGTCATGATTGGCCACAAAGAGGAGACTCATGCAATCCTCTAGGTAGGGTGTCTCTTAAAATTCTGAGGGTGAGGGGGACAGAAAAGCATATAATCCATGTTTTATGGATTAAAATCCCTTATAATATTGGTATTTACTTATAAAGAATAAGAGTAGGGGTTAGGGAAGGCTTGAAGATAAATATGGAATATTTGTTGAAAGAAGTGGAAAAGGGAATTGATGAAGCAGGTTGCAGAAGAGGTCAAAAGATCTAGGAATATAAATTTGTGGCTACCAGAGTGTTTCTTTTTGCTTGTTTTCTTAACTTTTTATTTTACATTGGAATATACCCAATTAACGATATTGTGATAGTTTCAGGTGAACAGCGAAGGGATTCAGTCATACATGTATCCATTCTCCTGCAAACTCTCCTCCCACCCAAGCTGCCATGTGACACTGAGCAGAGTTCCCTGTGCTATGCAGGATGGTCCTTGTTGGTTATTCATTTTAAATATAGCAGTGTTTTGTGGCTACGGGAATGTTTAATACTTCTCTAGCAATTTTGAACACTAACATAGTAAAGAAGGTAGACAGCAAAATTAATTCAGAATTGAAATTTTATCAGATAGATGTCTGTAAAGATAAGAGAAAAAGACATAGAGGATATTGGTAAAATAGCAGCTGAAATGATCAATAACAGGATTCAAGCTAAAGACAGAAGATGGCAAACCTTGGAAAATCTAGCTCAGTTGAAACAGGTGAAGTAGGATCAGCAAACTAATTTTTTCCATAGAGTTGTTTAGCAAATGTAGTAGGAATGAAACTGAGAGCTAGAAGGATAGTTGAGTTAAAGTGTGAGATACCAGTGCCTAAGGTTCTTGTAGTTGCTGTTGTTTAGTCTCTTAAGTCAAGTCCAACTCTTGCTCCTTAAGGATGGTAGCCTGCCAGGCTCCTCTGTTCACAGAATTTTCCAGGAAAAGACACCCAAAGTGGGTTGCCATGACATCCTCCAGACGATCTTCTGAACCCAGGAGTTGAACCTGGGCCTCCCGCATCTCCTGTGTTGGTATGTGGGTTCTTACCCCTGGGCCACCAGGGAGGCTTAAGGTTCAGATGTGGGAAATTTTGAATTTAACTTTAATGTACATTGTTGACTGTAATGTGTTAGAAATTGTGTGCCCAATTTATGACAACGAAACTGATATGAAGAGGTTGGATGATTTGTCTAAGGTATAACAACTAGTAGGCATTAGAATTATAATTTGATCCCTAGCTATTTATTCTTTTCTCCAAATTTTCTGTACTTTTACCACATTGTTCTCCACAATTTGACTTTTCAAATACTGAAATAAAGGTATAGACCTTTGCTTGCATGTTTGTACTGTTTTAATCTGAAAAGGGATCGCTGTAATTCTGATAATCCACTGTCTTAATAGCTTTGTTTTATTTTGTTTATAAATGTTGATGTTCACATTTGGTTCCATTTTGTCTGAGTCTGTGTTTTGGTAACATCTTCAGAGATCTTAGAGTCATTTAAATTCTGGTGATATTAAGTCCAAAAACATTTTGTTCTTGACACTGTGTTAAACACATCAAAGGAGTTCCTATTAGCTTCAGAATTACATATGATTACATAAGAGAGTAAGATGTTAAAAGTAACTCATTTTAATTCAAATTATATGATAGTATAGACAAATTGTTTATATTTTGCCAAAAATATTGTTTAATTGAGTTACCCAAATACCTTTCTTATAGAATACATACACCCTCTATAAAATCACAGACATCCTCTAATGAGGCCATCCAAATTTCTAGATAATTAGAATGCCCTTCAGCTTAATAATGCAAGGGTGGATCAAAATATTTTATCCACGAAGTTGTGGAAACTAGTTTTCCTTAATATCACCATAGAAAGTTCTTAAGATCAATGTTAAACTTATCCTGTTTAACTGAATTTTTCTGAAGTCATTTATTTCTCCTGGTCTTCAATTAACTGGAACACAGCCTTCCAAATATGTGTTTTTGTATTTACATAATTGAGTTAATTTCAGAGTTAGCTTCTGTAGCAGCATACTTTAAAAATAAGAATACTAAATACATTTCCTTTTCTTTACAAGGTTAAGTTTAGTCTTATTTGTGGCATTTTGTTATGTCCTGGTTAATCTTATAGCATTTATTTCACACTGAAATGCCTGCTTTAAGTTGAATTTGGTACTGTGATTCCAGTAAAAGTAACTCATTAGAAAAATGTTCTGAAACTGAGTTGCTATTCCTTCTGTTTTGCAGAGAATTTTCAGCCAAAATACATCCTCCAATTTAAATAAACTCCTTTATTTTATAAATTAAATTGTTTATAAAAAGAAAATGCAGAAACATGGTTAAATCCTTAAGTATTAGGTCATTAAAAATCCATTCCTGCCTTCCTGCCCATAAATACATCTTTTTTCAGACCTGTCACCCATTTCATTTAAGCACTTAGCTCTCTTCTAATGAATGAATTGGCATTTCATATTACCTTATTATCCTATAAAGCAAAATGCATACTCAATAACATTAACGGTAATTTCTCATAAAGACACATTATCGATCCGGGTGCTACCTGTAAGCATTGAAAATTGCAGCCTGCACACAGAGCCTTTCACATCTGGGCCTGAAGAATTAAAGAAAAATTAAATTTGACAGCAGTAAATTCACAGGCACAATCTAGGCCCCAATTTATATGCAAAATGAAATGCTTTATGAAAATTTCTTCTATTTTCTCACGGAGATTTGGGAAAAAGATTTCACTATATGCTTCTTTCTTTAATATCCCTCTACTTAAATATTATACTGCAGTCACTGCAGACTCTCTTTGATGTATAAATAATCAAGTTAAATTATGTGCAGCAAGGAGACTAGTGCTCTGCCATTCTTATTTTACAAAGTAATTTCTACCCTAGAGGGTCAAATTTCCCTGACAAATTCTTAATTACTATGTTGCAACAGAAGCAGAATCTATTTGTGCATAAATCCTGGGCATTCCCATGTGGCAAGTAACTAATATTACCAACCATTTCACTTGGCCTGCTCACTGAACTCCATAATTAGATAATACTTTTGATGATGGTACATTTGAAGTCTTAATCCATTTAATTTTTTATGAGATTTTTTTTATTTTAATAGGGATATGTTAGTGACCACTGCCTATTTAAAAATCATTAAAATTCTGTCCACAGCAGTAATAAAGATTAAAGATTACTAATATGGCATTCATAACCTTGCTGGTTTTCCAGAAATCTAGGGCTTAAGGTAAATGTTAAAGGTCATTTAATATGTTAGTCACTAATTATAATCCTGGGTAATAGGTTCCTTTTCTAATTATCATGGTATAAGAGTTCTATTGTTTGGGTCTATTCTTCTGATTTCATATTTAGCTTTTTGGAGATGAGTAATCCTGGAATTAAGCTTCTGAACATTGATGAAAGTAGGTAATGCTTGATGATTAACTGGATAAAAGCTTATATTTGAATGCTGCATGATAGCTTGCCTTGAAGTTACCTACAAAAGACGCAGCATCCCTTTTCTAGCACTGGGTTCAGGTAAAAGGTCACTGCAAGATTAATGCACCCATATTTTAATATCAAACTATGACAAATTTGATAACAGCCTATTGATGCACCTGCCAAAACATTAAGAAGAGAGCTTGAACAACCTGAAACATGATGAAGTTTTTAAAAAGTGAATTAGACTTTGTCTATCCTTTAAGTGAATAATAAAAGCACTGCTGCAGCTGCTAAATTGCTTCAGTCGTGTCCGACTCTGTGCGACCCCATAGACAGCAGCCCACCAGGCTCCCCCGTCCCTGGGATTCTCCACGCAAGAACACTGGAGTGGGTTGCCATTTCCTTCTCCCATGCATGAAAGTGAAAAGTGAAAGTGACGTCGCTCAGTTGTGTCTGACACTTCGAGACCCCATGGACTGCAGCCCACCAGTCTCCTCCATCCATGGGATTTTCCAGGCAAGAGTACTGGAGTGGGGTGCCATTGCCTTCTCTGAATGAAAGCACAGAGTTATCTAATTCATGGGACAGTAAACCGTCCACTCCTTGTTTAAACACACACACACATACATATGCACACACATGTACCCTACAAGTTAGAGTAACTACTTTAAAAAAATCACTAGCTGCCTTCTTGATGAATATTCTGGATCATGATAAGCTCTAACTATGATAGACTGATGAAAGTCCCTCAAATTTTTGGTCATTAAATTTTACAAACAACTGAAATTGTCTTGATATTTTCCATTTATATGTGCTTTGCTTTGGAATTTCACATATTCTACTTATATGATGTCCACACTTTGAGTTATTTGGTTAACATGTATTTTCCCTCATTTTGAAAATAATTTACATATTTTCCCATTCAGTGTTATTCAGGTGGTGCTAGTAGTAAAGAACCCATCTGCCAGTGTAGGAGGCATAAGAGATCTGGGTTCAATCCCTGGTCAGGAAGATCCTCTGGAGAAGGCAATGGCTACCCCCTCCAGTATTCTTGCCTGGAGAATCTCAGGGACAGAGGACCCTGGCAGGCTGCAGTCCATAGTATCTCAAAGAGTTGGACACAACTGAAGAGACTTAGCATGCATGTACTTTTGTCCCTGCAGGAAATATTTAGACAAACTTCTAAAAGAATATTGAACATATCTTAGGTTGTTAGAACCATAAGACTATTTCATTAGAACTTTTTCAGTAGATATACTTCAATTAATTCATACTTGCGTATTGGCATTTGCTTTGTTCCTGACACACCAAGATGCTTATCATGAAATTTTATTCTACTGACATGAGATGTACAATAAAGAAAATGAATATATATACTGTTCAATAGTATGTCAACAGGTTCAAAGTACTAAGCAGAAGATAAGGATTGATGATTAGGAATAAGGTGGCTATTTTAATTTCAAATAATCTTAGAAGGATTCATTGAAAAAATGACATTTGACCAGACTGGGACAGGGGACTCAGGGAACACTCCTTAATGTGTTAATACCTTAACAGCAGGTATTAAGGAAGAACAAACAGCAGGTATAGGGTTGTTTGCTCTGAGGCAGGAGCATATCTGGCTTATTTGAGAACAGCATGGACATGAGTTTGATTGGCAAGAAGCAAGTAAAAGTAAGAGTAACAGGAGATTTCCTTTTCAAAGGTATTAGAGTTCAGGTCATGAAGGGTCTTTAGACTCTTGTAGAAACTTTGACTTTTTTCTTCATGAGATGGAGGCCATCTGAGTATTTAAATAAGAAATGTTGTAAGTCAGTTTGGATTTAAAAGTGATAAATCTGCCTTCTGGTGCTCATAAAAATATAGAGGTAAAGCAGGAAGACTAGTTAAGAAGCTTTAGAAATCATTCATTCAAAAGATGATAGTTGTTTGGATCAGAGGATCATTCTGAATGTGTGCTTGCTAAGGGGTTTCGTTATGTCCTACTCTTTATGACCCTAGGGTCTGTAGCCCATCAGGCTCCTCTGTCCATGGGATTCTCCAGGCAAGAATACTGGTGTACGTTGCCATGCCCTGCTCCAGGGGATCTTACTGA
The DNA here is from genome assembly GCF_014754425.2 of Oryx dammah. Classification (NCBI taxonomy): domain Eukaryota; kingdom Metazoa; phylum Chordata; class Mammalia; order Artiodactyla; family Bovidae; genus Oryx; species Oryx dammah. The sequence continues at coordinate 26,567,023 of NW_024070213.1, forward strand.
TCCAGGACTCGAACCTGGATAATTTACATCTCTCCAGCATTGGTAGACTGGTTCTTTACCACTAGCACCATCTGGGAAGCGCACCATTCTGAATATTGGAAGTCAAATTCTATATACTTTGAAATTAGAGTGAAACAACTTGGTACCAAATGAGATGTAGGCTGTGAAAGAAAGAAAACAGTCAGTAATGACACTAGAATTTTGGCCGTTAGTGACACAGCTTTCATTTGTAACCTCAATAAAAGCATTTTCAGAATACTGTGCAGTCAAATGCTTAAATGAAATGAATTAAAGGGGCAGTAGGAAAATGGGAATTGAAGATAGAAGATATAAACAACTCATTCTAAGAGTTTTGCTGTCCAAGGTGAGAAGGAAAGGGAGGCAGTTAGAGGGAAATACAGGTTGAAGATGTTTTCTTTTGAAGAGGAAAGAAAAAAAAAAGTGCTCATCAAAATGATCAAGTAGAGAGCGAAAAATAAGTTACTTGAAATTGATAATTATGAATTTAAACTGAGATAGTGAACTGTGTTCAGGTTCAAAGGACTGACGTAGTTTCAGTAAGAGTTTGTATTGTTGTTGTTCATTCATATCCAGCTCTTTGTGACTCCATGGACTCTTCTGTCCTCCACTGTCTCCTGAAGCTTGCTCAGATTCATGTGTGGTGAGTCAGTGATGCTATCTAACCATCTCATCCTCTGCTGCTTCCTTCTGCTTTTGCCCTCAGGAGAAGTATTTTCACAGGGTAGTTTCCCAAGAAGATCCCAAGTGACTTGAATGAATGAATTGGGTGGGGACGGAGCAGTGGCAAATAAACGGCCTTAGTTTTGAAAGTGGTTAAGAGACAGGCTGAGAGAAGAGCCTCTTACAGGGGAGATGGGTTTGCCTGGCTTGAACTTCCCCATCTGGTACCCAGCAAGAGTGTGAGAGCTTTTTCAGATTCTTTATTAAAAGAAGTCTCCAAGATTCCATCTTGCACTGGCTTCACAAATTATGTAGCCAGTCTTTGTTTTACAGAAGGAAATACAAAGATGTCTATTAGGGATTAACAGCTGTGAAGGGAAGAAGGAAAGCAAGATGGGGCAGGAGGAGAGACTGGACTGTCACTGAAGCCCAACAAAATTTAAGATCCCCTGAGTGGAGTCAAATGGCCATGATTTTATTTCCTCTTGTGCTTTTTCAAAGAAAGGATGCTGTATACTTCTCAGCTGTTGTTTAATCACTAAGTCGTGGCTGATCTTTTGTGACTCTATGAACTGTAGCCCACCTGGTTTCTCTGTCCATGGGATTCTCCAGGCAAGAATACAGAATTGAGTTGCCATTTTCTTCTCCAGGGATCTTCCTGACCCAAGGATCTAACCTGCTTTTTCTGCATTGGGGTAGCCCTCAGAGGTAGGGGCAAATCCTTCTCTGAAGGGTAACCTGGGCAGGTTCATTTCTCCATTTATCAAATTGAAGCAACTACTCAAAATCTTGATATTTGTTATAGACCTTTGAATACAAATTAGAATATTTGATGTTTTTCAGTAAATTAAATAAGTCTGAAATACAGGACTTAGAGGCACTCATATTAATAGATAACCAGAAAAAGCATAAAATTTATTGTTAAAGAAGTGGTATTCAGACTTCAACTTCATCATTTATTAAATCCATGACTTAGTATTAATAGCTGTGGAAAGTTCAGCCCCTTTGAGGGTTAGTGTTGTTGATTTTTTTCTATTCAGATGGTAACAGTACAAACAAATATTTATTGTGATGAATAAAAGTATGAAATAACTGTTGAAGAACAAAGGCTTTATATAAATGTTATTTAGCTTCTAGAGCTTCGAAGTATAAACCTACTGACCTGTGCTTAGGCCACTCAAAACTCTGTTCTTTTGCAGTGGAAGAAAGCTTTAAAATTAGAGTCGATTCAGTGTGTTATATTATATTTTCGCCCTTCTGTTAACTTTATTTTCAAGAGCAAACTTTTAAACATACTAAAACTTTCATGTCCATCAATCTAAGCATATCTAACATTCTCCATGGCTTTAAAATTATTATACTCAAATTACAAATAAAAATGTAAACATAATGTGAATCCTCACCCAGGCCACCAAAGACAAAATAGAGTCCAAACATATTTCGGGCTCTATCTCAATTACATAGAGGTAAGTCTTCAGTTCATTTGAAGATAGTGGTAAAAATCTACCTGCCAATGCAAGAGATGCGAGAGCTGTAGGTTCAATCCCATGGTTGGGAAGATCCCCTGGAGTAGAATATGGAAACCCACTACAGTATGTTTTCCTGAAAAATGCTACAGACAGAGGAGCCTGGTGGGCTATAATCCATGGGGTTGCAAAGCATGGGACATGACTGGAGCAACTGAGCACACACACAAAAAATGAAATAAATAGGTCCCAAGTTTGAACAAAAAAAGTCTGAAACTTGCTCCAAATTCCCTTGTAAAGAAGGTTGTGTAATCTCATGATGTCCCTGGAGGTTTAAAAAGAAAGAGCCATTGCATTATAATACTGCCTATGTTTCTTTTGGATTCTAATTTTTTAAAACTGAAGTCTTAAGATAGGGTTGGATGTTTAAAATTAAAGTGTTTTCATCACTTAAAATTCTACAGCTGTTTCTTTTCTTACAATGTTTAGTGTCATGCAGGCAAACCCTGTCTCTATTACATAAGAACAAATTTATCATTCCTGGTCTCTGAAATAGCTCAGAATATAATTGGAGATAGAAATTGTATATACTTGTATTTATATGGGATTGGTAATGTCAAATAGAACTGTACACACGCCCTTCATAGGAATCTTTAACTGGAAAATGGTCATTTTACAGCCTATTTCTCCATTTACATATTTATTTTAAAGCTAAATTAAGGAAACACTTAGCTCACTGATATTTTGAAGTTAGCTAACATTTGGGTATCCAACACCAGAGTACAGAGATATTTGAAAATGTCAAGAAAAAGAAACCAAAAAAATTACTGTTTTTCTCAATCCTTCCTTTCTTTCTTTTTTTCCCCTCTGCTACACTGTGCTAGGCATATATGTCTTATTTAATCCTTTACTGAGAAATGTAAAATGTCATAATATTAAATTGTGTGCTACATGGTTAGTTGTGTGTGACTTTTTGAGACCCATTGGACTGTAGCCCTTCAGGCTCCTCTGTCAATGGAATTCTCCATGCAAGAGTATTGGAGTGGGTTGCCATTTCCTTCTCCAGGGATCTTCCCAGCCCAGGGACTGAACCTGAGGCTCCTGGATCTCCTGCATTGCACGCAGATTCTTTACCGACTGAGCAATTAGGGAAGCCCACTATTAAATTAAAATGCAAATACTGTGCTCTTCTTGAATGCCATTCTGTTGCCCAAACCCTGCATCAAACATGAAAGTGAAAATAAGAGTGGAAAAATACTAACGCCTATGTCTAAATTATATTTGTTAGGCCTAGAGATCTATACCTTAATACTAAATAATGAGAGAACGAAAGAAACAGAATGAGAATTAGAATCATTAAGAATGTAGCCAGAAAGGTAACTTGAAAGTACAGTTGTATTTGATTCCCTTGATACTCATAGAAAAGTTGACCCAATTATCAATGATTTCAACTTGCTACTTTCTTCAGAACATATACTCTCTCCCTTCATAGCTATTAAAAAGATTAAAAGTCATGATCACAGCACTTGAAAAGAACAATGCAAGCTCATTTTTGGCTAATCTGATATCTTAAAATAGACCATCATAAAAATCACCCCAGAAAGATGAGAATCTATTTTTAAATGCTTCCAGAAAAAAAAAAAAAAAGTAGTTTATCTTCCTCAGTTTATCAGTCTTGACCATGAAGAAAAAGGCTGCCTAGTTCTAAGTATAATTTTTAATTTAGTTATTTAATCATATACTTTTATGCTGAATATTAGTGAAAATGTGAGCTTCCTCCTCTCAAACTCTAGAAGTTTTCTTTCTGATTCTCTTCTTCTAGTGAACTTACTCAAGGCATGGTTTTTGGACAGTTTATATTAGAATCACCTCATATACTGAACATGATGCCAGAAAATCTACCTTTGTAATTTAATTTCATTTTTTAACAGATAGTTGATGATCTAATAATTACTAATGTCAAGAATGCTTTTGCCCTAACCTTTTTATTATCATAACCAAACTATACTTTAAATTCTTTTCAGATTACTCACCTTCATAAACAACTTATCATATTACTATGATATCAGCATAGACTTCAATATTTGTCACAATTCAGAATAGTCATTCATCCTAATGATTTATGTTTTTCAACAAATTCAGCTCATATCTACTGAGCACTTTTTCTACTGCTCTATATTTAGGGTAACAGCAATAAAACAGAGAGAGAAAAACAATAATAAATTTCATGGAATTTCAACTTACTTTCTATTTTCTACAAGGAAAGGGTACAGATAATAAATAAAACAATTAACCCAAATATATTAAGAAGGTAATAATGTGTTAAGGAGAGCAGGAATGCCAGAAGGGGTCTGTGGTTTTAAATAGGGCAGTCAGATTTACTAGTAAAAATTTAAACAAGATGAGTTTGAGCATGCTAAGTCAGGTCCAACTCTTTGTGACCCTATGGACTGTAGGCCGCCTAGCTTCTCTGTCCATGGGATTTCCCAGGCAAGAATACTGAAGTGGGTTGCCATTTCCTCCTCTAGGAGATCTTCCGAACTCAGGGATCAAACTCGTGTCTCCAGCATTGCAGGCAGATTCTTTACCACTGAGCCATCAGGAAAACCCCCAACAAGATGAGGTAAAGGTGTAAATCAAGCAGATGTTTGAAAAAGTGCACCCACAAGACAGAAAGGAGCAATTAAAACAATGGCTCTTGGTTAGAAGTACCACTAATGACACTCAAAAAATAACAAAAAAGGAACTGAGACTTAATAGAAGTGAAAAGGGGAGAAATAAGAGATGCCATTAGAAACGCAGAGAGTCCAGACTGGGTAGGCCTTGGGTGAGATGAGAACCCCTAGAGAAATTTTAGCAAACTAGTGACCTGGTCTGGGCAAGTTTGAAAGAGCTCCTCTCTCTGCTCTATGGAGAACAGATTGTAGAAGGAGCAAGGATGAAAACAGGGAAACCATATAGAAGCTGTTACAATAACATTGGGGAGGATCTTCCCTGGTGGCCCAGTGATTACAACTCCATGCTTCCAGTTCAGGGGACTCGGATTTGTCCCCTGATGGGGGAACTAAGAACCCACATGCTACTCAGCATGGCCGAATAAATAAATAAATAAATATCATAAATAAACATAATCCATCTGTTAAAAAATATTAGGTAGAAATAATAATGGCTTGGATCATGGAGAAAGTTGTGATTGGGAATCCGATTCTGCATATAGTCTAAAGATAGATTCAGTAGTATTTTTTTTACTATTTGGGTATGGAGAATGAGAGTGAAGGGTCATGATTCCTCTGAGGTGTCCTTGGCTTCAGTAACTGGAAATGAACAGAATGCATTGAATCAAGGAATACTACAGGCAGACAAAGTTTGAAGAGATCAAAAGAATGATTTTCAACATTGTATGACTGAGAACTATATGAGATATTCTAGCGGAAATAACAAGTATCCAAGTAGATACAGGGGTCTTTGGTTAAAGAGAGAAAGCCAGGCTGGATCATATTGCTGTTATTGTTGTTCAGCTGCTCAGTTTGACTCTCTGTGATCCTATGGACTGAAGCACTCCAGGCTTCCCTGTTGCTCACTATCTCCTGGAGTTTGCTCAGATTCATGTCCATTGAGTTGATAATTCCATCCAACCATCTCATCCTCTGTCACCCCCCTTCTCCTCCTGCCCTCAATCTTTCTCAGCATCGAGTCTTTTCCAATGAGTTGGCTCTTTGTATCAGGTGGCCAAAGTATTGGAGCTTCAGCTTCAGCATGTCCTTCCAATGAATATTCAGGATTGATTTCCTTTAGGATTGACTAGGTTGATCTGCTTGCAGGCCAAAGGACTCTCAAGAGTTTTCTCCAACACAGTAGTTTGAAAGCATCAGTTCTTTGGCTCTCAGCCCTCTTTATGGTCCAATTCACATCTGTGTATGACTACTGGAAAAACCATAGCTTGATATGATTGCATTCAAAAGCATCAAACTGAACAAAGCAATTTGGAAGAGAAGAGAAGATAAGTAACTAAGGAAAGTCTCTGCGGAACTCCATTTAAGAGATCCAGTGCCAGAGCAGGGAATGGAGATCTCATCCACGATTTCAAATGTAATTTGCAGGTCAAATTAAAAAATGTAGTGAGAATTTACCTTTAGATTTGTCAGCATAGAAGAATTGTTGGCTTTGATGCAAGCGGTTTTAATCAAGTGGAGAATGAGAAGTAACAACCAGATTAGAGTGGATTTAGGGGACAATGGAAAGAGAAATTTATATCTTTCAGATATATATTGCTGCCATGCTCAGTTTTGCCCTTTCTGTATCATTTAATGAAGTTTTCTATTTTTTCTCCAACCAATTAGGTCACTTTTGATTAATAGGTTTAATATGAAAAGTGAAGTCAGTCTCTCAGTCATGTCCATCTCTTTGCAACCCCATAAATTATAGCCCCATGAGGCTTCTCTGTCCATGGAATTTTCCAGGCAAGAATACTGGAAAAGGTCCCCACCTTGTCCAGGGGATCTCCCCTTCTCCAGGGGATCTTCCTGACCCAGGGATTGAACCCATGTCTCCTGCACTGTAGGTGATTCTTTACCCTCTGAGCTTTCTGGGAAGCACCCCTAGATTTAACATAAGTGAAGTCGCTCAGTCGTGTCCGACTCTTTGAAACCCCATGGGCTGTAGCCTACCAGGCTTCTCAGTCCATGGGATTTTCCAGGCAAGAGTACTGGAGTGGGTTGCCATTTCCTTCTCCAGAGGATCTTCCCAACCCCAGGATCGAACCAGGATCTCCCACATTGTAGGCAGAAGCTTTACCCTCTGAGCCACCAGGGAAGTATACACTTTTTTTGGCTCTTCCTCTCATTTTTTTTATGTTGGAGTATAGAGGAGCCTAGTGGGCTACCGTCCGTGGGGTGGCAAAAGAATCTGACATTACTGAGCACCTAAATAGCAAGAAAACAACAGTTGCTTTACAATATTTTGTTAGTTTCTGAAGTACAATGACATTTATCACCATACATATATATATGAATGCTGCTGCTGCTGCTGCTAAGTCACTTCAGTCGTGTCCGACTCTGTGCGACCCCAAAGATGGCAGCCCACCAGGCTCCTCCATCATATATATATATGCCCTCCCTCTTGGATCTCCCTCCCAACCCTCCAATCCCACTTATCTACGTCATCTCAGAACACCAAGCTGATATTTCTTTTTTATTGATGATTCACAGTCTACATTATTAGGGGCATTGTTGTTATTGGGAACTGTGATAAAATCTATCCTATATCTTGTAAAGACAGGATTTTTCTGAACTCTATTCAGGTAGTTGGAAGAGTTTCTACTTGCAAACAAAATATATTTTTTAACTAGGATGATGTGTCAACAGATTCGTAGCAACATATCGTACTTATTTCCCTTTAACTTAGTTGTATTTTCAATTTTTTAACAACCAAATGCAAAGTGTACACATAACTAAATACAACATTTTCCACCACAAACTATCCTATTTTAACTTGTCTGATGCTATTAACAGCAATATTGTAATAGTTCAAAAATTTTAAGTGTCTGAGAACTGATACTTTAAGTTGGATAAAACAAAACAAAATGCTTGAGTAGATCCTCAAAATATTTATGAGTAACAACATATAACAATAACATGTTATTCTATGTATGTGTGTTCATGCCAAGTCACTTCAGTCATGTCTGACTCTTTGAGACTCTATGGAGCATAGCCCACCAGGCTCCTCTGTCCTTGCGTTTCTCCAGGCAAGAATACTGGCATCAGTTGCCATGCCCACCTCCAGGGATCTTCCCAACACAGGGGTTGAACCCAAGTCTCATGTCTTCTGCATTGGCAGGCGGGTTCTTTACCTTTAGTGCCACCTGGGAAGCCCATATTGTATCAATGCCACATATTAATTCTACTTTTTAAAATGTAGCAACTAACCATTTTAGAATTATTCACACCCTAAAAGGTTAAAACACATTTAAAGGTGGAAAGATACAAACTCTTAGCCATCCAGAATTCTCTGCTTTACTGAGTAAAATACTTTTAAGTAATATCTTGCCTCAAACTACAGATTATTAAAATTTTCTAGTAACTTAAATAATAAAATGCAATTGAAATATTCAAAGACACGTCCACATTTATTATTTCAACTGTTTAATTTTCCTCTTGGTGCATGTATTAATTAATTAATGTACTGCCCTTCCTATGTGATGACTTGCTTAGAAAGGTAGAATTATTAATAAAGAATATTTTTCTTGTGTTAGCATATTTAGGGCAAAGACCAAATGCTTGAGATATTTAAACTTATTTTAGCTTATGACAAGCTTAAAAAGAGCAGGAAATGTGTCCCAGATACACTCTATAAGATAAAAATTGAAAAAGCTGTGACATAAAAGCTGGGCAAGAAGGAAAAAATGCACACACACAAAAATAATTTTTATAAGTCCAATTCTTTTGAACTCTATGAAAACTAAAGAGAATAACAGCATTACAATAATAGTAAGTTGAGTAGAATCAAAATATCAGAATGAATATAAAGGACACAAAATCATCTAATGGAAGAAAAAATTATTTTAAACTAGACACTATTCCCAGTATCCAAAAGAATTTTTTTTAATCCCTCATTAAAAAAATATATTAGCAAAAATTTTGGAGGGGGCAAATGTGCTTAAGTAATCTGTAATTAGCTACTATTTTTTACATACATCCTTATGAGTTGAAATTAGCTTTACTGTAAAAAATCTGGAACCAGTGGTTTAGGGTAATCTGTCATTTGATATGTCCTCCATACAGATATAAACAGGATCAGCTTATCCGTTGGTACTGTAAGCATAGTGGGTCAAAAAAAATTTCATAATATAATATTAATGTGTTATTATATCAGTCCTGTTGCAAAATATCTTTGAATTTTGTGTTTAGTAGAATAAGGGACCTACAGAGTTAGTGCCTCAAGCTCACAAAAGTCATAATATGACCCTAGACTGTGAACCAAGTCCTATATTTATTCTCTTACCAGATGGTGAGATATTTCCTCCTCCCTTTTACTGAAAGTAAGGTTAAGACCATTTGCTTTTCAATTCTTAAGGAAAATGAAGGCAAGAACAGATTTTGAAATCATATTAATATTATATTTATTCTCATTCAAAATGCTTTTGTATCTACTTCTGAAAAGCTCTGTGGTCATTAGACACAGCTACTTTACCTTGAAATTTATGAATAGAAAAATTGATCCCCTCTGTGGTAGAGACTATATTGCTCAGAAACAATATGAAATATGCAAAAATCACATGCTTTGATGGAGAAGGCAATGGCAACCCCCTCCAGTACTCTTGCCTGGAAAAATCCCATGGATGGAGGAGCCTGGTAGGCTGCAGTCCGTGGGGTCGCTAAGAGTCGAATACGACTGAGCGACTTCACTTTCACTTTTCACTTTCATGCATTGGAGAAGGAAATGGCAACCCACTCCAGTATTCTTGCCTGGAGAATCCCAAGGATGGAGGAGCCAGGTGGGTTGCCGTCTATGGGATCGCATAGAGTCGGACACGACTGAAGCGAATTAGCAGCAGCAGCCCACACTTTGAACATAGATATCTTGGTGATGTTAGGTTTGTACATTTGGGCAGTTTTCCTTTATTTTTTTTTTAAATTGGAATACATTGACATACAATAATTTGGCATCTATATACATTATGAAATGATCACCACAAGTCTACTAACCATCTGTCTCCATACAAAATCATTATAATATTATTGATCATGGTTCTTATGCTGTATATTACAACCCTGTGACTTATTTACTATAACTAGAGGTTTGTTCCTCTACACCTATTTTGTCCACCCCCACCACCCTCCCTTTTGGCAACCATCAGTTTGTTCTCTGTATCTGCTTTTCTTTTGTTTTTTATTTATTTATTATTATTATTTTTTTTTTTAGGTTCCACACATGAGAGATCATATGATTGTTTGGCAATTTTCATTACCTCCCTCCCAGATGGCTTAGATGGTAAAGCATCTGCCCACAGTGCTAGAGACCAGGGTTCGATCCCTGGGCCGGGAAGATCCCCTGGAGAAGGAAATGGCACCCCACTCCAGTACTCTTGCCTAGAAAATTCCATGGTTGGAGGAGCCTGGTGGGCTACAGTCCATGGGGTCGCAAAGAGTCAGACACGACTGGACGACTTCACTTTCTTTCTTTCTTATGTCACCTTGCCTCTGTATGTAAAAAAGAGTATCATGACATGTAACAGGATGGTTATGAAATTTCACTGGAAAACCTGAACTCATACAGTATTTATTCAATGCCCACATAGCAAAAAATGCCACCGCTACTCACCAAGCTGCTCAGAACAGAAACCTTTGGCCTGATCCATGAACCCTATCTTTCACAACCCATGTTTGATTTGCCATCATCTTCATCAGCTCAAATTGTCTCAACCATCAGTATCTCTCTCCTAGACCATAGCCTTCAAATTGCTAGCACCCTCTGTGACTCTTTATATGATAATCTATGTCACACAGATGTCAGAGTTCTCTTTTTAAATTAGAAATCAAATTGTTACAACACCGTGCTTCCAACAGAGTATTTGTGCATGTGAGCACAGTTGCTTCAGTCATGCGTGACTCTTTGTGACCCTATGGACTGTAGCCAGGCTCCTCTATCCATAGGATTCTCCAGGTAAGAATACTGGAGTGGGTTGCCATGCCCTCTTCTAGGGGATCTTCCCAACCCAGTGATCAAATCTACGTCTCTTACAGGGATCAAACCTGTATTGGCAGATGGGTTCTTTACCACTAGCGCCACCTGGGAAGCCCCGCCCCCCCGACAGAGTATGCAAAATCTTTCTTACACTATAGTCTTCAAGGCATTCTTTGATATGGCCCCTTTCTATTCCTCTGACTTCACTTCCTAACTTTCTAGTTACAGTGGGATTTTCATCTCTTATTTAAAATAAACTTTAAATTTAAAATTCTTTAACATTTACAGAAAAGCCAAGAAAATAGAGTAGACAGTTTCCATATATCCCATAACTAATTTCTCTCTTACTGACACCTTTTTTCATCGTCAAACAAAATATTGTGTTAACTGATATATAATGTGATCTAGATGGGGAAACAGTGGAAACAGTGTCAGACTCTATGTTTTGGGGCTCCAAAATCACTGCAGATGGTGATTGCAGCTATGAAATTAAAAGATGCTGACTCCTTGGAAGGAAAGTTATGACCAACCTAGATAGCATATTCAAAAGCAGAGACATTCCTTTGCTAAAAAAGGTCTGTCTAGTCAAGGCTATGGTTTTTCCAGTGGTCATGTATGGATGTGAGAGTTGGACTGTGAAGAAAGCTGAATGCCCAAGAATTGATGCTTTTGAACTGTGGTGTTGAAGACTCTTGAGCGTCCCTTGGACTGCACGGAGATCCAACCAGTCCATCCTAAAGGAGATCAGTCCTGGGTGTTCATTGGAAGGACTGATGCTAAAGCTGAAACTCCAGTACTTTGGCCACCTCATGTGAAGGGTTGACTCATTGGAAAAGACTCTGATGCTGGGAGTGATTGGGAGCAGGAGGAAAAGAGGACGACAGAAGATGAGATGGCTGGATGGCATCACTGACTCGATGGATATGAGTCTGAGTGAACTCTGGGAGATGGTGATGGACAGGGAGGCCTGGCGTGCTGTGATTCCTGGGGTCACAAAGCATCGGATAGGACGGAGCGACTGAACTGAACTGAACTGAACTAAGGTGTAACGACTACTATACCTTCTCAAACCTCAGAACAATGCCATCAATATATGTTAACATGCTAACTTGTGTTTGTCCATGTAGTTCTCTATATATTTCTCTATGTATAAATTTATAAATATTAAAATAAATATAGGTCCATACCGATGTCTGTAATTCTAGTCCACTTAGATCATTCTAGCCTTTTCCCTTTGCATGTCTGTAGCTTGCAACTACAGCAGTGAGAAACTGGGCTCCTTGAGCCACCATCATTAATATAATTATTTAATTCCAATGTACATGTACAGTGGTTCCAGGATTGTCAACTCATATCCTCATGGGTAGCAACTTTATCAACTAAACTACAGTGTCCGGTTCCTTTTGCCTTTGGTCTTACAGACTTGACTTGTTTCCAGAGTTACTTAGCTTAACTCCCTTTGTTCTCAGCTCTTACAGGGAGGTTATTTCACATGTTTGTTAAATATTTTATCACAGCCTGCATTCCACCCTTGCATCCCTGGCCTCCTAAATAATTTTTTAAATTTGCATGCATTACTGGTGACTGTGCTATAAATTTCCTAGGGTTTAACTGAGTATTTTATCTATTTCACTATAGTTATGTACAGAGTAGTTTAGCCACCCTAAAAATTTCCCCTGCCTTACCTAAATAACCCTTTCTTCTCCCCCATATTCCTGGCAGCTGCTTACCTGTTTACTGTCTATATTTTTGCCTCTGTCAACATTTCATTCTTGTTTTGGCTTAGCTTGACAATCCATTTATTTTTATCGCTAAATTGTGTGCTATTGTATGGATGTACCAGAGTTTATCCATTAACCTATTTATCAGCTTACTTATTAAAAAAAATTATTGCTTCTAGTTTGGGGCCATTATGAAGAAAGGTTCTGTAAATATTCATGGTCTTATTTTCAACTCAAACGGTTAAATACCATAGAACATTAGTACTGGATCATACGAAAAGACTTGACTTAGTATTATAAGAAACTGCCAAGTTGTCTTCTAAAATGGATATACAATTTTCCATTCCCACCAGCAATGAAATTTCCACCAGAAATGAAAGTGCTTATTTCTCTACATCTCATCAGCATTTGGTTTTGTCAGTATTTTGGATATAGCCACTCTGATATGTTGGAATATCTCATTTTGTTTTAATTAACATTGAAGTATGTTGAGTATCTTGTCACATACTTATTTGTTGTCTGTATACCTTGTTTGGTGAGGTGTCTGTTCAGATCTCTTGCTGATTTTTAAAATTGAGTTGTTTGTCTTCTTGTTGAAATTTGACCCTCGTTTGTGTAATACATTTGTATTCCAGTTTGTTAGCATACAGGTGTTAAAAAAGATTTCTTCCCAATCTCTGACTTGTCTTTTCATTCTTTTAAGAGTGTCCTTCAAAGAAGAGAAATTTATAATTATAAAACCCAACTTATCTATTTTTTTTTTAATTCATGAACAGCACTTTTGGTATTATATAAAAAAGAATATCTAACCCACAGTTACCTAAATATTCTCCTGTCTTCTTCTAGAAGTTTTGTAATTTTGCACTTTACATTTCTATCTATGATATATTTTGTATTAACTTTGTAAAAGTGTAAGGTCTATGCCTAGGTTCATAGTTATTTTGATGCTGTTGTTGTTATATGTTCATATCCAACTGTTCCAGCACCATTTTTGAAAAGACTAGATTTTTTTCACCAAATTGTGTTAGCAAGTTTACTAAAAATTTTTTAAAGTTAATTATATTTGTCTTCATTCATCTAAGCTCTCTATTCTAGTCCATTGATTTACATCTTTATTCTTTTGCCATTACTTGATCTCTTATTTACTGTAGCTTTGTGCTAAATCTTGAAAACTCGTAACTGGAGCCCTCCAATTTGATTCTTCATCTTCAAGACTGTAATGTCTACTCCAGATTCTTTACCTTTCCATAAAATTTAAGATCAGTATTTTAAAACCACAAAATAACTTGCTAGGCTTTTTATTGGGGTTTCCTTAAATTAATAAAGTTGGGAGGAATTGACATCTTAATAATATTGATACTACTGATAATGGAATGTCTCTCCATTTATTTAGATCTTGAATTTCTTTCCTCATTGTTCTTTACTTTAGGCATTGAATTCCTATTCATCCTTGGTTATTTATATCCAAATAATTTTTTAAAGGGCCAGAGCAGAAGCTATTGTAAATAGTGCCTTTTCTAAATTTCAAATTCCAATTATTTGTTGATGCATATGTGAAAGCAACTGACTTTAATATACTGCTCTTACATTATATACCAACCTTGCTAAATAACTGCTTATCTTTCCCAGAAGTTTAGTTTTAGGCTTTTCCTGCTTTTTTATTATGTAATTTAATGATATAGATTTCCAATAAGAACTACTTTAAGCAACTTTCTCTTTATCAAAAATATTTTGGTAAATAGTCTTTTCATTTCTAAATTAGTTTGATGATTTTAAAAAATTTCTCGATATTTCTTCTTTACCTCATGAATTATTTTAGAAGTGTATTGCTAATTTATAAGTATTCAGGTATTATCTTGACTTTTTTCATCTAATTGATTTGTAGTTATTTCCATTGTTGTTCAATAACATATTTTTGTATATGTATTTTTTAATTTGTGAAAGTATATTTTATGTCCCCAAATGAGATATATCTTGATTAATATTCCATGTTATCCTGAAAAGATTATGTGCTCCGCAGTTGTTAAATGCAGTATTATATAAATATTAATTAGATTGATAGAGCTGCCTTGGACATCTGTATTTTTACTGATTTCCACATGTCTGATCTATCTAACAATACCTTTCTTTTCATTGATGTATTTAGACCACTCACAATAATAGTTATTGATATGTCTAGATATACAACATCCCTTTGGAATGTTTCTATTCACTGTGTATGTTCTTCAATCCTCTTTTTCCATTAATGTCCTGCCTTTTTTGGTTATATTATTTATTTTTTTCTCTGCTACTAGTAGAGATGTAACGTATTACTTTGCATGTTATACTTACTTATAAAACATTTTTACTTTTTTATAAAATGGTGTTATTGTTTACTTGAAGGGTATACAGATTAACAACCCTGTATTAATTTTTTAAATTGTTTTCTTTATGTTAAAATTTAACCTTGATTTAAGGTCATAGCTTTCAAAGACATAATTCTACAAGACTGGCCAAATTAAGTTAGGAATTTAGGGACCTAGAAATAGACTATGAACTCGTGAGTTGATGCCAAGTTATGTGGTAAATTTAGCCTGGGCAGCATGGGAAGTATTTTTCCCTCATGGCTCCACCTACCCTTGCTTTCTCCCATCCTTCGGTATCAAATATCTTGACCTAAATGGAATGTCTACTGTTCTTAAGGTGAATATTTACAAGGAAATTTTGATAAGGAAACAATGTGCTTTTGTTACGTAAGTGGATTGGTCAAACCAGATGTACAGCGTCATTCTCTAAAAACTCAGTATTTTTACTGATCTCACAAGTAAGCTAAATTACTACCTTGATCTTAAAGAAATTGCAAAATATACAATCTTCGAGATGTTAACATGGAGAAAATAAAATGGAATTATAAAAAAAAAAAATCAGTCACTAGAGCTTACAGGACATGCCCTTTTACGTCTTAGGATGATTTCGATGACATTTTTTGAATTTGATCTCTGAGGAGATTTTAAATAATATGCTTTTTTTAGACTTATACCCATGGTCAGAGTTAGAATGCCCATGAGTACACACACACACACACACACACACACACTTACACCATAAATCTGATTGATTAATGCTCACTCTGTATCTATGTGTATGTTTGTACCGATGTGTATGTCAGTGCAATGGGGAGTGAAGTGTGTGTGTAAAGGGTTGGTCCTAATGAGAGAGACATTGGAAATATAGACTTTAAAAATCAAGATTATCTCAATCATACTTCCTTCCCCCATAATCATCCCTTAACCCTAAATCTTATAAACCCACATGTTTCTTTCACTTTGGATTCTAAATGCACTTTCATTACCTCAATGAAACAAAATTTCCTCTCTGGCTTTAACTCCCAAATAGATCAAATGGAACAAGGGCAGTTTTCTGTGAAGTTCATTTCAGTTATGAACACTACTTTTCTTTGATTACTTGAGAACTACATTTAAGTCTATAATACAGGAAATATTTAATCTAAGTGTATATTGACTCTCATGCTGAATTTTGAGTTTAAATATACATAATTTCTAGACACATTTCATATGAAAATGTTACCAAATAAAAGTGTGAAGGAAAATTAGATAGAAAATATATTTGAAATTTATTTGAAATATAATTTACAAACTTCTGAAATTACACATGTTCTGAGTTTTATATTATATTGAGTAGTTTCAAGAATCTTTTTTGTCTCTTGATCAAAACAATATGTAGACAGCATTAGGAAAAAAAAAAAAAACAGAAAATATTGAACATATACAAACTGATTAATACCCAGAAAAGTAGACTATATATATTTATTATATATATATTTATATATATTATATATAATATGTAATATATTATATATACTTATTATATTATATATATTATATATTTATTTATATATATAAATGCCTATATATATAGGTATTAATATGTATACACACACACACACATATATCTATACATACACACACACACATACCTGTGCATATTTATGTGAGTCACTCAGTCGTGTCAGACTCTTTGTGACCCCATGGTCTGCATTACACATCTTCTGAGTTTTATATTATATATAAAACATTATATTATTATGAAATATCTTTTTTGTCTCTTGATCAAAACAGTATGTAGACAGCATTAGGAAAAAAAAACAGAAAATATTGAACATATACAAACTGACTAATACCCAGAAAAGTAGACTATATATATTTACTATATATATATAATATATATAATATACTATATTATTATTATATTATATTATATATAATTATTATATATTATATATATTAATGCCTATATGTAGGCATTAATATGTATACACACACACACATATATATATATATATACACATACACACACACACACACACACCTGTGCATATTTATGTGTTCAGTCACTCAGTCGTGTCAGACTCTTTGCGACCCCATGGTTTGCAGCACGCCAGGCTTGTCTATCACCAACTCCCGGAGCTTACTCAAACTCTTTTCTATCGAGTTAGTGATACCATCCAACCATCTCATCCTCTGTCATCCCCTTCTCCTCCTGCCTTCAATCTTTCCCAGGGTCTTTTCCAATGAGTCAGTTCTTTGCATCAGGAGGCCAAAATATTGGAGTTTCAGCTTCAGTATCAGTCCTTCCAATGAATATTCAGGACTGATTTCCTTTAGGATGGACTGTTGGATCTCCTTGCAGTCCAAGGAACTCTCAAGAATCTTCTCCAACAACACAGTTCAAAAGCATCAGTTCTTCAGTGCTTAGGTTTCTTTACAGTCCAGCTCTCATATCCATGCATGACTACTGGAAAAACCATAGTTTGGTCTAGATAGGCCTTTATTGGTAAAGTAATATCTCTGCTTTTTAATATGCTGTCTAGGTTGGTCATAGCTTTTCTTTCAAGGAAGATATGTGTATACATACATACTCATGTGTATTGGCCTATATATGCATATATGTATATCATATACATATATATTTATATATGTATTTTCTGATGTTATTTAGTCATTAAGTCATGTCCAACTCTTTGTGACCCCATGGACTGTAGCCCACCAGGCTCCTCTGTCTGTGGGATTCTCCAGGCAAGTATATTAGAGTGGGCTGCCATTCCCTTCTCCAGGGGATCTTCCTGACCCAGGGATCAAACCACTAGGAGATTCTTTACCACTGAGCCACTAGGGAAGCCCTTATATAAGTATATATTATATAATAAATGTTATAAAAACTGAGTTATTGTATTTCCATTGAATATTTTTGCTGACGTTATGAACCCTGTTTTATATCTATAAGGATAGGATTTTCATCATTTCTAAAGGCCGTATATTATTTTGCTAAGTGAACATATTATATTTTATATATCAGTTCAGTCGCTCAGTCGTTATAGTCACCTATGTAGTAGGGTGCTTAATTTTTATACAATTATTTCTTATTAAAATAATATATTTAGTGATTGCATATGGAATAGCTGTGTAATTGTTTCCTAAGAATAAACTGTAAGAGTTAGAATTTTTAGATCTGATGGCACATTCATTTTTTAACACTTAAAGATTGTATCAATGCTAATAAAAGGTACAGACTGTTCAGTTTTAATTACACTTGGTTTTTTGTGAATATACATTTATAAAAAATGTTGAATTTATTTTTCTCAAATTGTATATAGTTTCAACCTAATTTGAACACAAATTTTCTTTTTGTGGAAAGTAATAAACTGTAAAACCCTGATTATTTGAAAATATATATATCTCCAAAATCTCAAATAATTTCAAATAACATAATGTATATTTTACCTTATTTAAGGTATAAATGGAGAAGGCAATGGCACCCCACTCCAGTACTCTTGCCTGGAAAATCCCATGGACAGAGGAGCCTGGTAGGCTGCAGTCCATGGGGTCGCACAGAGTCGGGCATGACTGAGTGACTTCACTTTCACTTTTCACTTTCATGCATTGGAGAAGGAAATGGCAACCCACTCCAGTGTTCTTGCCTGGAGAATCCCAGGGTTTGGGGAGCCTGGTGGGCTGCCGTCTCTGGGGTCGCACAGAGTCAGACACGACTGAAGCGACTTAGCAGCAGCAAGGTGTAAATAGTGAGATGCTATAGGGCCTCTAAATACTGCACACACAAAGTGTTATTAGTACTTTGGGTTGTGGTTGCTGAATGGTCAGCTATGCTCATAGCTCATCTGGTTTTCCATCTCACAGCTTATCAATGGAGTATTTAAATCTTAGTTTTTAGTATAATGTAGATTGCTAATTCTCACAGGTCCACTTGATTATCTGAAAACCAAAAATATTAAGTCTAGAAATGCCAGGCTACATTATTTACCAATACTTTACTGAGTTTGAGCAAGCTTCAGGAGTTGATGATGGACAAGGAATCCTGTTGTGCTGCAGTCCATGGGGTAGCAAAAAGTCGGACATGACTGAACAACTGAACTGAACTGTTTCCCTTCAACATTACTATCAAAATAGGCAAATAATGGGAATATTATTTAAATGATAAAAATTGATTTTTTTCATTTTTTGAATAATTATTTTCTGACAAATAAATGTGAGCATTCTCAAATTACTAAGAAAAATAGCCATGTTTGATATGTAGAACTGAAGAAGCTTGTAATACCTGAAAATACACACTATTTTTAAAAATTTAATTATTAAAAATCATTTTTGTGATATCAGGATGCTTTAATAAGGGATATCATCTTTTTAACTTGAATTTCTTTTATAAAACCTCAAATCTTGAATCATAAAATGCAGGACTACATCTCATAAAGGTTACATTTATTTTCACATCTGGAAAAGAATTAAATCAATAGGTATATTTGGAAGAGCAAAAGTTGGATAGTATATTCCACTGGGTAAAGAAAAAGAAGATACCGCAAGGTAAAGGTAGATGTTAACAGACTAATGATCATTTTTTAATAACAGAGGGACCTTTCTGTGAAAAAAATACCACTATATATTTTTTCATTGCTGTCTTCTCTTTTAGCTAACCTTTGAATGAGAGAAACTTCTGCTGATGTCAAATGACCACAAGGATATTAACAACTGGACTTGGAGCCTGTCGGCTGCTGTTGGGTATATCTCCTTTACCAAGCTGGCTCTCTTCACTACTGCCACTGACCTTGCAAACAGCTCCGACAAAGGTCGGAATGGATTCATTGATCAGCTAGACCAAGCATATGACAGTCTGTGCCTTAATTGAATCCCAAAAGGGGGCAGACTGGGTTTTTATTACAGAGGCCAGCCGATAGCACTCATTAAAAGCTCCACAGACTGTGTGGTTTACTAATTAGTTTATTATACAGACACCTTGACGATGGGCAAAGTTGTCATTTTGCCCTTTATCGCACAGGGGATGTTGTTAAAAGTTTAATCAGCTAACACTGACCAAGTAAGCTTGGCAGGCTGTGGATGGTCATTACTGAGGTCACCCCTGCTGTAGCAATTCTGACAGGGTCACAGCATGAACTTACAATAAAGAGAGTGTTACATAAGGTAAGAGAACACCTGAAACGGACCCCAGAAAAGAGATGTGCTCTGCGGGGAGTAGGAAACAGATGGGCTGTTAGGACAAGTGAATCCTTTTAAAGTTTATCTTTGCCTGCCCTGTTTAACATATGCTTCTGAAAAGATGGGGCATGCAACAATCGCTTTGATATGTTCATCAGAAATAAGATTGGTAACCAGTTTGCTGGGGGGAGGAAATATAGGGGCACCAGATTAAAAAATTATTTCTCTGTGTTTTATTTAAACTTTCCATAGTTCCAGGGAAGTAAGCAAGATATTTCATACTGTTTAAATTTTGCCCTAGAGAGACCAAAGTCTTATTATAATCTAGCACTATTTTGAGCACTGCCCAGTTGTATAAGATTCTCTAATTCACCAACTTTGTCTCATTTATTTCTGAAGTTTTTATTTTTCTAATGGGCTGATTTCTAAAATAGATAACAGCTAAGGAAAATTTCCTTTGTGTGTCTAAGCAAGAAAGTGAACGAAGTATAAGTGAAGCCACCTGATGAATTTGGTGAAAACTCATTGAAAGTGAAAGAAAGTGAAAGTCTCTCAGTTGTGTCCAACTCTTTGTGACCCCATGGACTGTAGCCTGCCAGACTCCTCTTTCCATGGAGTTCTCCAGGCCAGAATACTGGAGTGCATAGCTGTTCTCTTCTCCAGGGGATCTTCTCAATCCAAGAATCAAACTGGGTCTCCTGCATTGCAAGTGGATTCTTTACCTGCTGAGCTACTAGGGAAAACTCATCAAAGGAATATAATACAATGTCAAATTAAAAGTATTGACAAATTCAAAATATAGAAAACCTACGTGCATGCGTCCTCAGTTGCTTCAGTCATGTCCAACTCTTTGCGACCCTATGGACTATAGCCCACCAGTCTTCTTTTTCTATGGGATTCCCCAGGCAAGTATAATGGGGTGGGTTGCCATACCCTGCTCCAGGAATCAAACCCACATCTCTTGTGTCTCCTACATTGCAGACAGATGCCTTATTGCTAACCCACCAGAAAATCCATAGAAAGTATACAAATGAATGCATAAAATATTCTTCTTGTTACGTCCACTTTTTGACTCCCATAATGATCTTTTTCTGTGTTCTCAGCAGAATTGGTCATGCAGTCAATCTAAAATTAAATTATTAAATTAGCCTCTCATAACATTTTTCAAACCATAGTTTTGATTTTTGTTTCATAATCATAATGGGATTGTACTGTAAGTAGTAACTGTTCATACATTCTAAAAGTAATTGTCAGCTCACTGGATAATCTATTAAGACACAGATGACCAGTTTAGAAACTAGTATCTGCATATTCTCTATGTCTTGTCCTAGGATATTCAAATCTCTAGAGATCTGCATGAATCTGAACTTTAGACTCAGTTTATACAGTATGCAAATTGTGCTAATCCAGACATGATCCTTTGACAGTAAAGCTTTTCTCAGCATATAATCGTATTTTTTCAACAACTGTTGTCGTATCTGTAAGATCTGAACATTTTGTGATGGCAGATTGATATGGTTCAAATGATGTAAGAATGTGTTCAAACTACATGTTTATGTCTGATGCAACAAACTTTTATATTGAGTGTGTCATGAAAAATAAGATGCCACACTGAAAGCATTTACCCTGGAGATTAAAGTACAATTTAATAGATGTGTGATTACATTGAAGGAGGCTTTATGAAGAGAAATAAGAAATATTCTGTATTGCATTCAAACTTGAGAAGGAATTTTAGTAAACATTGTGTATTATCCAAATTGGAATTGATCCAGGACTCAAAGCCTGATATTTAGGCTAACTATAGGGTTTGCATAAAAGGTGGCATCTTCAGGGGTTCGTACTTTATGGAATTCCTGAGGAAGCTTCCCACGGAGACAGATTGTTCTGTCAAGCACACACAGGCAAATGCCTCATCATTAACTCACTTTGGAACAAAAAATAAACTGCTGTAACAGTGGAATTAAAAGAGTATTGCTATTGTGCATGTTTTTCCCCACAGGCTATGAAGGAAATTATGAAAAACTTTTAGGAAGAAGTCTGATAACTCATCTTTTCAAAGTATTTCATCAGCAGCATGCTAGTTTCAAACACTTCAGAGGCTTTATTCTATATAAAAGCTTGGCAAATTTAACTATTAAAGGTAAAATTCTTTATTTTAATATATCACAAGACAGTTAAGGTAAGTGAAATGTCAAATTTTAGACCATGAGAAGATATTTGCGATACACAAAACTTTCAAAGACTCAATATCAGTGCTGCTGCTGCTGCTGCTGCTGCTAAGTCGCTTCAGTCGTGTCCAACTCTGTGTGACCCCATAGACGGCAGCCCGCCAGGCTCCCCCATCCCTGGGAATCTCCAGGCAAGAACACTGGAGTGGGTTGCCATTTCCTTCTCCAAGGCATGAAAGTGAAAGTGAAGTCTCTCAGTTGTATCCAACTCTTTGCGACCACATGGACTGCAGTCTACCAGGGTCCTCTGTCCGTGGGATTTTCCAGGCAAGAGTACTGGAGTGGGCTGCCATGAGGGTAAGGGAAAATACGAATGGAAGAATGAATAGAAGACAATGATTAAAATACTGTAATGGAAACAGGAAGACATGGGACTGAATATTTATGTATATGGTAAATATATAACTGTATATAATACACACACACACACACACACATATATACACACATGACATTACATGTATACAACATACTCAGAGTTATTTGTGACCCTGAGTGCATGCTCAGTCACTAAAGTCATGTCCAACTCTTTGAGACCCCATGTAATTTAGCCGCTCCCCCCCAACCCCTGCCCAGGCTCCTCTGTCCATGGGATTTTTCAGGCAAGAATACTGGAGTGGATTGCCATTTCCTCCTCTAGGGAATCTTCCCAAGCCAGAGATCAAACCCGAATCTCCTGTGCCTCCTTCATTGGCAGCTGAATTCTTTACCACCGAACCACCTGGGAATCACATCAGGAAAATGTAATGAAGATAACAATGCTATATCATTTTGTCTGTATTTCAGTTGCCAGAAACTTTAAATTCTGATAATACCAATGGTAAAAAAATAATGTGATACAGATATAATTTCATATAGTAGTTATATTTTGGAAAATGGCTTGGCATTTACATATAATTGAATATTCACATACCCCTCAACCCAGTAATCTTTCGCCTACGTATGTATCCCAGAGCTTTGTCATACAGGAGATCTGCACAGGATTGTTCATATCTTGGATAGTATACTCACAGATATCTGTTTACTAAATAATAAATAGATAAGCCAACCAACATGCAGATATACAAATAACGTAGACTACATATAGACGGTGATGGGAGTGTTAAAGAAAATAAGGTTTCTAATTTGTGTATCTGAAGAATGAGGAAAAAATAGAGAAAATTAAAAAATAAATAAAATACACATGCTCATAATGAAAAAGAAACCAACAATAAAATCACCAGGAGAGATGCTGGAGCTTCCTGGGTAGGGATAAGAAGTTTTGACCTTGGTAACCTAGGCAATTGGATTTTATTACCACTCAGGGACAGAAGATAAATGCTTGGGCCCAGGAGAGGCAGGAACTTAGAATGAATACTGCTGTATAAATATAACACCTTCAAAGTTATATGCCATTTAACTGATGAAAAAATGAACCTATAACTCAGGTAGATATTTAAGAGAAGTACAAAGCTTGAATTCTGGGTAAGAAAAGAAGATGATTTTTCCTGAGCAGCTTAACCAATGTCCTGCTACTCAAGACAGTTTGGAATCTTCATTAGCAGTATATCCTGGGAATACACATGTCAAAAATTAACATAAAAAAGGAATATACATGTCACTATGATTAAAGATTTTTGACAACACACAGAATAGAAAATGATTAAAACCACAAGTTCATCCTGTTACAATATAAATATAATTTTAAAAATATTTTACTAAGAAAAATGCAAGCAAACTATTTAAAAATATATACAAACTATAAGGAAAATACAAGATACTATGAAATTGATAGAGAGGAAGATAATAGTTAAAACTATGAAAATAAAAAATATCAAAAACAAGGTTACTTAAAATTTTTAAATATTAATATAAATTGAAGTGCAATTAAACAAATGAACTGACATAACCAAGGAAGGAATTAGTGAACTGGAATATAGGGCACTGCAGGCAGATTCTTTACCACGGAGACATTAGGGAAGCCCCTGAACTGAAATAGAAGAATGAGTAAATTAAATAGAATGCAACTCAGAAATAAAAAGTACAGAAATGATATCAAGAGATACAAGCAGTAGAGAAGAGAAGTGGAACAGATACTTAATTGTAGTTTCAAAAATAGAAAATAAGATCATGTATTATTTGAAGTATTAATGGATGTCAAAGGATCAACCATAAAAACTGAAATTAAAAATGAAAAGAAGAGACATTATTTTGTCCATTCAGATGTTTTTAAGCTTTGATTTATATATATATATGTATACTTATAACAATGAAACACACTTAACATG
Source organism: Oryx dammah (assembly GCF_014754425.2). Classification (NCBI taxonomy): domain Eukaryota; kingdom Metazoa; phylum Chordata; class Mammalia; order Artiodactyla; family Bovidae; genus Oryx; species Oryx dammah. The sequence goes on from NW_024070213.1 coordinate 26,591,573, forward strand.
TAATATATTTTATTTCTTTATTGTTTATCTCCCACATAGAATGCAAACAGTGTAGGAGCAGGCCCTTTTGTCTCATCTTCTTTTGTTCGTTGTTTACTTAAAAGAATATAACACAGATTGGCAGTAAACATTTTGGTGATGAACGAAACTCTGGGGATAGTGAAGGACAGGGAAGCCTGGTGTACTGCAGTCTGTGGGGTTGCAAAGAGGTGGAGATGACTTACTGACTGAACAACAACAATAAATGAATGAAATAAAGCAAACAATAATATTATTTTGCCACATGAGCCAACATTCATTCAAAATGTAAACCAAATCAGTCATTCCTTTCTTTAACCTACCCTAGATTCTCAAACATTTCTATATGTGTATGTATGTATAATAGAATTACGTATATAACAGAACTATAATGCACTTAGCAGAAAATATAGGGGGTATTGTCTATGATTAGAGTATGAAGGAGTTCAGGAACATGACCAAAAACTCATTATCCAATGCTTGAGTGATCAAAATGATCCTCTCTTATTAACCAGCCTAGGCAGTTTCATACTGGTACTAAACATTGTCCATAGTGGTTTCCAGAATCCCAAGGGGAGATCAGATCAACAGACTTTTTCTCTGAGTTTTCTGAAACATCACTGAATGTTTCCTCGAGTGGGGATTGTAAAAACATTGCTTTCACCATTTTGCTTTTTGTCTCTTCTTCCCTCCCTGTTGTTTTTCAACTAAATACAATATGGCTGTTAATAACATTGTAGGAAAAGTCTTTCCCCAAGGTAAAAACAGCAGTGATTCTTAGACCACCTGCCTTTAATTTGTTTAATACCTTCCAATGTTTTTACCCCTGGGGAGGTGACTCATGAGGGAATAAATGGAAAACTCTCGTGTTAAGCAAAGTGAAAGATGGTGTTCAAAATCCTTTCAGTTCTGTAGATAACGTCATAGAAGCAGAAAACAAAAAAGAAGAAGTGAAAAAGGCCAAAACGATATAAAACCCATGGACAGAAAATAGAAGACCCTGATGCTGGGCAAGATTGAGGGCAGGAGTGAAGAGAGTGACAGAGGATGAGATGGTTGGATAGCATCATTGATTCAATAGACATGAGTTTAAGAAAACTCTGGGAGACAGAGAAGGACAGAAAAGCCTGGCATGCTGCAGTCCATGGGATCACAAAGAGTTGGACTTGACTTAGCGAATGAACAGCAACAATAGAGAAAATAGATATTTTGTTCACTAAATAGAAAAATAGACTGAAAACAAAATGATGTGGCCTGTTTGAAATTTAGGCATAATTAATTTAATTTGCTTGATAAAGTAGATGAAATTCAATGAAATGTTACCATTGAATTTTTATTTCTTATGAAGTTGCAACATAACATTCTTTTGATTGATAGAATATTATGAACCTAAAGATTCAATTGCTTACAATAGTGAAATAAACTTTTCTGTATAATTTACAAGGTGCCTTTTTTTGTTCTTAGTGAAGGTCTCATTTGATCTTCCTAACAACCTCAGGTAGGTAGAAATTTGAATTCCCAGTCCAAGACACTGAAATTGAAGTTTAGCAAGTCAACCTGCATTATCATTCTGTTAATTTAATCTGTTGGCGATTTTCTTCCTTGTATATGACTTCATAGTCTTTGATATAAGAAGGGGTTTAATGCAAAAATTGCCATACCCCAGTGGATAAGATCAATATAGTCTAGAATATGTTGACTATGAAAAGAGCTCATCTTATGATGACATAATTGTCCTTCTCAGTATTGTCCTTCCCAGTATTAAATTTCAAGACTAAGTACATATGTCTTAAAGCACTTGTAATGTTGATTTTGGATGCAATGTCTGACAAAAGAACTTAGAGAAAGAGAACCACAATTAAATGTGAGTAAAAAGAACATATCCTAATATCTTACTGCAAATCTAGAAGAAAGTTATAAAACTCGAATAAAGAAAAAAGAAGGTATCAAGAAAGAAGTGATGCTGAACAGTGTAAAATACAGTTGGTCCTTTGTATCCATAGGTTCTTTATCAGTGTATTCAACCAATCTCAAATTGAAAATTCAAAATAAAATTAAATTCCAGAAAGTTCCACAAAATAACACCTGAATTTGCTAAAAACTGGAAACTCTTTATATAGCACTTATATTGTATTATATTACCTATTATAAGTGATCCCAAAATAATTTAAAGTAGTTGAGAGGATGTGCATAATGATTTGCAAATACTACACAATTTTATATAAAGGACTTCAGCATCTGTGAATTATGGTATCTGTAGGAATTCAGTGGGGAGTGAAGGCCTGCAACCAATCCCCAGTGGATACTGAGAGACAACTCTAGTCTTTTGAAAATTCAATGGGAGAGAAAACTGGATTATAATATGTATATGATTTAAAATAACGCAAAGTGAAAGTTGAAAATTAAGTCACTCAGTCGTGTCCAACTCTTTGCGACCCCGTGGACTGTAGCCTACCAGGCTTCTCCATCCACGGGATTCTCCAGGCAAGAATACTGGAATGGGTTGCCATTTCCTTCTCCAGGGGATCTTCCCGACCCAGGGACCGAACCCAGGTCTCCCACCTTGCAGGTAGATGCTTATAACCTCTGAGCCACCGGGGAAGCCAATCATATAGCAAAGGTCTTTTATGGGACATACAAAAGATTTTGGTTTGTTTCCACTTGATTGAGACAATTTGTGCTCAGTTACCTGTGCCCATTTGAAGGATGTATTTCAACTTGTTTTGATAAGAGTATATAACACCTGCACATTAAGGATTTCTAAATTAATCCTAAAGAGCAATGGAAACTGATAAGGCTTAGCAGTTAAATGTTATTGGAGGTCTCCAAGAAATTAATCAATGAAATTTGAGAATAAGTAAGCTATAGCCCCAGGAGTGTCTTCTATAACATTTCTTACTTAGTAACTCTTAATTGTGATATATAGCCTTATAGAACAAATTCTTAATATGATAGCTGGCATATATTTCCAAACTTTCTTAATTTCAAACACTGCATGAATTCAGAATTATGTGGTACATATCAAACCCACATTAATTTGCCAATATATTTTGGCATATCATGAATACTGATTCTTTGGTCACTAAAATTTGGGAGTACAATTTTCCTTTACACTTTAAAAATTATCTTAAAAAAAAGCATGTACAGGGACTTCCCTGGTGGTCTGGTGATTAAGACACCACTCTTCTAATGCAATGGATATGGGTTCAATCCCTGGTCTGGGAGCTAAGATTCCCCACATGCTACTCAGTGTGCCCAAAACCAAAACAGAAGCAATATTTTAATATTTCTTGGTCCCAAATTTCCCATCTCTGGTGATAAGAAGGTGCTCCTCCTCCCAGCAGAGGAGCCTAGGTGTCACATAAGATGTTATGGCTTGGTCTGGGGAAGAAGGTAAAGGGGGGAAGATCAGAGTGACCTTCTTGCTTCTGCATCATAAGCTGCTTATAAACAACAGGCAATAAACCAGAGGTTCTCCCAAGTCCCTTCTCATGCTGAATAATTTGGTAGGGTGGCTCACAGAACTGAAGAAAACAGTTCACTTATAAGGTTACCAGTTTATTTTGCAAGTATTCAATTCAGTAATAGCCAGATGGAAGAGATGCATAGAACAAGATATGAGAGAAGGGCTGCAAAGCTTCCATGCCCTCTCTAGGCATGCAACCTCCTAGAATCTCCACAAGTTTACCAACTGGAAGCTCTCAAAACCCCATACTTTGGGAATTTTTATGGAGTCTTCATTCTATGCTGTGCTGCTGCTGCTAAGTCACTTCAGTCGTGTCCGACTCTGTGCAACCCCATAGACAGCAGCCCACCAGGCTCCCCCATCCCTGGGATTCTCTAGGCAAGAATACTGGAGTGGGGTGCCATTTCCTTCTCCAATGCATGCAAGTGAA